>NW_004444011.1:6269577-6332000 GCF_000243295.1 Trichechus manatus latirostris | reverse complement strand
CCCCTCCCATCCCTGGTAACCAACAAAGATTGTTACTTTTTGTGTGTAAACTTTTTCATGGTATTTCTTGGTAAATATTTCATGTGCAATTGAAAAGGAGTGTGCATTCTTCAATTGCTGGGTAGAGAGTTCTATAAATGTCATTATGTTTCAGTTGGCTGATGGTATTACTCAGTTCCTCTTTATACTTGCTGATTTTCAATCTAGTGGATCTTTCATTTATTTAGAGATGGGTGTTGATATTTTCAGCTATAATTGTGAATTTGTTCGCTGCTCCTTTCAGATTTTTCAGCTTTTGCTTTATGTATTTTGCAACTCTGTGTGTGTGTGTGTGTGTGTGTGTGTGTGTGCGGGTGTATGCATACATGTTTAAGAACAAATAAAAGAAAAATGGAGAATTTGTTTCACTCTCTTGGAGCTTTAGGAATTTCCTTTTTTTGCTACTTGAGACAGAACTAAAGATTCATGTTACAGCTTGTTTTGTCTGCATCAGTACTCACTTCCAGATTTCAAGCTGCCTTAAGTCAGGCTGAGAGATTCTAGAGGGGAAAAAAAAAAAGGTAAACCTATTGCAGCTTTGGTGTCATTTTGAAGCCTGGTCTTCTTCCTCAATTTGCCTGCCACTGCTTACTTTTTAGAGTGCTCACGTAGCTGCCCCATGCATTGTGTCCAGGATTCATAGCTTCATTTAATGGAAGACAAAGTGGAGTGTGTAAACTCCATCCTACTTGAAACCAGAAGTCCTCCAATTTGTGTTTGCCAATATAAATTATATTCTTTTGTTGTTGTCATTGTTAGGTGCCGATGAGTTGGTTCCAATTCATAGCGACCCTAAGTACAGCAGAACGAAACACTGTCAAGTCCTGTGCCATGCCCACAATTTTTATGCTTGAGCCCATTGTTTCAGCCACTGTGTCAATCCATCTCACTGAGGGTCTTCCTGTTTTTCACTGACCCTGTAGTTTACCAAGCATGGTGAACTTCTCCAGGTACTGATCCCTCCTGACAACATGCCCAAAGTATGTAAGACGTAGTCTTGCCATCCTTGCTTCTAAGGAGCATTCTGGTTGTACTACTTCCAAGACAGATTTGTTTGTTCTTTTGGAAGTCCATGGTATATTTAATATTCTTTGCCAACACCACAATTCAAAGGTGTCAATTCTTCTTCAGTCTTCCTTATTCATTGTCCAGCTTTCGCGTGCATATGATGCGATTGAAAATACCTTGGTTTGGGTCAGGTGCACCTTAGTCTTCAAGGTGACATCTTTGCTTTTCAACACTTTAAAGAGGTCTTTTGCAGCACATTTGCCCAATGCAATGTGTCTTTTGATTTTTTGACTGCTGCTTCCATGGGTGTTGATTGTGGATCCAAGTAAAATGAAATCCTTGACAACTTCAATCTTTTCTCCATTTATCATGATGTTGCTTACTGGCCCAGTTGTGAGGATTTTTGTTTTCTTTATGTTGAGGTGTAATCCATACTGAAGGCTGTGGTCTTTGATCTTCATCAGTAAGTGCTTCAAGTCCTCTTCACTTTCAGCAAGCAAGGAGTTGTGTCATCTGCATAATGCAGGTTGTTAATGAGTCTTCTTCCAATCCTGATGCCCCTTTCTTCTTCATATAGTCCAGCTTCTTGGATTATTTGCTCAGCATACAGACTGAATATGTATGGTGAAATGATACAACCCTGATGCACACCTTTCCTGACTTTAAACCACGCAGTAGACCCTTGTTCTGTTTGAACGACTGCCTGTTGATCAATGTACAGGTTCCTCATGAACAGAATTAAGCGTTCTGGAATTCCCACTCTTCACAATGTTATCCATAATTTGTTATGATCCACATGTCAAATGCCTTTGCATAGTCAATAAAACACAGGTAAACATCTTTCTGGTATTCTCTGCTTTCTGCTAGGATCCATCTGACATCAGCAATGATATCCTTGGTTCCACATCCTCTTCTGAATCCGGCCTGAATTTCTGACCTTTTGTTAGGAAGTTTAAATCAAATTAAAATGGTATTATTGCTACCCTTAAGATCGTTTCCATATCTTGCTTTTTCTCGTCCTTCTTACCTAATCAATATCATTGACCTAAATCTCCCACCCTTATATATGTGACAGAGGCAGAAAAGAGTGAGAGGGACGGGAGGGGCAGCCAGAGTCTTCATCAGGCTGGTAAAATCAGAGGATGGAAATGATGAAGCATGCTTCTTATAGTTAGAGCAACTCAAAGGTTAAAAAAAGTGCTACTTTCCTAAGAATGAGCTTTTCATCATTAGAGGTTCTACCCAAACCCACTGCTGTCGAGTCAATTCTGACTCACAGCGACTGCATAGAGTTTCCAAGGCTGTAAATCTGTACGGAAGCAGACCACCACATCTTTCTCCCACGTAGCTGCTGGTGGTTTCAAATCGCCAACCTTTTGGTTAGCAGTCCAGTGCTTTAACCACTGCACCACCAGGGCTCCTTAGAGGCTCTAAGCAGAGGCTAAATAACCACATGGTATAGGCAATTCAAGCCCTGAATAGGAGGTTGCATTAGATAAACTTTAAGGTTCCTCTTTATACTCTCCTATGATAGAAACTGCATTAAGGATTTTTAAAAAGTCATGGGTGTCAGCCCCATTAAACCAAACGGGACTAATGAGGCACAGCAGTCCAGGGACAAGGGCTAGAAGGCAGAAAGGGACAGGAAAGTTGGTGATAGGGAACCCAAGGTTGAGTAAGGACAGAGTCGATGTGTTGTGAGGTTGTTAACCATTGTCATAGGGCAACATGTGTACTGTTTAATGAGAAACTATTTTGTTCTGTAAACCTTCATCTAAAGTGAGGATAGCAGCACAATTGGAAGAGCATAGTCGATGTCACTGAACTGTGCATGTAGAAGTTTTTGAAATGGTGTATCTTTGGCTATGTATATTTTCACCAAAATAAAAAAGGTCGAGAAGGGAGAGGGTTGACATGTCGTGGGGTTGTTAACCAAGGTCGTAAAACAATATGTGTACTGCTGTTTAATGAGAAACTATTTGTTCTGTAAACCTCAACCTGAAGTACAATTAAAAAAAAAGTCATGGGTGAGAGCAAATGACTATATTCATCTATCAACAAATATTTATGAAGTAACTACTATGGATCCGGAAATTGGTTGGACACTGGTGATACACAAGTGAATATAACACATTCTCTTCTACAAGGAGCTTATAGTTATGGAGCGAGACAGACAAGTAAATAGACAATTATGAGTAAGTGTGATAAGTACTGTGGTAGAGATAGCAAGGTGCTACAACAGAGTCTATCAGAGTGTCTCTACACTTAGAAGAATCTTCATGGGAAGGGAACTTCTAAATGGAAGGTCCAGTAGGAGTCAGCCAAGAGGAAAGAAAGAGAGAGAAGAGGCTGTTCTAGGAAATGGAAACAACCTGTACAAAGGCCTCGAGGCAAGAGAGTGTGGTGCATTCCCGCAGCAGCAAGCACTATAAGCATGCCAAGTACTATCATTCCTTTTCACAGTAGGCTAAAAGGCATCATTTCGTTTTTCCAAATTGTTTGGATGTGTTGGCATATTGGAGAGCAATGGCACATTGTTAAAACATCTACACAGCAGTCTTACACTTTATACATTTAATTTAATTTTTATTTCAGTCTTTGTCATATCTAGTAACAGTATATGGCCAGGTTTTTACAAATATCTGTTCTAGAATCTTTTCATAAGGATGTTCAGTTCATTGACATTTATTGTAGCAATTTTTAGTTTTAATTATTTCATCTTATTTAATGTTTACTATTTATCATAATTTATCTTTATTTTTTTCTGTCTTTACTTTTGTTGGAATTAATCATTGTTTAGCTTTTTCTTTTTTCAGAATAATTTATTCTGTTTTTGGTGAAAGTTTACACAGGAAATTAGGTTCTCATTTAACAATTTCTATATTATTCAGTGACATTGGTTGCATTCTTCACAATGTATCAGCATTCTCATTATTCGAATTTTGGTTGTTCTGTTTCCATTAATCTAGCTTCCCTATCCCCACCCTTGCTTTCTCATTTTTGGTCTAGGGTAAATGTTAACCATTTGGCTTCATCTAGATGACTATTTTGAGGAGCACAGAACTCATGGTGATATTATTTATTTTATGGGCCAGTCTTTCATTTGGCTGAAAGTTGACCTCTGGGAGTGGTTTGATGTCCTAGTTTAAAGAGTATCTCAAGGTGAGAGTCTTGGGGGTTTATCTAGTCTCTACTGGTCCAGTAAGTCTGACCATTTTTTAGGAATTTGGGTTTTGTTCTACATTTTTCTCCTATTTTATTGGAGACTATTTATTGAGTCCTGGGTCAGAATGGTTGGTAGTGGTAGGCGGGCACCATCTAGTTCCTCTGGTCTCAAGGTAGGTGATGTCATTGTTCATGTAGACTATTGGTTCTGGTGAACTAGTTTCTTCTTTGAGTCTTTGGTTTCTTTCATTCTCTTCAGCTCTGGATGAGTAGAGACCAGTAGTTATATCTTAAATGGCTGCTAGCAAGCTTTTAAGACATTACTCTTAATAGAGTAGGATGTAGAACTTTTTCTTTATGAGCTATGTTATGCCAGTTGACCTAGACTTCCCCTGAGATGATGGTCCTCAGCCCTCAGCCCCAGTTACTTGGTCCCTCAAGGTATTTGGATGTGTCTAGGAAGCTTCTATGACTTTGCCTTGGTCAAGTTGTGCTGACTTCGCCTATATTGTGTGTTGCCTTTTCCTTCATCAAAGTTAACACTTATCTACTGTCTAGTTAGTGGTTTCTCCTCCCCAACACTCCCCTTTCTCATAACCATTAATGATTGTTCTGTATAAAACTTTTCTTTAGTTTTTAGTGTGGTCTCATACAGTATTTGTCCTTTTGTGATTGACTTATTTCACTCAGCATAATGCTCTCCAGATTCATTCATGATGTGACGTTTCACTGATGTATCATTGTTCTTTATCATTGCATAGTATTCCATTGTGTGTATGTACCATAGTTTGTTTATCCATTCATCTGTTGAAGGGCACTTAGGTTGTTTCTACCTTTTTGCTCTTGTGAATAATGCTGCAATGAAATAGGTGTGCATAGGTCTATTCGTATGATGGCTCTTATTTCTCTAGAATATATTCCTAGGAGTGGGACTGCTGGATAGTAAGGTATTTCTATTCCTAGCTTTTTAAGGAGGCACCATGTTGTTTTCCATACTGGTTGTACCATTTTACATTCCCACCAGCAGTGCCTAAGAGTTTCAATCTCCCCGCAACCTCTCCAACATTTGTTATTTTCTCTTTTTTTTGATTAGTGCCAGTAATGTTGGGGTGAGATGGTATCTCACTGTAGTTTTCTAATGATTTTGAGCATTTCTCTAATTACTAATGATTTTGAGCATTTCTTCATGTGTCTGTCAGCCACCTGAATGTCTTCTTTGGTGAAGTGTCTGTTCATATCCTTTGCCCATTTTTTAATTGGATTATTTGTCTTTTGTTGTTGACTTGTTGAAGTATATTATAGATTTTAGAGCCTTGTTGGATATGTCATAGTCAAAAATTTTTCCCATTCTGTAGGTTCTCTTTTTACTCTTTTGGTGTATCTTTTGATGAGCTTAGTGTTTAATTTTTAGGAGCTCCCAGTTATCTAGTTTCTCTTCTAGTGTTTGTGCATTGTTAGTTATGGTTTGTATTGAATTGATTCCATGTATTAGGGTGCCTAACGTCCCTATTTTTTCTTCCATGAGCTTTATCATTTTAGGTTTTATATTTAGGTCTGTGATCCATTTTGAGATATTTTCATGTAGGGTGTGAGTTATGGGTCCTGTTTCATTTTTTTACAGATGGACATCCAGTTATGCCATCACCATGTGTTAAGAAGACTGTCTTTTCCCCATTTAATGGACTTTGGTTCTTTGTCAAAGATCAGCTGATCACAGGTGGATAGATTTATGACTGAGTTCTCCATTCTGTCTCATTGGTCTATATGTCTGTCGTTGTTAGGTTTTCTTTTTTAATCTTCCTGGGAATTTAGAAAATATACTTTATATTTGCATTTATTTGGTAGTTGTCTTACTATTTTTAACAGTCATATTTAAACCATTATTTCTATATATACGAAAACATCAAATATTCCTTCCCTCAACCACTGGAAACCCTGGTGATGTAGTGGTTAAGAGCTATGTCTGCTAACCAAAAGGTCAGCAGCTGAAATCATTAGGCCCTCCTTGGGAACTCTGTGGGGCAGTTCTACTCTGTCCTATAGGGTCGCTATGAGTCATAATCGGCTCAGCAGCAACGGGTTTGGTTTTGGTTTTTGGTCCCTCAACCAGAGGATTTTATTTTCCCATTCCCTTTTTGCACCGAGATAAGATTTTAGAATATTTTTCATTTCCCAGTCTTCATTTCTGGACTGATTCCCCTCAACCAACACTCCTCCAAACAAATGAACAAATAAAATTCCTCTTTGGTTTTACTAAGATAATTTATAATGTTGGTTTCAGGTCACTATTAAATTTCCCTAAGTAGGCAACCTCTTTACTTAAGCATTCACTCAGCAAATATTTATGGAGCATCTATACGTGCCAGACTCTGCCTTAGGCTCTGGAGACACAGCCATGAAGAAGTCTAATTAGGCGAGTTAAGACAAAAAAAACAAGTTAATAAACAAAACATGAAGAAAAGCAGGCTGGTAGGAAATGATAGGAAGTGAAAGGGTGAGTGGATGGGTGTGTGTAGGGAAACACTAGGGTTCTCAGAAGACCTTATTGTAAAGTTGTGTCATTGGGCTGAGACCAGAATGAAAAGAAGTCATGTGGGAACCTGGGAGCAAGCACTCCAGGCAGAGGGAACTGCATGTACAAGGGGAAAATGGAACAGGAGTGATCTGAGAAGTGAGCAGAGTCAGTTTTTGAAGTACTTGAGGGCTCAAGTAAAGAATTAGGACTTTTATTCCAACTGACAGGAACTCAGGTTTATTTTTAAAGCTTTATTAAGGAAAAATTCAAACATATACATAAGAAAAATAGTATGAAGAACCTTCAACAATTATTAACACATGGCCAATCTTATTTCATCCATATCTTTACCCACACCCCCCTAAAATACTTTGAAACAAAGTCCAGATATCACTTCATTCTTAAGTATTTCAGTATGTGTTGTTAAAAGGTAAGGACTCTTTTTAAAAAGAAAATACATTATTATCATACCAAAAAATTAATAACGATTCCTTAATATAAACAAATATCCAGTCATTGTTTAGGATTCCCCAAGTATCTCTAATAGATTTTTAGAGTTTGTTCAAATCAGGATTCCAAAAAGGCCTATATATCACAATAGCTTGACAGGTCTTTTTAGTCCCTTTTAATCTGAACATATTCTCTCTTTTTTTTTCTCCTTGCAATTTATTTATTGAAGAAACTAGGTTGCTTGTCCTATAGCACTTCCCATAGTATGAATTTTGCTGTTTGCATCTTCTGTGATGTTAAGGTATTCTTCATTCCCCAGATGTCCTATAAATTGGTAGTTAGAGAAAGAGGCTTCACATTTAGACTTTTTTTTTTTTTTTTTGGCAAAAATACGTGCATAAAGAGATACACAATGTCTGATCTTCACTCTTTTTGTGGTGTGCCAACAATTTATGATCATTGCTCAGGTGCATTAATTCATTAACTAGCCAATTGCTGTTGGGTCTATTCCAACTCAAGGTGACCTCATGTGTGTCAGAGTAAAGAACTGTGCTCCATAAGTTTTTAATGGCTGTGATTTTTTGGAAGTATATTGCCAGGCCTTCCTTCAAAGGCTCCTCTGGATAGACTTGAACCTCTCATCTTTTGGTTATAAATGTTTGATAATTTCCCTTTATTTACCAATTTTTAGAATGAGTGGTTCCTTAGCATACCCTAAAAGTAAGAATGAGTGTTTTTTAAGTTTCACTATAAACTCATGTATTTGAACAATTTATTGATGATTTTAAGTTTATTGCAATTATTATTTTGATTAACACAAGAATCATCCCTCTTTTGGCCATTGAAATTCTCTTTGAGTTAGCTCCCGAGTCCTTTTGACTTTGATAATTTCCTTACTTTCTGGTGTGACAAGAATTCCAGACTCATCTTTATCTTCCTACCCCAGACCTGGAATTAGCTATCCAGAATATCCTGGTTCCCTTTAGCAGGAGTGGTCAGGGCTAGGATACTGGGGGTGCTCATTACTACGGGGTTGCTTGTTTCCAGGCCTTTATTAGGGTCCAGAACTGAAAAAAAAAAAAGCTTAAAAAAATTAATAAACCATGAGTTTAATAATTCTAATTCAAATTCAAGACTGTAGGATTTTTACTTAACTTTTGATTTAAGAGTTCTGGGTCATGAAATCCAAAAGACAAAAGTGTTTTAAGGAGGAAGGAACCATCCAATGTGTCGAATGCTATGAATACATAGAGTAAGATGAGTAAAAGAAATAACCACCAACTTTGGCAACAAGGAAGTTATTAACGACTTTCACAAGAGAAGTTTCAGTTGAGGGACAAGACAGTGGGAGGTGAGGAATAGGAGACAGGGAACAAAGAAAAGTTTCACTGTAGAATGGGAGCAGAAAAATAAGACGATATCTGCAAAAAAGGTTTTAAATGGGAGATTCTCAAGCATGTTCGTAATGCTTCCCTTCCCTTGAAGAGGAAGAGTATAATGGTGCAGGGGAGAGAGAGGGTAATTACAGTAGAAACATCCTTAAGAAGCATTCTTAATACATTTGCTGCAGTTCTCAGACACATTATTATCATCCATTTAGATTTTTGTGTGTGTGTGTGCTTTAGGTGAAAGTTTACAGAGCAAATTAGTTTCTCATTCAAAAATTTATACACAAATTGTTTTGTTTCATTGGTTGCAATCTTCGCAATGTGTCAGCACTCTCCCCTTTTCCACCTGGAGTTCTCTGTTTTCATTCGTCCAGTTTTCCTGTCCCTTCCTGCCTTCTTTTCTTTGCTTTTGGGCAGATGTTGCCCATTTGGTCTTGTATATTTGATTGAACTAAGAAGCACACTCCTCACATGTGTTATTGTTTGTTTTATGAGACTGTCTAATCTTTGGCTGAAATGCGGACTTTGGGAGTGGCTTCAGTTCTGAGTTAGAAGGGTGTCTGGGAGGCCATAGTCTCGGGAGTTCCTCCAGTCTCTGTCAGACAAGTAAGTCTGGTCTTTTTTGGGTGTGTGAATTTGAATTTTGTTCTACATTTTTCTCCCATTGTGTATGGGATCCTCTATTGTGATCCCTGTCAGAGTGATTGGTGGTGGTAGCCAGGCCCAGCCATTTAGATTTAACTAGAGGTATTACAAGATCGAATGCCCACTCCTACTCTTTGTACTCTTTATTTCTTTCTATCTTGATATATTCTTTGATTTCCATTTGTTTGCAGTACTTTCTTAGGTAATTTCCATAAAAAAAGAACGGAGTTGTATATTTTTCTGAGTTCTTTTTTAACTGAAAGTACCTTTTCTTTTGTCATCACCTGTTTGAGTAGTGGTCTCTTAGATTTCTCACTGCTTTGTAGATATGGTTTTACTATTTTCTAACTTCCAGTGTTGTAGATAAGAAGACTGATACTAGTTTGATTCCTTCTTCCCTTATAAAATAGTGAGTTCAGTGTTTAGCAGTGGCCATTACTTTTTCAATTTGTCTTTTGAATTTTCAAATATACACATCACTTTCTGTCTTTTCAGAAAACTTCTTTGTGTTTTAATTGTATATCCTTCAACACCCACTACATTATTATTAAAGTTCTCTTCTATTCCTTCAATTAAATCTGCCTTCTTAGGCACCAACAGCTTTGATTATTTGGTAGCATGCCTGCTTCAAGTTCTAGAATCCTCCAAAATGGTTAGTGATCTTTTTGGCTGAGTTACCTCTTTGGGTGCAAAACCCCTCAATAGGTGGAGTACTGAGGTTTATTGGTCAATGGTAGAAGAGAGGAGTCTGCTTAAGATAGCTGGCTACCTTCCACCTAAGCATGATAGGATCTGTTGTCTTTACCCTTGACCCTGCAGTAGAAAGACAAGCCTTTGAATCTTAACTTGCAAACAATGGTGTTCTGAACCTGTACCTTCTACCCTAGAACTCAAGGTCTCACATGTATTTGGGCTCTCCCACAGGCCTCAGTAACAGTTGATAGTTGTCTAAGTAGCCTTGGAATCAAAAGGGAAGCGAGTCAGGAATATGAGCTCAAAATCTCCTTCCATTTGATTTTGAAGACTGCAACTTTTATATGATTGCCTCAGAATATAAGAACAAAATATTGGCACATTAAAAATATATACTGTGTTGCATAGAAGGTTATAACATGCTTGTTGATATAGCTGTTAAATATACACAATTAATTAAGGTGTATAATTAAAGAGTCATAGTAAGAGCAAATCTTTTTTTTTAAAAGAAATTGAATCTGAACAACATTTTTTTTATTTCAAGTAAGAATTTGGCCATGAAACCCCACATATATTTAAAAAGTTCCATTAAAGATTAAAGAGTATTCATAATTCGGGTTAAAGTTTGTAGTTTAAAATTGCCACGTGAGAGAATTGCATGCTGGTTTCTGAATAATTTTTTTACCTTAAATTTAGCTATTTAACTCTATCAGTAAGCTAATTTGGAAGGTGGGAATTTAACAGATTAGATTTTTAAGCTCCATTATAGCCATATTAGAAAACCACAGAGAGGCTAAGTTACTAATAACATACAAAGTATTAATCACCCTGGTTCAATTAATGTTTTAAAAATAAATTCCAAGTTAATGAAGTGCCTGTCAGGCCAAACCCTGATCCAGGCTTGTCTTGGTGTGACACAAACAGTGGCCACAGCCCAAGGACGCTAAGTGCTCTCAGTCTGAAATACGAGCCAGGGTTCCTGGGAGACCAGAGAGCCTAAATAAACATCTGGACCCTTCTAGCTACTTAGTATTTTCAATTTTTATAACGGTCTTCTCTGGGTTCCTATATAAAAACAAAATACACTGTGTGCTTTTACTTAGAAAAGACACAAAAATCTTTAGATTGCAGCACCAATTTCATTTTGCTTGGCGAGTCTAGCTAGCTGCTTCTGCCACTTGTTTTTAACAAACTGTCTTTTGCCTCTCCGGGCTTTTCATTTCCATTATTCCTCCTCTCTTCTTTTTTTTTTTCCTACTTTCTTTCTTTCTGCATTTTGATTTTTTCATTAAATAACTAAAGGGCATTTAGTTAATAATAATTAATGGCAAACCTGTGAATATGAACGTCCATCTGTCGCAATAGCAGTTGTTGTGTTTGATAACCAACAACTTAAAATAATAAACTCATTCACAGTCTAGGACTAAAACCTGACCACCTAACAGGGATAGAGAACACGTGGCCTGCAAATGTGCTTGGTTTGGTCAACACAGTGTTCTTTTAAAAAATTGAATATGAGCAACTTTAACTGGAATGCCTTTTTCCCCAGTTGACCCCAACCCAAACAGTCTTAAACCCTCTCTCACCTTTACCCTACCTGAATGGCCTCTGAGTCATCTAAGTGTGTATCTGGATAGAATTTTCTTGGAGAAAGATCCCACAGCAGCATTTCTCAAATGTGCCCAAAGGAGTTTTGAGGTGTGGCCCAGGATGGTACATCTTTCAGGAGCATTTCAAGTGGTTCTGGGGGGCTAGGGTGAGGAGTGAACCTGAGGGCTATGATGTTGGAAGCTATGCCACCAGTATTTCAAATATCCGCAGGGTCACCCATGGTGGACAAGTTTCAGCAGAGTTTCCAGACTAAGACAGACTAGGAAGGAAGGCTTGGTGAGCTATTTCTGAAATCAGCCAATGAAAACCCTAAGGATCACAACAGAATATTGTTTGATTCACTTGCTTTGGACACTTCATCAAGAGAGATCAATCATTAAGAGGATGACATCCTCTTTGGTGAAGTAGACGGTCAATGAGGGTCTGGGAGATCCTTGGTATGATGGATTGGCACAATAGCTGCAACAATGCTGGCAATTGTGAGGATAGCACCAAAATCCATTGCTATCGAGTAGATTCCCACTCATAGCAACACAGAACCAGGCAGTTTTTCATTATGTTGTACATAAGGTCGCCCGGAGCTGGAGTTAACTCCATAGTACCTAACAACAACATACATAAGGTAGGAGTGGTAACATTACCCAATTTGAAAACATCTTCCTTTCTTAACTCTCCAAAAGGTAACCTACAGTTTTTAATTTTATTTCCAAAAAATTTATTTAATGGAAAAAAATTTTAATGTAGAATTGGTACTTTTTTAAGCAAGCAAAATTCGCTGAGCTTTGTAACAAAGGTAATAATTGCTGAATTAAATTGAGTTAAGTTAACCTTCTTGGACACTAGTAATCTGAACTGATTTACTATTACAACTAAACTAAGCAATGTCCGCACTGTAAAACACATGATTTAATACCATCATTCTTCTGAAAAATCTAGACCATTTTCTTTGATGTTGATCTAGACTTATTTTTTTAGCTTGAAGAAGAGGTGACATTTTTCTAAGTGGTTTTCTTCTCTCCATTTTTAGAAAAAATTTTATTGAGATAAAATCCACATAACATAAAATTCACAATTTTAGCCTTTTCAAAGTGTTCAATTCAGTAGCTTTTGGTATAATCACAATGTTGTGCAACCATCACCACTATCTAACTCTAAGTTTTTCCTCACCCCAAACAGAAACGCAGTACTCCAATAACTCATGATTCCCAACTTCCCCTCTCCCAACCTCTGGTAACCACTAATACTAATAAGTTTTTGTATGCATATAAGTGGGATTATACAATATTTGTTCTTTTGTGTGTGACTTAATTCACTTAACCAATGTTCTTAAGGTTCATTCCTATCGTAGCATGTTTCAAAACTTCATTTTTCTTTATGGTTGAGCAATATTCCATTGTATGTATAGACCATGTTTTGTTTATCCATTCATCTGTTGATGGACGCTTGGGTTGTTTCCACCTTTTGGTTATTGTAAATATTGCTTCAATAAACATTGATGTACAAGTATCTGTTCTGAGTCCCTGCTTTCATGTCTTTTGAATACATATCTAAGAGTGGAATTGCCAGGTCATATGGCAATTCTATGTTTAACTTTTTGAGGAACCACCAAACTGTTTTCCACAGTAGCTGAACCATTTTACATTCCCAACAGCAATGGATGTGGGCTCCAATTTCTCCACATACTTGCCAACACTTGTTATTTTCCATTTTTCTGATAATAGAAGTACAGCCAGAATGTTCCTTTGAAGCTAGGATGGCAGGATTTCGTCTCACATACTTTGGACATGTTATCAGGAGGGACCAATCCCTGAAGAAGGACATCAAGCTTGGTAAAGTAGAGGATCAGCAAAAAAGAGGAAGACCATCAATGAGATGGAGGGACACAGTGACGGCAACAATGAGCTCACACTAACAACAACAACAAAGTCGGTATGAAGTAGAATCTCATTGTGGTTTTGATTTGCATTTCCCTAATGACTAATGATGTTGCATATCTTTTCATGTGCTTATTGACCATTTGTATATCTTCTCTGGAGTAATGTCTATTCATGTCCTTTGCCCATTGTTTTTTTCTTTTTCTTTTTTTATTGTGCTTTAGATGAAGGTTTACAAAACAAACTAGCTTCTCATTAAACAGTACACATATTGTTTTATGACATTGGTTAACAACCCCACGACATGTCAACACTCTCCCTTCTAGACCTTGGATTCCCTATTACCAGCTTTCCTGTCCCCTCCTGCCTTCAAGTCCTTGCCCCTGGGCTGGTGTATCCCTTTAGTCTCGTTTTGTTTTATGGGCCTGTCTAATCTTTGGCTAAAGGGTAAACTTCAGTAGTCAGTTCATTACTGAGCTAAAAGGGTGTCCGGCGGCCATACTCATGGGGTTTCTCCAGTCTCTGTCAGGCCAGTAAGTCTGGTCTTTTTTTGTGAGTTAGAATTTTGCTCTACATTTTTCTCCAGTTCTGTCTGGGACCCTTTACTGTGATCCCTGTCAGAGCAGTCAGTGGTGGTAGCCGGGCACCATCTAGTTGTGCTGGACTCAGTCTGGTAGAGGCCGTGGTAGTTGCGGTCCATTATTCCTTTGGACTAATCTTTCTCTTCTTTCTTTAGTTTTCTTCATTCTCCCTTGCTCCCAAAGGGGTGAGACCAGTGGAGTATCTTTGACGGCTGCTCACAGGCTTTTAAGACACCAGAAGCTACTCACCAAAGTAGAATATAGAATATTTTCTTTATAAACTATGTCATGCCAATTGAGCTAGATGTTCCCCGAGACCGTGGTTCTCACAGCCCTCAGCCTAGTAATTCATTCCCTCCGGGAGTTTGGATGTGTCTAGGGGGCTTCCATGACCTTGCCTTGTACAAGTTGTGCTGGATTCCCCAGTATTGTGTACTGTCTTACCCTTCATCAAAGTTACCACTAATTTATTGTCTATTTAGTGTTTTTCCATCCCCACTCCTCCCCTCTCACGTAACCATCAAAGAGTGTTTCTTTTTGTGTGTAAACTTTTTCATGAGTTTTTACAGTAATGGTCTCATGCGCTATTTGTCCTTTTACGATTGACTTATTTCACTCAGCATAATACCTTCCAGATTCATCTATGCTGTGAGATGCTTTGCAGATTCATCATTGTTCTTTATCATTGTGTAGTACTCCATTGTGTGTATGTACCATAGTTTGTTTATACATTCAGCTGTTGATGGGCATCTAGGTTGTTTCCATCTTTTTGTTATTGTGAAAAATGCTGCAGTGAACATGGGTGTGCATATGTCTACTCATGTGACAGCTCTTATATCTCTAGGATATATTGCTAGCAATGGTATTGCTGGATCGATGGTATTTCTATTTCTGGCTTTCTAAGGGAGCACCATATCATTTTCTAAAATGGTTGTACCATTTTGCATTCCCACCAGCAGTGCATAAGAATTCCAATCTCCTTGCAGTCTCTCCAACATTTGTTATTTTCTGTGTTTTTGATTGGTGCCGGTAATGCTGGGGTGAGATGGTATCTCATTGTGGTTTTGATTTGCATTTCTCTAATGGTTACTGATTGTGAACATTTCCTCATGTGTCTGTTAGCCGCTTGAATGTTTTCTTTGGTGAAGTGTCTACTCATTTTCTTTGCCCATTTTTAAATTGGATTACTTGTCTTTTTGTTGTAGAGGTGTTGGATTGTCCGTAGATTTTAGAGATTAGACCTTTGTTGGATTTGTAATAACCAAAATTTTTTCCCAGTCTGTAGGTTCTCTTTTTATTCTTTTGGTGAAGTCTTTTGAAGAGTGTAAGTGTTTAATTTTTAGAGGATCCCAGTTATCTAGCTTATTTTCTGGAATTTGTGTGTTGTTAGTTACAATTTGTATTCTGTTAATGCCACGTATCAGGGCCTCTTGCGTTGATCCTATTTTTTCTTTCACGATCTTTATAGTTTTTGGTTTTATGTTTAGATCTTTGATCCATTTTGAATTAGTTTTTGTGTATGGTGTGAGGTATGGCTCCTGTTTCATTTTTTTGCAGATGGACATCCAGTTTTGCCAGCACCAGTTGTTAAAAAGGCTGTATTTTCCCCATTTGATGGACTTTGGGTCCTTACCTTTGCCTATTTTTAAATTGAGGTGTTTGTTTTTTTGTTGTTGAGTTGTAGAAGTTCTTTATGTATTTAGATATTTAACCCTTATCAGAGATGTGGTTCCCAAATATTTTCTCCAATTCTGTATGTTGTCTTTTCACTTTCTTGATAAAGTCCCTTGATACACAGCAGTTTTAATTTTGATGCTCATTGCTTTTGGTGTCATATCTAAGAATCCATTGTCAAAAAGAAAGTCCTGAAGCTTTATGCTTATATTTTCTTCCAAGAGTTTTATGGTTATTGTTCTTATATTTAGGTTATTGATCCAGTTTGAGTTAATTTTCATGTGGGAGATGTGTATCCAAGTTTGTTTTTTTGCATGTGGAGATCCAGTTGTCTCAGCACCACTGAGTATGATATTAGCTGTGGATTTTTCATAATGCTCACATTTCCAGTTTTTTGCCTATTATGAATACCTCTGGTATGACCATTCTTGAACATCTCTTTTTGTAGACATAGCACTAATTTCTCCTGGGTGTATAACCAGGAGTTTAATTTATCTATCTTTTCTTTCTTTGTCCTGTATAAGAACTCATACAACCATAATTAAAAATAATTAAGGAGCTTTTTAAAAAAGCTCCTGTGTTAACTAAAATAATATAAAATAAAATAAATTTTGAGTATTATGTATATTTTTGGTCCTGCAGGAGAGAGCTGATATTAAACAATAGGGCTGACTGAAGAGATTAAGATTATTTTAATTAACACATAGGATTCTAAAAAAATAGTTTTGAGCCCTGAGGCACAGTGGTTAAGCATACAACTGCTGACCAAAAAAACAGGTCGGCAGTTCAAATCCACCAGCCACACCTTGGAAACCCTATGGGGCAGTTCTACTCTGCCCTATAGTGTCGCTATGAGTCGAAATCAAGTCGACGACAATGGATTTTTTAGTATATATATTAGAAACATGAACCAATGTATCTAATCCATTATTTTGCAAATACTAACACTTAGAGCAAGGCTAATAGGTAATGTTAGAATCTACTTTGTTGTTGTTGTGTGCCATCGAGTTGATTTCGACTCATAGTGGCCTTACAGGACAGAGTAGAACTGCTGTATAGGGTTTCCTAGGCTGCAATCTTTTTTTCTGTTTTTTAAAAATTTTATTGTGTTTTAGGTGAACGTTTACACTGCAAATTAGTTTCTCATTCAAAAATTTATACACAAATTGTTTTGTGACATTGATTGCAATCCCTGCAATGTGTCAGCACTCTCCCCCTTTCTCTTCCCACGCTGGGTTCTCCGTGTCCATTCGTCCAGTTTTCCTGCCCCTTCCTGCCTTCTCATCTTTGCTTTTGAGCAGGTGTTGCCCATTTGGTCTCCTATGCTTGATTGAACTAAGAAGCACGATCCTCACTTGTGTTATTGTTTGTTTTATAGGCCTGTCTAATCTTCAGTTGAAAGGTGGACTTGGAGAATGGCTTCAATTCTGAGTTAGCAGGGTGTCTGGGGGCCATAGTCTCAAGGGTTCTTCCAGTCTCTGTCAGACCAATAAGTCTGGTCCGTTTTGTGTGAATTTGAATTTTGTTCTACTTTTTCTCCTGCTCTGTCTTGGACCCTCTATTGTGATCTCTGTCAGAGTGGTCGGTGGTGGTAGCCGGGCACCATCTAGTTCTGGGCTCATGCTGGTGGAGGCTGTGGTTCATGTGGTCTGTTAGTCCTTTGGACTAATATTTTCCTTGCGTCTTTGGTTTTCCTCATTCTCCTTTGCTCTGAATGTGATGGGACCAATAGATGTATCTTAGATGGCCACTCACAAGCTTTTAAGACCCCAGACACTACTGACCCAAGTAGGATGTATTTCTATATGAACTATGTTATGTCTAAGCTGTAATATTTACGGGAGCAGATCACTAGGTCGTTTCTCACACAGAGCCGCTGGTGGATTTGAACCTCTGACCTTTTGATTAGCAGCCAAGTGCTTAACCATTTCACCACCAGGGCAATCTACAGGTAAGTGCTTGGACATGTTCATAAATTTTCAAGCCTTCAGCAACCATCATACTTAGATAAATTAGAAAAAAAGGACACACCCCTAGTATTACTGAGCTTGAAATAAGAAAGAAGTAGAAATAAGGGTGGTATGGGCAGTTCTTCTTTCCACTCCTGAACTCATTTCCTTGCTTACTGGGTACTAGTTCTGTTGAGTTTCTGAATCCTGTAGTTTGCAGATATGATTTAAAGCAACGTGTTTAAATGAACAAAATCACATTACAACAAAGCAGTTTGGCTCTCTTTTGAAGTTGTATTTCTTTTCATTCAGTATAATTCAAAACGAACCCAAACAATGTAATTTTACTTGCCTTTGAAAAAAATTACAGTTAGTTTATACCAAGAAGCCAGTCTGGCAGTTAAGAGCATGGGTTGGAGTCTGAAAGACCTGAGTCCCATTCCTACCTTTACAACTTACAGAATCTCTTCAAGCTTCATTGTCCTTGTATGTAAAGTACAGATAATGGCATCTACCTCATTACTGTTGTAGGATTAAACAAGATGATGCAGGATGCTAGCCTCTTCTGGCCTCAGTGTCAGCTAAGGGGCTTAGATAGTGGAAATCAGAGTATTAACATGAGTGGGAGACAGGACAACTCTCCTCACCCTCCAGAGCAGAATTTACAGGGAAAACAAAGGAGTCATTTGTCAATGACTCTTAAACCCCTCATCCACTGCTGTGTAAACTTTTACCAAAGACACAGTAAAATATTATCAAACAAATGAACAAAAAAGTATACATAGAGAATTTTGTGAGGAGATTGTTGAAGAAATTTCTTTGGAGAGGGTTGCTACAGTGCTTTGAGTTCCCACTCCACCCCTTTGTGGGGAGGGAGTAGAGGTGTTACCCTCTAACCCTAAATTCAGTGGTTGGAGGGAGAGGTACACGATTCAGTGAAATTCCTTGAACATTGAGCTGCTTCCAGCAGTTGGGAATATAGAGGACTGGGCCAGACATTTACCTCATCTAAAGCTGATTATGGACTTCCCAGCCACAAAGTCCAGAGAGAGAGAAGTTTGCTTTGATGGTAGAATCAGGAGAGGGCTACTGAGTTTGGCTTGATCTGCAGTTCTAGAGGTTGTTGGTGTCAGGGATGATGGAGTATTTCTGGTGAACCAGATGGCGGGCCCTGTAGAAGAGAGCTAGGTTCTAAGTAATAGGACTGCTTGAAAAGTAAGAAGACACCAATCTGAGAACCCACAGCCGTTGAGTTGATTCCAACTCATAGTGACCCTGTAAGACAGAGTAGAACAGCCTCATGGGATTTCCAAGGCTGTATATCTTTACGGAAGTAGACTGCCACATCTTTCTCTCATGGAGTGGCTGGTGGGTTCGAACCACTGTCCTTTAAGTTAGCAACTGAGTGCTTTAACCGCTGCACCACCAGGGCTCCTTGAGAAGACACCAGAGAAGGAAATTAGACCTGCATAAAGCAGGCTAGCAGGGAATCTCCAAAGAGCACAGCGAAGTGCCACCATGAAAGAAAGTCAGCTTTAATTGTTTTCCAGACCAAATCATTAGATCTCAGAGCTCAAAGCCATCCAGCTAAGTAAGGTCCAACCCTCTTACTCCAAACCCCCATAGGACTCCAGCAGAGAGTGAACAAGCAATCATCTTTTGGGGGAGAAGGAGAGGAGTTGAGCAGACCGGATGGCAAAAAGCAGTCTGTTTCTTGGCTTGCAAAACTCATCTAAAGTCCTTTTCAGACCTGTGCTGTTTAATACAGCAGTCACTTTTGTGGCTATTGAGCACTTGAGATATGACTAGTCTGAATTGAGATGTACTGTAAGTGTAAAATACACAGTGGGTTTCAAAGACTTAGTATAAAAAAAAAGAATGTGAAGTGTCTCATTAATAATTTTATATGGCTAACATGTTGAAATAATAATATGTTGGATATATTTTACTTTTTTAAAAAAATGTGACTACTAGAACATTTAAAATTATGTATGTGGTTCCCTTTTGTGGCTTACATTATATTTCTATTGGACTATGCTGGTTTAAACCTCACTATGTTTTCCTCTTGGTTTTAAAATTACTCTGAGTTTTTTCAAACAAGTTTCATTACAAGTTTCAGGTCTCACTCAAAATATGGCATTCTCATCAAGACATGTTCTCTCAGCAAGGTATTAAACATGGGCTCATCAGAGAGAAAAATGCCTTTACAAACTCCAGTAACACCTGTGTTTTCTCTGACTCTCTGCTGCCAAATACTGACCAAGTCTGATCTTATATAGCTCACAAGACAATATCACTGCACAAGGCAAGATAAAGTGGAATGAAAATAACATGCCTTAACATGTAGATGAGAAATGGAATGACCCTTTAACATATTATACCACACTTTCAAATACATGTGCTTGTTCAAATATCTGTTTTTAAAAAAAATCACAAAGAGAAAATGTAAACTCTCTGGTAAGCAGATAGATTGTATTCATGTCATATATGAGGGCCCTTAGGAGGCCCTGGGTGGCACAAAAGGTTATGCGCTCAACTACAGGCTGAGAGATTGGCAGTTTGAACCTACCCAGAGGCACCTTAGAAGACAGACCTGGCATCTGTTCCTGGAAAGGTCACAGCCTTGAAAACCCTATGGAGCAGTTCTACTCTGCACACATGGCGTCACCATGAATCAGAACCAACTTGATGGCAGCTAACAACAACATGAAAGCCCTAAAGTTCAATTGCTGACTAAGGTGTTCCAGAATGAAGGCAAGTCTGTATCTTTGCAGATCCTTCCTACTGCATGTCCGTGACTGCAGAACCCGTTAGTCACAAGGAAGGCTGTCTTAGAATGTGTCCATCTCCCAGTAGAACACTGAGTAAAAGACGAAGATCTCGGTAAATAAATAATTTGTTTATTTATGTTACCCTCCACTTAACAAGATGGCACAGCTGTCAGGGTAGCATTGCTTCAAGGTGATGTTATTGTGTCAGAAAGCTAAGTAAGGAGTCTGGTCCTATCCTAACCTTTTAAAAGGACAGGAAGGCAGCAAAATTTTTTAGTGCTTTCTTACAACATAATGTTATATTAGTTTCACACCTAACTAGTTATGTATTTCAGTGACCTAAAGGCATGTTTTAAGTTTTAATACTGACAATGAATGACCAACATAAGTAGACATGCATACAGTACCAAAAAAAAAAAAAAAAAAATTCCTTTGTTGTTTCCAGTAATGAAATGAAAATAATCATTTAAGTTGTTCTGGACTGACTGTCTTAACAGAGAGTGGGAAAAACTTGGTCCCAAGAATTGAAGACAATCCACAGTTTACAATTTACCCTCACATTCCAAATGTCCACCAACAGACGAATAAACAAATTGTGGTATATACACACAATAAAATATTATTCAGCTGTAACAAGAAATGAAGTACTGATTTATCCTACAACATGGATAAACCTCGAAAATGTTATGTTAAGAGAAAGAAGCCCGTTATAAATGGTCTCATACTGTATGATTCTATTTCATGGGAAATATCCAGAATAGGGAAATCCACAGACACAGAATGAAGATTGGTGGTTGCCAGAGGCTGGGGGTAAGGGGATGAGAAGAGCTGCTTAATTGGTACAGATTTTATTTTGGAGTGAGAGAAATGTTCTGTAACTAGATAGAAGTGGTGGTTGCCACTGAATTGTTCACTTTAAGATGGTTAGTTTTATATTATATGGATTTTACCTCAATTTTAAAAATACACACACACATACTCACACATAAAATTTACCCTTACCTGTTGACTTTACCGATTTTCCAACATAACTAACTAGTAGCAAATTCCTCAAGTAGACTGCAAGATCCTTGAACTCAAAGACCTATTACAGGATTCAACCACGGGGACAAGCTTTCACTGCTTTGTGCCCAGCGCCTAGAATAGTGCCTAGAATGTAGTAGATGCTCCATAGGTATTATTCAAAAGAATGAACAACATCTACAAATTTTCTTCAAACACTGCACACAGTTTCTTCAGAGTTTCTTTGGCTCAGTTTATGCTGCATCATTCATTGGGGTACAAACCAGAAACAGATGCTGTAGGTGTCGGTGATAGGATGAGACTTACTATACTGGGTATGTCCCTAACTTGGGATCCCGCACGTCTCCAGTGCATTATAACCCTTGAGGATATTCAGTGTTTCCTTAATATGTTTCTCCTTCCCCCAAGGCCCCAACGTCAAGGAGCTGCTCTACTCCCACGTTCCCTTGTTCCTTCTGAGTGTTACCTGGCTTCTTCCCATCACCACTTCCTTTTGTAATGAACTTTCCTGGAGCAGTGAACTATCTCCAATTGAGCTCTGGCTTGCATAGAATCGTCCAGCTGTCTTTTATAAAACTTAAACCCAAACCCATTGCTGTAGAGTTGATTCCGACTCATAGCAATCCTATATGACAGAGTAGAACTGCCCCGTAGGGTTTCCAAGGAGCAGTTGATGGATGCAAACCGCCAGCCTTTTAGTTAGCAGCCGATCTCGTACAATTGCCTTAAAATTTCTCCTTTCATCCTTTGTCTCAACTCAGTTTGGATAACCAGGCCTGCACAGATATTTGATATATAGACTAATAAACACTTTTTCCTTTATTGAAACAATCAGATATCAAAAATCAACGTTCAAAATGATTTCTCCAGTCCCACTCAAGCAGCTACTTGCCCAAATCCACAGATATGGTGGGGATAGGACTTATCATCACTCAAATTATAGGGATTAATTGCTCTATTACTATAAAAGTTCAACTTATTTCATTTACAAGAAAAATGTCAAATGAAGCCTTCAAACGTTAAACATCATTATAAAAAATGTATATGATTTAAAATACTACAACTATCACCACGATCCATTTTCAAATGCTGAATGTAATTGCTGTCACTGAATTGTACACTTAAAAATGGGTAAAATGGCAAATGTTTTGTTACATGTATTTTGCCACAATTTTTTAAAAAAGTGTTACAAAGCTTTGAATCTATGGAAACAATTCTGTAGGGTAAATCTGAAAAACAGCTATGTAAAATGTAACTAAGTTCATAATACAGCTAGTTGGAGTATGTTCTTGTTGTTACTTTCCGTCAAGTCAATTCTGACTCAGACTGGGGACAGGTATGTGCTGGTAAGTGCCTCATCCCCTCTCCCCACACCCCAGCATACAAACTAGGACCAGGATGTGTATCCAGTGAGCTAGTGGTATGTCCCTGTGCTCAGAGTACTCCTGGTTTGGGGAGAGAAGAGGTAATCTGGGAGCTCTTCTGGGTGTTGTGCTCTGGGAAGCTGGCCACAGTCCTTTACCTTGCTGTTCTCTTGAGGCACAGACCTGTTCCAGGTGTTCAAAACTGGAGCTCTTAAATGATGTGGAAATTGCCCTCTCTGGTCCCTGGTCCCCTGCCAGGACAGTTCCCTATGTGTCCTTGAGGGAGTAGCCAAGCCTATACACTCCATCCCTAACCCCTCATCTCCCACTCAGCTCTTCTCAATGTCCTTGAAGATGCAGATCTGAGAACCTCTAGATAGCCACGTTGCCAGCAAGGGGCACAGACCCCCAGTAGGGTGTTTGCCCTGTGTCTCCCCTATCTTCCTTCACCTGTTCCCCTGCGTCACTTGCACTTCCACATGTTTTCTGAAGCTTTCCTTGGGACAGGAATGCCTAATTAATGTATTTAGGAGAGAGCCAAGGAAATGTTTAAAGTTCTGTCTTATGATACAGATTTAAGAGCGGTGGTAAGAGGAGGTCAGACCCTGGAAAATAATACTGCCTACTACTCTCTCCACTCTCCAGGGGGTCAGATGTGTTACTACTATAATTTTGGTCCTCTGGTTAATAGTTGCCTATTCATTACTGCATTAACAACCATAAATATTTATTTTAAAATACAGAACTTGGCCACAGAAGAATTGGGGAATTGGCATTATTTCTTGTTCAACCAGATTACTTGCCCATGGATATTTATTGGAAAAGTGAAGAGACTCACCTGTCTTGCAGTAACAAAAAAGGAGATTTACTCCATTATACTTCAGGGAAAAGAATAAGGCAGAAGACAACCTATAGCCAGAACCTAGAGTTCCTGGGTGGCCCAAACAGTTACGCGCTCCACTCACCAAAATGTTGGTGGTTCGAACTCACCCAGAGGCACCTCAGAAAATAGGCCTGGTGATCTGCTTCCAGAAAGGTCACAGCCTTGAAAATCCTATGGAGCTCAGTTCTACCTGGGTTGTCATGAGTTGGAATTGACTTGATAGCAACTAACCACAACAATGTAGCTGGAACCTACTAGCTAGATGCTAACCTACATCTAGGTAGCAAAGGTTGGGAAGGTACATGGACCTGTCCTGATCCTGAAAGAGGGGCTGGGAAGGGAAGCACAAGGCTGCTGGTGAGAGCCTCACTACATGTGAAGTGCAAAATCTTTGTTGTTTTTCCACTTTGGCTAATTAGTCCTGTTTGAAGTTACAGCTCCTGGCTCGACTCTAAGAGGCCTGCTCTCATTTCTTGAATCGGTGTCCACGTCGTATAGGTTTTCTGCATGGCCTGTCTGCCTGTGCGACTCTGCACAGTGTTCTCAGGAGCTGTCAGGCATGTCCAGCAGTGTAAGAAGCAACTATAAATGTGTGGACTTTGTACAATAAAGGCAGCATTTCACAGATCTAGACAACAAGCTTTTTCCAAAGGCCTTAAGTTTAAAGCTTAAACAGGGGACTTTCTGTGTTGACATGATTTAGGTATGTCCTGAAGGGGAACTGAAGCGATTAGATCACTCCTCAGAGCCTCTGTGTGCCCTGAGAACTTTCTGTTTTACACTGACTTTAAGGGTAAGTTGTGGAATTAAGTCATTTATCATAAACTACTGCAGAACCTTTTTGAAAGGTAGGTATGATTTTAAAATCGAATACATAACAGCATTTTATCACACAAAGAGGGAGCATTTAAAATTGATTCACTAAATATATTAGTTAATATTATTTTTGGCTACAGGTAACACAGAACCTGACACTACTGTAGCTTAAAGGGTTTCTTTGTCTCACACATGAAGAAGTACAGAGATAGGCAGTCCAGGGCTGATACAGATGCTTAATGACTTAATCAAGGGCTGGGGATCTTTCTACCCTTCAACTCCACCGTCCATAAGTGGCTTTCATCCTCATGGCCTAAGGTAGCTTCTGCGCCTCTCTCTTCCCCCACTCCCAACATATCATGCAGGCATACTAGACAGGAAGAAGAGGGAAGGGGGCAAAAGGACAAAAATAATATGCCAGCTGAGGCTGTTTCTTTTAAAAACCTTTCTCAGGCACCCCTCACCCCCAGAAACCTCTCCTTACAGTTCACTGGCTAGAACTGGGTCACATAGCCACCTCTAGCAGCAATGGGCTCCAGGAATGTGAATATTTTAGTTGGAAACATTGCTGACCTAAACAAACTCACAGTTCTGTTACTAATGAAGGAGGTTAAAAGTGGTTATATGATAGGCAATTAAGTGTGTCAGCCACAATAAACATTTGTAATATAATATTAACAGGAAAAAATAGAAGGCAAATTGTCTCTTATGTATGACCTCAGCTATGTAAACTAATAGACATAGAAAGAGAAAAATCACAAACATGGTAAGAGTCTATGGGGGGTAGAAGTATCAGTGATATTTATTATATTATATATACTTTTCTATTATTTCTCTGTTTTATTAAAATAAACATCTGCTACTTTATAAGAAGAAAAATAAATTATTATTTACAAATTAAAATGTATTTTCTGTTTATGTTTACCTCACTGCTAGACTTGTCCAACTGGCCATTCACAGCACCATTCTGAACATGAGACAACAATATTGTCAACCAACATTTATGAACACTAGCAGGTTGCATGGTGTTTCTCATCTAGTTTTCTTTTCAGAATGTGGTCCCTGCCTCTAACTGTGGAGATACAGTTGTTCCAGCACCGTTTATTGAATAGATTATTCTTTCCCCATTGAATGGATTTGGCACCCTTGTCAAAAATCAACTGGCCATAGATGTATGGGTTTATTTTTGAATTCTCAATTCTATTCCAATCGTCTACATGTCTATCCTTATACCAGTACCACACTATTTTCATCAATGTGGCTTTATAGTATATTTGAAATAGGGAAGTGTGAGTGTTCCTACTTTTTCTTTTTCAAGATTGTTTTTGCTATTTGGGGCCCCTTGAAATTTCATATAAATTTGAGGATCGGCTTTTCCATTTCTGTGCAAAATTTTTCAGAAAATTTTGGAATTTTGTTGGAATCTGTTAGATTTTTTTATAGGGATTGTGTTGAATCTGTAGATTACTTTGGGTTGTATTGACATCTTAACACTATCAAGTCTTCTACTGCATGAATGCAGGATGTTTTTCCATTTATTTAGGTCTTTTCTAATTTCTCCCAGCAATGTTTTATAATTTTCAGTGTAGAAATCATTCACCTCCCTGGTTAAATTTATTCCTAAGTATTTTATTCTTTTAGATGCTATTGTAAATGGAATTGCTTTCTTGATCTCCTTTTCAGACTGTTCACTGCTGGTATATTGGAGCACAACTAATTTTTGTGTGTTGATGTTGTATCCTGCAACTTTGCTAAATTCTTCAAATTGGCTCCTGGTAGATTCTTTGAGATTTTCTATATACAAGATCATATCATCTGTGAATACAGTTTTACTCCTTTCTTTCTAATTTGGAAGACTTTTATTGCAATTTCTTGCCGATTTGCTTGAGCTAGAACTTCCAGTACAATGTTGAATAGCAGTGGTGAAAGCAGACATCCTGATTTTGTTTCTGCTCTTAGTTGGAGGAAACTTTCAGTCTTTCACTATGGAGTATTATGTTAGCTGTGGGTTTTTCATAAACTCCTTTTACCATGTTGATGTGTTTATTCAGTTATCAGTACACCTTGGAGATCATTCCTCAAACAGATCTGGGTCATTCTATTTAATGAATGTATGGTTTTCCATAATTTTCTAGTAGTTCCCTATTTAAGGACTTCTGGTTTTTGGTGGTGGTGGTAGCTTGGGGTGTTTTTTTGGCTGTAAACATGCTGCAATGAATATCTATTTACATATTTGTGAACATATACAAGTATATGTTTGGGAAATTGCTGAATCAAAGGCATTACTAAATATTTTTTAAAGCGGTTGCATCATTTTATAGCTCTCACTAAGAATAAGTAAGCATGTTTGTTTCCTCACACCTGAATCAAACATTTAACCAGAAAAATGAAGCTATAAAGCAACAGGAAGAAAATATAGGATAATTTGTTCTATAATCTTTGGATTGAGAAAGATTTCTAAGAATGACACAAAGCCTCGACTTAATTTTTAAAAATTGACAGATATGACTATATAAAAAATTAAAACTCTGGAAATGTAAACAGACATATGTACACCAAAGTTCATTGGGCACTATTCACAATAGCCAAAAGGTGGAAACGGCCTAAATATGCATCAGTAGATGAATGGATAAACAAAATGTGGTATATACCCAGTTATCTAGTGCTGCTATAAGAGAAATATCATAAGTGGAAGACTTTAACAAACAGAAATTTATTCTCTTACATTTCAGGAAGCTAGAAGTTCAAATTCAGGGCATCAGCTCTAGGGGAAGGCTTTCTCTCTCTGTCGGCTCTGGGGGAAGGTCTTTGTCATCATTCTTCCCCTGGGTCTAGGAGCTTCTCACTACAGGGAGCCCAGGTCCAAAGGATACACTCTGCTCCTGGTGCTTCTTTCTTGGTGGCATGAGGCCCCCATCTCTCTGCTTGCTTCTCTCTTTTTATCTCTTGTAAGATAAAAGGTGATGCAGGTCACACCCCAGGGTGTGAATGAGGGTATTGCATCCTATCCTAATCCTCTTTAACATAACCTAATCTTGCCTCATTAACCACAGGCAGAGATTAGGATTTATAACACATAGGAAAATTACATCAGATCACAAAATGGAAGACAACCACGCAATACTGGGAATCATGGCCTAGCCAGGTTGACATATTTTTGGGGGACACAATTCAATCCATAACACACACAATGGAATATGACTCTGGCATAAAGAGAAATGAAGTCCTGATGCATGTTACAACATAGATGGACCTCGAAAACGTTATGCTGAATGAAATAAATCAGTCACAAAAGGACATATATTGTATGATCCCACTTGTATAAAATATGTAGATTAGGCAAGTCTATAGAGACTAAAGTTAGTGGTTATCAAGGGACAGGTAGGAAGGAGAGGGAAAGAAAGACTCAATGCTTAGGGGACATGAAGCTTCTGTGATGGCATAATTTGGGAACAGATATGGGTGATAATTGAACAACATGATAAAAATAATTAATGTCACTGAACTGTACATGTAAAATTGTTGAAATGTCAAATATTTTGTTACACATATATTTACCACAATAAAAAAACAATTTAAAAAAAATTAAACTCTGAATTGAAAACAATTACATTAACAATGTTGAAAACCAAAGGACCAAATGGGCAAAGTATCTGTAACATATGTGACAGATGACATTTTATTATTCATAATGTTAAAGAGTTTCTACATACCTAAAACAAAAGTTAAATGACTTAGTGGAAAAATGGATATGAACAGACAATACAAAAGATAAAGTAGGAAAGGCCCAAAAAACATATGAAAAGATGCTCAACCTGACTAATAATCTCTAATGGATTCACAAATGTGACAGAAAATGAGTTTTTTTGCTTGTCTTTTGTTTTTTGCTTTACAGATAGACTAAAAATTTTCTATACAGAATTGGTGAGGATGTAAAGAATAAATATCCACACACATTGTTAGTAAAAGTGCAATCGATCCAGCAAAATTAATTGCCCTGATTTTGGAGTACAATTTTGCAGTGTTTCCCTAAATTCACAGCACACATAACCTTTAACTCAGTGATTCCTAGTAATAGCAGTAGCTAGTGCTTCACTGAGCACCTACTTGTGTCAGGGATTGTGTTAATTGTTTTAGATCTCATTTTATACTGTCAACAATCTAGGGATTATGTGCTGTAATTATTAAAACTTTGCAACTTAAAACAACAAACATTATCTCACAGTTTCTGTTGGTCAGGAATGTAGGAGAGCTTAAGTGTTGGCTCAGGGTCTCTCATGAGCTTGCAGTCGTGTATGCTGGGGCTGCCATCATCTGAATGCTTGACTGGAGCTGAAGGATCAACTTCCAACATGGCTGTTGGCAAGAGGCCTCAGTTCCTCACCAAGCAGACCGCTCCATAGGCTACTTGAGTTTCCTGATGACATTGCAGGGAGCTTAACTGACAGAGCACAGCAGCTGTTGCACTTTGAAATCCATTGCGGGATTTGCACCAGGGCCATATGTCCCACAGGGTACTTCCCATCAGTGACTGAGTGTGTTGGGGATACTACGGCAAACCTGTTTCTAGGAGACATGAGGCTTGTTTGATGGGAAATTGAGGCTTGATGACTTCCCTACAGCTTTGCTGAACCTTCCTTAGACTACACAGCAGTCTAGGAAGCTTCACTCAATCTTGCCTCCCTCTCTTCTCTTACTCAGGGTCAGATTTGCATTGTGGTCTGGTGACTCTTCCAGCCTTTCCCAGCTCCACCCCTGTTTCCTTACACACAGGCATTTCTTCTAATAAAATGCTTGTGTGTTTAATTCTATCTTGGTGTCTGCTTCTCAGGGAACCAAGACTAATACAAAGTTTTTTTTGTCTACTTTTCTGCCTTTTCTTATTGGTTAATGGAAGTTCTTTATATATTCTGCATATGAGTCCTTTGTTGGACATATGTATTACAAATATCTTCCTCCATTCTCTGCCTTCCCTTTTCATTGTTTTAATGTTGTCTTTTTTTCCCTTAATTGTTGAAAAATGCACAACAGTTAAGTACTCAGCTGATAACCAGAAGATTGGCAGTTCAAGCCCACCCAGTGGCTCTATGGAAGAAAAACCTGGTGATCTTTAAAAGAGCACAATGCTCAAGGCAGACATTCTTTACTAATTAAGCTAAACTACTGTTCAGTTTAAGGACCTCTGATGGTGCAGTAGTTAAGCAGTCAGCTGCTAACCGAAAGTTCAGCTGTTTAAATCCACCAGCCGCTCCTCAGGAGAAAGATTTGGCAATCAGCTTCCATACAGATTACCGAAAACCAAATAAAACCCATTGCCATTGAGTCAATTCTGACTCAGCTACCCTATAGGACAGAGAAGAACTGCCCCATAGGGTTTTCTAGGCTGTAATCTTTATGGGAGCAGATTGCCAGATCTTTCTTCCACAGAGCCGCTGGGTGGGTTTGAACTGTCAACCTTCTGGTTATCAGCTGAGTGCTTAACTGTTGCACATTTTCCAACAATTAAGAAAAAAAAGACTACACTAATACAGTGATAAGGGGAGGCACAGAGTGGAAGAAGATATTGTAATACATATACCCAACAAAGGACTTATATGCAGAATATATAAAGAACTTGATACTGAGTACACCCACTCCTCACTTATCAACGTGGTTAGGTTTCAAAGACCAGGTGGTTATGCAAAGTCAGCGTTATGAGAAAATGGAGGATGATTACATCAGATCACAAAATGGAGGATGACTACATTACATAACTACCAAATTACTTCATTACATAACTGCCAAACCACTGAGAATCATGGCTCAGCTAAGTTGACACAACCTGAACCATATCAGCTAACGTTACTCTAGCCTCTCACCTTGGCATTCATTACTGCCAGATGTACGTCATTAATGCACATAATAGTTGGATAGTAGATTTTTTACTATTGTCGTAAATGCAAAATGTCAGATAATGACAGTCAACAAGTGAAGAACAGGTATACATATTTCTGCCAGAAGAGTGAACAAATCAGTCTTGGAGGAAGTACAGCCAGAATGCTGCTTAGAAGCAAGAATGGCGAGACTTTGTCTTGCTTACTTTGGACACGTCATCTGGAAAGACCAATCACTAGAAAAGGCATCACATTTGGCAAAGCAGAGGGTCAGTAAAAACGAGGGACACCCTCCATGAGATGGATTGGCACAATAACTACAACAATGGTTTCAAATATACTGACAATTGTGAGGATGGTACAGGCTCAGGCAATGTTTCATTCTGTTAGGCATAAAGTCACCGTGAATTAGAGCCAACTTGGCAGCAAGTAACAACATTTCAAAAAAATGTTAGTATTTTCATTGAAAATGAAAAGTGTTAATTTCAAAGGATTACAAGACTGCTGGAGGTACATACATGCGATCAAAGGGAAAATGTTATATAAAGTGTCAATCAGCTTTTTATAAATAAAGGTTTAAAGTTTAAAAAATTAAAATCAGTTTAAATATTGATTTTTCATTGTTCTTATATGAAATTTGGCTTTTAGCTATGACATTTACTTACCTAAACATGGTTTATGTCTAAAGATAATATTGGGGTATACCAGTTAAAGTGCTGGAGAACTAACATTAAATCATGAATAACACTTTTTTATGTCTTGGTCTAGTTTGCAATCTACATTATTGTTTGTTTTTTAAGTGAAAGCTTCTACCTTGCCTTGAATGTATAAGCCCCGAAAGCTGTATTTTTTGGGCTTGAGATTTTCTTGTAATCTATATGATCTGTGAAACGAGAATGTATTTTTTAAAATAATAATCCAGGTAGACCCGTTTACTTTGAAAAAATAGTTTGCTCCAGTTAACAGAAGGCAATAAAGTGTTTCCAAAATAAGTGTACACTGTTAAAATATTTAACTTAAATATTTTTCTTATGTAGTCTTTATTATTTCATTCAAAAAGCATTTATTGAGTACTTATTGTGTGCCAGGCACTGTGTAAGGTACTAGAAGGCATTTTGTTTTATTTCTATAGCAGGTTTGACTATGAGTCTATGTTTGCTGAATGTTAACAGGCATGTGAGTGGAGTTGATGGAGTTCTGAGACTGGAATATTTGATCCAATATTGTTTAGTAAAAGTTTGGAAAATCATCTTATAATGATGTCACTAGGAAAGCTAACTTCTTGAACCAGGAGAACATTAGTAAAACCATAAGGTTTTAGTGGAGTATGTTTGACTACTGGGTTTCTTTTCAATCTTACTGTGAAATAGGGCATAGTAGTATCATGGGCTATCTGTCCCTTCCTCAGCTATTCCCATTTTTTGTTTCCTTATTTTTCAACTTGTATTGACTATTTGACTTCATTTTGCTAGGATTGTTTCTTATATTAAAAGCAGTGGTCCCCTTGGAGTGGTTGTTGGAACTTCCGTTATAAAGAGCAAATAATACCTGAGTATGTTAGGGGCCCTTGTGTTTGATCCACAGGCTTTTCCTTTGTCTTAAATGAATCAATAGGTTTTTTAACGTTTGATTTTACATCATTGTAAATTTGAATTTCACAGCACATTTTTCTCCCCAAATAAACATTTCTTTTAACTTGTATAGTATATTAAGACCACTTTGTTGTAACATTTATTAATCATTTTATCCACAGCCACAATGGTGACATTGAAAACGATATCAACATCTCCTGGTGAGAAAAGCAAGATATAGGATAAGAGTGTTAGGTAAATTCATTCTGTTAAATCCCCAGGGAAGTCATTTGTGAGTGACTTTTTGAGGCACCACATTTAACCCCAGTGCCCTAAAAGGATTTATTCTCCTTCTGCAGTTCACAATTCTGATGTATATTTTACTTACCTGGATTCACTTAAAGGCTTGACTCAACTGTAATTTCCAGCGAAACAGAAAGCTCTGATTTCACAGGTTAAGGTTTAGGTAAATCCTGACACCCATATAGATTATTTGTAAAATGTGCAATCCCAAATTTGCACACAAAATACAAAAGTAGAAATACTTATACTCCTAACTTCTTTTTAAGATAAAGGGCTAGGGGGTCTCTGAGAGTAAAAGAACTGTTTCAGTATTAATATGGACGTGTTATAGAAAATCTCTGAGTGGTGCAATGGTTAACATGCTCAGCTGCTAACCAAAAAGCTGGAGGTCCCAGTCCATCCAGAGGTGCCTCGAAAGACAGGCCTGACAATCTAATTCTGAAAAATCAGCCATTGAAAACTCTATGGTGCACAGTTCTACTCTGACACAGACATGGTGTTGCCATGAGTCAGAACCAACTCCATGGCAACTGGTAACTGGTTATAGAAAGTACTAGAAAAATTTGAAATGAAAACAAAAATGTGAGCCTTTTGTTATTATGCAAATAACTGATGATAAATTTAAGTTTTGTGAAATTAATTTTAATAGCTTTTTTCTCTGGGTTCCCTCAAGATTTTCTCTTTATCTTTTATTTCCACGAGTTTATTATGATGTTTCTAGGTGGTTTGCTTTGGTTTTGTCATGACATTTATGCTTCTTAGGGTTCTCCGAGTTTTATGGATTTATAGTTTGATGTCTTTTATTATTTTGGAAAAATTCTCAGCCATCATCTCCTAAAATATTTCTTCCTCTTTCTCTTCTTCTTCTGGAAAACCAATGTTGGACCACTGATATAGTCTCATAGCTCTTAGATTTTCTGTTGTGTTTTCACTCTTTGCTTTTCAGTTTGGGTAATTTCTATTGACCTGTCTTCAAGTTGGAAACCCTGGTGGCGTAGTGGTTAAGAGCTACCGCTGCTAACCAAAAGGTCAGCAGTTCGAATCCACCTGGTGCTCCTTGGAAACCCTATGGGGCAGGTCTACACTGTCCTATAGGGTTGCTATGAGTCAGAATCGACTGGACAATAATGGGTTTGGTGGGTTTTTTTTTTTTTTTTTAATCTTCAAGTTTCCTGATTCTTTCCTTAGCTTTGTCAAGTCTACTTATCACCGCCTCAAAGAAATTCTTCATCTCTGATCTTGTGCTTCTCTTTCTAATATTTTCATTTATTGGGAAATGGGAAAGCAGTCTGTTGCTCAGCCTTCCGATCCCCCACCTGGATTGTCTAATAGAAGTCTTAGGCCCTGATAACAGAGTCTGCGAATTGAGTCTCTCTCTCCCAGATTTTTCTTATTGGGAAAACTCTCTCCATATTCTGAATACACAGTAAACGTTCTCTCTGCTCTCCACACGTGTGCCTTGTGTGGCACCTGGCCAACCCCACTTTTGTATCTGTTCTTGGTGGGGAGGGAACAATGTCCTCACCTGAGCCATGAGAGTGGTGTGTGTGGAACATCAACCCTGTTTGGCTGCGGATGACTACCCGTTGGCCATGGGGGGCCAACGCATAAGTGAAACTGACTTTGCTTGGTCTCTTCTTCATGTGAATATAGCATTGTTCCATTAATACCTATGTGTGTAAGTCAAGATTTTTGTTGGTGGCCCCAGGCCTTGGCTTGACACCATTTGCTTCTTTATTACAGTTTCTATCTCTCTGTTAAAATTCCCCATCTGTTCATGCATGTTGTTCAACCTTTTCACTAGATCTTTTAACAGTTATTTTGAAGTCTCTATCAATCATTTCAACAGCTGGATCACCTCTGAGTCTGGTTATTTTGATTATTCTATCTGTTGACAATGGGTTGTTTTCTCTTGCTTTTTTATGTGACTGGTAAGTTTTGAATGACTACTGTATGTCATGTATAGGACTTTAAAGAGTGTAATGAATAAAATTTATGCCTGGATGTGGGCACACTTCTTCGGTCAAGCTGTTGGTTTGAAGGAGTAAGTCAAACTAGTCATAAGTTAAGATGGGTTTGGTTTTGGGACTGCTATGATTAATTTCAAAGGAGTCCTGGTGGTTAAACGCTCAGCTTCTAGCCAAAAGGCCAGTGGTTCAAACCCATCAGCCACTCCATGGGAGAAAGATGTGTCAGTCTGCTTCTGTAAAGATTTATAGCCTTGGAAACCCTATGGGGCAGTTCTACCCTGTCCTATAGTGTCACTATGAGTCGTAATTGACTTGACGGCAGTGGGGTTTTGGTTTTTATGATTAACTTCAGTGTACCACCAGTTTTGGATTTCTCTAGCATTGCTCCATTTTTCAGGTGGGGGCTGGGATGTTGGAGGATTTTTCTCAGGATTATTATTCCATCTTCAGCTTTAAGTCATCCCTGCACACCTATGCCAGAAAGGGGAAGGAGTCTCTTTCCATGCTCTTTCTTTTCTCCAGCAGTAGATTGCTTTTGCTTGTTACTCTGTGTAGGTGCGTGGTGGGAACAGAGGGATGTTCTCTGTTGTCTTGGTCCAGTCTCATTCTTAGTATGCCTAGGCTTTGGGTCAGGAGCTTTCTTAGCATTCTTGTCTCTTCCCTGTGACATCAAACTCTACCTTATAGCTGAGGTTGGTCTTGGGAGTTTCTTGCCCCTTCCCCAGTGGCAGCAGATCTATTATGGCATTTTTATAGGATCCTAGGCCCAGGATGGTTTTCTGTCCCTTTCCCAGGGATAGAGGGTTTTTCTTCAACCCTTCCCCTAGCCACAATGAGTCTTTACCTGTACTGGGTGCAGGGGTGGGGGGCAGAGGGGAGGAAGTAAGGTTTTCTGCCCCTCCCCCCCCAGCAGTTTAAGGCTTTAAGGCTTGTTATGGATTGAATTGTGTTCCCCAAAAAACTGTGTGTCAACTTGGCTAGTCCTTGATTCCCAGTATTGTGTGATTGTCCACCATTTTGTCACCTGATGTATTTTCCTGTGTGTTATAAATCCTACCTCTATGATGTTAATGAAGTGAGATTAGTGGCAGTTATGTTAATGAGGCAGGACTCAATCTATAATATTAGGTTGTGTTTTAAATTAATCTCTTTGGAGATATAAAAGAGAGAAGTGAGCAGAGAGGCAGGGGGACCTCAAACCACCAAGAAACAAAATCCAGGAAAATAGCACGTCCTTTGTAACCAGGGTTGCTGCGCTGAGAATCTCCTCAACTAGGGAAGATAGACAAGGACCTTCCTCTAGAGCCAACAGAAAGAGAAAGCGTTCCCCTGGAGCTGGCACCTTGAATTTGAACTTCTAGCCTCCTAAACTGTGAGAGAAGAAATTTCTTTTTGTTAAAGCCATCCACTTGTGGTATTTCTGTTATAGCAACACTAGATAACTAAGATAAGGCTTTTGCTCCATATGACAGAAGGGCCCTTAAATTTCTTATATGAACATGGTGGATGCTAGTGAACAAACATTCCCCAGATGCATATGTGGATTATCCCTGTGTCTGGGACCTTCAAATATTCCAGATCACACTTGGCCTCAAACAACTGATTGAAATTTTAGCTGATTTCTTTTTACTTGATTGTTATGGTGGCTGCTCCTTCAAGTGGCCACAGGTGACCCAGTCAATGTGAACTTTCTCTCCTTGGAGAGACCTGTCCTTCCTTGGACTTCAGGCAACTTGGTCGCCTGCTTTCTGTTGGGATCAAGAGAAGTTATGATTTTGTAGTTTATCTGGCTTTTATTCGCTGTTAGGGTGGGAATGACAGTCTTTCCAGTTTTCTACATTTTAGATGGAAGAGGTAATCACAGATCTACTCTCTCCACCCTCTGTGTGTCCTTGGATGATGGCTTGAACCAATGGGCTTCTTTGCCCTTTGGCTCCCAGTTGACTTTGGCCACTGAGAAACACTATCAGGAGGGAAGAGGGAGGAAGAGAGTGACAAGCTGTAGGTTTAGCCCAGTCTCTTCTTCTTTCTGTGGGTTCTAATAAACATTTGTCCACTTGCCACTTCAGCCGTATGGGTGGCAATGGTGCATTGATGTTTCTAGCCCTGGATTATTGCACTATCCATTGTGATTTCCCTAAACCCTGCTTACAATTTTATTAAATTCTCAAATATCCAATTTGAGTGTGCCATCTATTTTCTGCTGGGAACCTGTATTCTGATACAAATAATTGGGCTTTATTTTCCAAAATACAAATATCTTTCTTTCAGACTATAAAAATGATTCATGTCTTTGTAAAAAAAAATTGCAAGCAATTACAGAAACATAAGAAAGTATAAATTACCTTAAATCTCATTATCCAGAAATAAATATTGTTAAGATTTTGGTGTATATTCTTTTAAAAACTCTCTATGTAAATTCATATATAGATAGATAGATTTTTATAGATTGAATCATACTATACATATTCTTTTTAATAGACACTTTTTTTCCATTTAACAATGTTATGGATTCTTCCATGTCAATAAATATACATCTACATTATCATGTTTAATGGTTACATAGTACTCCATTGATTGGATGTGCCATAATTATTAGTTAATTCCCTATTAACGAAAATTAACATAGTATATGTCATATTGATATTGGATATCATACTGGATATATAATATTCAATTAGTGGATAATATAAGTAATATGATAAACATCCTTAGACATATAATTCTGTACATTTTTCTATTTATGTCTTTTAGATTTCTAGTAATGGAATTGTTAGTTAAAAGTGTGATAGTCAAATGCCCTCCAAAGATAAGGTTGCCAGATAAACCACAGAATGCCTAGATACATTTGAATTTCCGATAAACAATGAATTCTTTTTAGTATATCTCATGTAATATTTGGGACATAATTATACGTGAAAATATACTTGAAAAAATAATTATACTTAAAAAGTATTTGTTGTTTATCTAAAATTCAAATTTAACTGCTTTTTCTATATTTTTATTTGCCAAATATGGCAATTATACTCCAAGGAGGAGTATAATTTATACTGTTTTTGCACACTTTCACCAACTTTGGGTATTTCAATTCTTTTAATCTTCACCAATCTGATTTTTAAAAATCTCATTTTAGTTTACATATGTTTTATTACTAGTAATATTGACTAGATAAATTTTATGGTATGTGAATTATATATCTCTGTAAGGCTGTTGTTTAAAAACGACTGAATATCTTTTCACAGATTTACTAACCATATTCAAAATTCGATTTAAATTCTATTTTGAATTGCTTGAAATCCTTTGTTTATTTTTCTATTAGATATTCATTTTAAAATTTTTATTTGTAGACCTCTTTATATAATACATGTAATAAATCCTCTCTGTTAGATTAAATTGCAAATATTTCTTCTCTGTTATCTTGCTTCTTTATAGCATGGAGAAGGTTTTAAAATTTTTTAAGTAGTCAAATCTGTCAGCCTTTCTATTTATGGTTTGTAGTTTATAATCACTTAAAGAATATAAAAATAGTCATCTTAATTTTCTTTTATAGCTTTTTCATTTTATTTTTTATATTTACATCTCTAGTGCCAACCTGACCTGGAGTTCCTGATGTAAACTCCAGACTAGCATGTTTAACCCTCTTCTTAGCACCTCCACTTTAATTTCTGACATCTCAGAATTCACATGGCCAAATCCAAATTCTTCATGTTCCCCTCCACAAATATGCTCTTCCGCCAGTCTTCCTGGTGCCAGCTGATGGCATTGCCATTTATCCTGTTGCTCAAGTCCAAGTGTATATGTCATTGTTTAGTCCTCTCTTTCCCTCACCTCCCACATTCAATTCGTCGCAAGGCCTGTCAACTCTACCTCCAAAACACATCTTAGATCCATCCATCCACTGTCTCCATCGTCACTAATGCCACCCTAGTGTAAGCCACCATCATCTCTTACCTGAACTGCTGCAAAATCATTGCTTCCACTTTCTCCCACACACATATTCCATTCTCTATATAGAAGCCAGGAGGTTTCTTAAAAATGTACACCAAATTATATAACTCCTTGCTTAAAACTCTACCATCACTCTTGAAATAAAATCTACAGCCCATGCCATAAGCTTCAAGGCTCCACTATGCCCTATGCCACCTCACCCCCCACCAATGCCTCTTGGACCCCAGTCCTTCTTCCTTTCCTCCTGCGCCAATGTTTTCCAAATAGCTGCTTTAAGGCCTTTTCCTATTCCTTCTGCCTAGAGTTATCTTTTCTCAGATCTTCACATGGCTGGCTGCTTCTTTCCATTCAGCTCTCAGTGAAAAGGTCACCTCAGCAATGCTTTCCTTGCTCTTCCTATAGAAAGTGTCCCCAGTCACTATCTTCCTCTATCCTGTTTTATTTTATCATAGCACTTATTGTTGCCTGATGTTTTCTTTATTTGTATACTGTCAGAATGTAAACCAAACAAAAAGACTTCATTAGAAGGCCAAGCTCTGCTCTTCATGGGTCAGTCAGACAGATACTCCTCACCAGTGTCTAACTCAGCCTATTGGAAAAGTGCTCAGAAAAAGCCAAGTGCTTAGCCCCTTGGAACTGTGACAGATGGGAAAGGCAGAGGTGGAGCAAAGAAGACCAGTCCAAAAGGAAGCCCTGCATTTCCTTTGCATTTTTATTTTTTAAGCCTCAAAACTTAGAAGGAAAAAAATCCAGTAAATATTATTCTCTCCTGAATTTCCTGCCTGCCCTTCACCAGCTCTCAGCAAGAGAAGCCCAATTCTCCTAACCTCTGTGAGTAAGGCCAATAGGCTGACAGCTGGATATCAATATTTACATTCTGTTATCACATCTGTTGAGGAACCCCAGGCCTAAGTAGCTAAACTGAATTATTCTCGTTTAATCTCCCTACTGCTAGGTTCTGAAAAACATACTTCCTGTTTTTGAAAGCAAGCATTTTGTTAAGGCCAATGTAATTTTTTCCTTCTCCCTGAAATACCTAAGGCCTTGTCACTCAAAGACTTAACCCTTCCCTAGCTCAACTGGCGCCCCATCTATTTGAAGTGCAAACAGATTGACATGACCTGTTATAAGCCAACATTAAAACAATCTTCCATTTGCAAGACACAGCTCCAATACTTCAGTAAACAACAAGGAAAATAGACTTTAAATGAACACTGACACGAGTCAGCTGGGAGGAACAGCCAAGAGAGCACACATGTAGGTCAGTGGGGCCTTTCTGTGACATAGATTTTGTTAAAAAGGAACTGCCAAGTGAAATTTTAGGAGAGTCGGCTGACCACCCGGAGTTCAGACAGTGCTCGAGATGCATCCCACAAATCATGGGAAGGTTGCCAGATACGTACTTTCATTGAAAAAACCCCCCATGGCAGATATCCTTGCCTAGATATTGCATGTACTATCAAATGCCAGAGTGCTTAAACAATTTTGCCTTTCTCCCGAGTCATACTTTTTTCTTTATTTTTCTGTTCTTGCTTTTCTTGTCCCATTTTATTCCATTTTAATCTCCATATAAATATGCATAGATGCAGTCTAGAACAATCCAGGTTTATTTAAAGCCTCTGTATTTTCTGCATTATACATGGATTGGTTTATATGGAGTCAACCTTAGCATGTAGCCCTGCTGAAGGATTTCGTTCTCTTTCAAATAATATAAACATTCATGTGTCTGTTTTACAAAATGTATAGATGGAAGGATATACCTTTGGTCTTTTAATTTAGTTTTGGAGTCTTTTAATTTAGCTTTTCCTTCACAAACAGTGGCACAGTGGTTAAGCATTCAGCTGCTAACCAAAAGTTCGGCAGTTCGAATCCATCAGCCGCTCCCTGGAAACCCTGTGGGGCAGTTCTACTCCGTCCTATAGGGTCACTATAAGTCAGAATCAACTCCACGGCAGTGGGTTTGGTTTTTGGGTTCACAAACACAGGCATCATTTCAAACACATTTACCTCACATTCACGCTCCCTAAATCCTGAGTTCAAAGTCACCATAAAGCCCATTAAGTTCTGAGTGAACTTGTTCAGAGGCTGGTGCCATGTGAGGGACATTGTGCTCATCACATCGTGCAAGAACAGCCAACAAGTGCACACCTTTGCTCATGTACCTTTTATCCACACACTCCCTCACAAAAGGAAGCGGCAAAAACAGCTCTTGAAGCTTCGTTTACTGGCATGAAAGCACAGCAGCAACTTGAATACCAGTGCAGAATTAAGGAAATGTTCTTAATTTCTAACTCTGGATTAGAGTTTTTCTTTACTGGTAACCATGAAGTTCGGGAAGAGTTTGACAGGAACTTTTGCTATAGTTTGAGATGCGATGCAGCTGCAGTTAATTGTATTCTGCATCAGAAAGCTCGTGTGTAGTGGGCATTTTTTTTTTTTTTTTTTTTTTTTTTTTTTTTTTTTTTTTTGGAGCTTATTTTTTATTTTGTTTTGGTTTATTATGGCCCAGTATTAAAACCCCTGTTTTTAGGAATTTCCTCAAACACAGATAATCATGTTCTCAATCTCCTTTGCAGTTGAGAGCAGCATGTGACCTATGCCTGACCAATTAGGCCACCCCAGACAAGAATGAAATGCCAGGGAAATAAGGCCAGGGGGCCCTTTTAGCATTGGCATTGGCAGTGGGGCACTGAGAGTCACAGATGGGATACTGTGGGACACCCATTGGCCTCACAGGTTGGTTCCCTGGCAGTGTTCAGGTGTGGTCCCTGCTGCTTCATATCATTCCTGGTTCCTGCCCATTTCCCAGCAATTAAATGAGCTTTCTGTTGTCATTTCAATATATTCCCAAAATTATCCAGGGTTGGTTTCTGCTGCTTGTCAGGTGCCAGGGAAGTGAAGAGCACTCTATACAGGGCAGTTGTCCAAATCTGGCATTTTCCTAGGAGACGTGTTGTTGGCAAAGACACTAGTTGGACTTCAAGCTCCCCATGGCCCGTGTCTCCTCTTTATCCCCAGTACTGTGCTTCTTCCTTCAAAGGAAGCTTGATTCTTAGCTCAATTCTTTTTGATGATGGACCAAATCAGAGACAGCACCATCAAAATTAAACAATACAAAACTAATCACTAATGTGCATAGTTATTTCCCTCACCCTCCAAAATAGTTAGATCATATTTGCAGGGGTATTTAAGATGCTCAAATTTTGTATGATTTCATCTCTCTCACCGATACAGCTTTAGTGGTTTCTAAATGCACTGTTTTATAAATAACATATGTGTGTATATTATGTATGTATATATAGCTTTCATTGGTTTGTTTAAAGGAAAGTCTCTGCAAGCTGCTACCTCTGTTCTCAGTAGCTAATTCTAATTATAACAAACATTTATTGAATCAGTGTTCTAAGCACTTTTTATTTATTAACAAATTTAAAATTCACAACACCTCCATGAGGTAGTCCTATTTCACAAAGGAGGGGACAGAGAATGAAGGGGTTAAGGAGCTGCACACAGCTAGTAAGTGGAGATGCCAGGGTCTGAGACGGGGTTATCTATGGTTCACTACCTGCCTATAGACTCATAAACTGATTCTGCACTGGATGAGCCTCATGCCTATTTTTTAAGTGTGAAGAAAGTCTTCTGTAGCAAGGCGGGCGCGGATGCTATCAGTATGAATTATATCCTTTGTTTCTCTGTAGAGGTGAACAAAGCATTTGCTTTGTTTGGTTTCCAAGATCAATGTTCTCTTTATTTTCAATGGGGTTTTACTCTACTTTTCAAAATAATAATTCTTTTTTCTTTTTTGTCTTTCCTTTTTTTTTTTCAACTATACTTTAGATGAAGGTTTACAGAACAAATAGTTTCTCATTAAACAGTTAGCACTCATATCGTTTTCCGACAATGGTTAACAACCCCACGACATGTCAGCACTGTCCCTTCTCAACCTTGGGTTCCCTATTACCAGCTTTCCTGTCCCCTTCTGCCTTCTAGTGTTTATTCCTGAACTATTGTGTCCTATTAGTCTTGTTTTGTTTTATGGGGCTGTCTAATCTTTGGCTGAATGGTGAACCTCAGGAGTGACTTCACCACTGAGCTAAAACAATGTCCAGGGGCCATACTCTTGGGGTTTCTCCAGTCTGTCAGGCCACTAAATCCAGTCTTTGTTTGTGAGTTAGAATTTTGTTGTACATCCTTCTCCAGCTCTGTCCAGGACCCTCTGTCATGATCCCGGTCAGAGCAGTCAGTGGTGGTAGCCAGGCACCATCCAGTTGTACTGGACTCAGTCTGGTGGAGGCTGTGGTAGTTGTGGTCCATTAGTCATTTGGATAATCTTTCCCGTGTGTCTTTGGTTTTCTTCATTCTCCCTTGATCCCGAAGGGGTTAGACCAGTGGAGTATCTTAGATGGCTGCTCACAGGCTTTTTAAGACTCCGGATGCTACTCACCAAGGTAGAATGTAGAATATTTTCTTTATAAACTGTGTTATGCCAATTGAGCTAGCTGTTCCCCGAGACCATGGTCCCCACAGCCCTCCACCCATCAATTCAGTCCCTCAGGGAGTTTGGATGTGTCTATGGAGTTTCCATGACCTTTCCTTGTACCAGTTGTGCTGGCTTCCCCAGTATTGTGTACTGTCTTACCCTTCACCAAAGTTACCACTTACCTATTGTCTATTTAGTCAAAATAATAATTCTTGGAGTGGGAATTTATTAAGAGAACAACTTCATCCCCCTGCAAATTCTCCTGAAAAAATTTCTGGGAGCTGCTAGGGGTTTCCCATACCCGTGTCTGGCAAGCTATCTCGATACTTCTGGCTTCATCTTTTTTCTTTTCTCCTACTCCAGTCTACCACTGGGCAGCACCATATCTGCCAGTCCTGTCTTTGTCACACAGGCCCTGCTGTCCCTTCACGCAGACACTGCCACTACCAGCAGGAACTGCTGCTGGTATGTGGCTCCCAAACAATACCGATCGATGCCTTGCATTTCAGTTTCCTGTATTTTTCACTTGGAATTCCATTTGGAATATTTTCATTCCATTTGGAATATTTTCAAATTACAGCAATAAAAATTAGATGAGAAAGATTGATATCATCTTGAGTAAATTAAAATATGCTATTTATGTTTTTTATATCTTTGGAAGTAAGTATTTAGAATTACTTTACCTCAGTCTAGTGAATGAACTCACTCTAGCTTAAAAGTTCCTCTTTTCTTTTTGGATGTTACTGAATATTTTTAAAATCCATGTACTTACAGAGACTCTGTTTTGAAGTTTGTCAATGGATATCAATACATTCACAAAGGAAAGTGACTATTATGGACTTTGTGTTTTTCCATCAGATGTAATGAGTTATTTATATATTAGGCTATTTATTTAGTCTTAAAAGAAATACAGCCAGAACGTTCCTTAGACACGAGGATGGTGAAACTTCAACTCACTTACTTTGGACACGTCATCAAGAAAGACCAATTGCTAGAAAGGACATCATGTTTGGTAAAGTAAAGGGCCAGCAGAAATGGGGGAAGCCCTCAATGAGATAGATTAACACAAGAGCCACAACAATGGGCTCAAACATACCAACATCATGAAGATGGCAGAGGACTGGGCAACATTTTATTCTATTATAATAAAGTTGCCATGAGTAGAAGCCAATTCAATGGCAACTAACAACAACCATAAAATTCATTCGTTGCCATATTATGGTAAATATTTTTTCTAATATGTTCAATTTTTAGCACTTAAAAATTGTTTTCCATTTTAAATTGATTATTTGTATGAATCATGACAAATGTGTTTGTTTGTTTGATACAACTTCTTAATTGTGTCCATGTTCATTTACCACCCAAACCTAGCCACTGTTGTCTCTCTTGGACTCTATCGACTGTTGTCTCGCTCTTGGACTTCATCGACAATCTCCTCTTGGTCTCCTTGCTTTCCCTCTTGCTTCTTAGAGTTCATTCTCCGCACAGCAGCCAGAGGGAGCCTGTTAGTACAGAAATGTGATCACAACATTCCTCTACTCAAAACCATTGAAGGCTTCCTTCCCCCCACCAAGCTTTCAAGGCCCTACACAATCAGGACGCTGGCTCCCTCTTTGACCTTTTTTTTTTTTTTTTAACCTCTTCTGTGCTTCTTCTTGCTGCTCCTGCCACAGTAGTCTCCTTGCTATTGCTCTAGCATGCCAGACATGCTCTCACCTCAAAATCTTTGCACTTTCTGTTCCCTTTACTTGAAAGCTTTCCCTAGATCTTCCCAAGTCTCAACTCCTCACTTCGTTTAGGTCTCTGCTGTTGTTTTGATTTCCCTCCTCCTGACTTCTTTGTACATCTTTCAATTGTTTCCAAAGTCAGGTGGAGGAAAACGGTGTTATTTCTCTGGCTCCCTCTAAGGGCATTTTATAGTTTTGGTTGTTATTATACAAGAAAACATTTTAAAAGGTGACACATTCTAACTGTAAGAACATACTTGGTTTTTATCTATTGATCTTGTATTCAGGAAGTTTGGTAAAGATTCATATTAGTTATAATAGTTTATCTGTATATTCCCTTTAAATGCCTATGTTTTCAATCATGTGATCTGAGAATACCATCAGTTTTGTTTCTTCTTTTCAAACCCTTGTATCTTTCATTTCTCTTTTTTATCTTACTGAGTAGAGCCTTTAGAACAATATTGAATAGAAGTAGTGATAGCTGGCATCCTTGTCTTGTTCTTAACCTCAAAGAGCATGATTTTAACATCTACTATTGAACATGATATTTACTGCAGGTTTTTGCTAGGTACCCTTTACCAGAATAGGAAGTTTCCATTTTATTATATTTTTCTGAAAGATTTTTAAAAAATCATAAATGTGTATTGAAGAACAAAGAAGACAGTCTTGCTCTACCAGATATTAACGTAAGTTACAATAAAAAACGTGATAGCAGCACCAGGATAGATAGACAGAACAATGGCAGATTAATAGACAGTCTAAAAACAGATGCAAATGTATGTAAGAACTTGGATGCTTAGTTATGGATCCCTTTACCACATTTTGTTATGTTTTCTTTTTATTCTGTTAAATTTTTATCTTGACCATTTTTGTGGCTATTCTTCCCATTTCATAGGGGCCATAGCTTCTTACAGCCTATTGAAGAAATAGTTTTCTGGAATTTTCTTTTGAATCCTGCAACAGATTATTTTCAGAGAGTTCTCTGAATCTTCCCAATGATGTTCATTTTTTCTTTTATTTCTTATTCTGTAAGAAATGTTTCAAAGCTCGGCTACGCTACTTAGTAGTTAATGATATATGGTGTGTTATTTTTTTCTAAGTCTCAATTTCCTCATCTGTAAAAAAGACAATAAGACCACCTACATTACAAGGTTCTTGCAAGGAAAAAATGTGATGCCGTGTATAGCACTCCATGAATTTTAGCTTTAATGAATATGTCCTGTTTTGTTTCTCTTTATTCCTCCTTAATCAAGGCAAGTCCTAGTTAAAGTCAGACAGAATGTGTGCATTGTCCCTTGCCCTTGTGTGATGGTTGGAATCCCTTTCCAGGGCTGCAGAGAGAGAGCAGGCTTGGGAACAGAATATCCTGTCCTATTTCCAGATCCTAGCAGACTGTCACACAGTGCACCTCTGGTATGTTGAATTGACACCTTCTATATATTGCATACGGAGACCCTAAGTGGTGCAAATTGAAAACCCTATGGAGCAGTTCTACTCTGCACACATTGGTTGCCATGAGTGGGAATCAAGTCAATAGCAACTAACAACAACAATTGTACTGCATGGTCCACTTGCCCTCTGAACCAAAGATGTATGTAAAAAATTAAAACTCATTCACTGTTACAAGGTTATTCTAATCTCCACCCCATTCTCTAGCACTTTGTAGAAAATATATTTCTCAAATACAATATGCACAAAGGTATAAGCTTGTACCTGAAGAATATCAGATGAAATGATGATAATTGTGATGACAATGATGGGCAATGATGATTACTAATGTTTATTAAGCAATAATAAATAAAATAATAATAATATATAAAATGCAATAAAGTCCCTACCTAACACACAGACATTTGAATCAGCAACTCTTCAAGCAAAAGGTCACTGTACTTAAGGGCAGTGCTCCCAGTGGCGACATACTCATTTGTATACACCAACTCTTTATTGACTCTTTGAGTCTTGATTGAGCCACTTGAGGGGCTCAGAGCCTAGAACTTCAACCTGTCTATCAACTTAGCTGTACAATGTTGACAGCTGAAAGCACACAAAATTAAAGCTTAAAACAACAAAATTAAAAACATCAGAAAAAGCTTTCAGTGGCAGATGTGGAAAATTGAAAATGCTTACAATGTAGAAAATAGAAGGTTTTAAAAAACTATTGGGTCTAAAATAATTTAAAGGTTATTCTGATGCTTAAGGTTGTGTGCCAACTTGGCTGGGCCATAACTCAGTGGTATGGCAATTATGATGTAGTTTGGCAGTTGTGCAAAGATGTAATTTGGCAATCATGTAATGATCTAATCACCTCCGTGATGAGATCTATGAGTAGCCAATCAGTTGAAAGGGAGTTTCCTTGGGGTGTGGATATAAATGGATGTTTCAGCAAGGCTCTCGCTCTGGATCCTGCACCTGGCTCGTCATAATCTGATCTCTGGTTCTTCGAACTTGAGCTATCAGCTTACTGGCTGATCTTGGGATTCGTTGGCCTCTACAGCCTGTGAGTTGGCAGCCTGGCATCTGACCTGCCAGTCTTGGATTCATCAGCCCCTGAAGCTATATGAATCAGGAGAAGCCTCCAACTTGATGCCTGACCCATGAACTTGGGACTTGCCAATCTCTACAGCTGCATGAGCCATTTCCTTGGGATAAATCTCTCTCTCTCTCTCTATATATATATATATATTTATGCTTCATTGGTTTTATTTCTCTAGAGAACCTAGACTAAGACAGTTATTATATATCCTTACTAAAAACAGGTTAAAACAAGAGGAAGTGTTAAAAGTGAGCCAAACTTTAAAAAATCCAGACTTACTGGACTGGTTGAAACTGGAGGACTCCCAAGACTATTGCCCTGAGACACTTTTTAAACCTTGCACTGAAACTAGCCCCCTGAGGTCACGTTTTAGCTAAATAACAGATTGGCTCACAAAATAAAGAATAAATAACCCATGAGTACTGTGCTCCTTTAAAAAATCATCTATGCGGGACTAAACGGTCAACAATTACTTTAAAATAAAGATGAGAAGGTAAGAAGACAGGGAAACTAGATTCATAGAAACTGAACAACCAGAATGGAAATAATGAGAATGTTTACGCATTGTGAAGAATGTAACCAATGTTACTGAATAACTTGTGTAGAAATTGTTGAGTGGGAGCTTAAACTGCTGTGTAAACCTGCACAAAAACACAATATAATACCATTTTTTAAAAAAAAGTGAAGAAAACTCCTGCAGAATATTCGACCAGCCTGTAGAGGAATGCCTCTTTTTCTTTCCATGTATTTTTTAAAAAAGAAAGCTCAGGGTCAGATAAACTTGGGATTAAATTCAGCTCAAGAGTTTTGGGCAGGCACAAGCTCCAACCATGCTGGGTTCTCAGCAGTAGGCTAGTCTGCAATAGGCAGAGATGGTGTGTGGAAACTAACCCAGGCATAGGATTGACCTCCAAGGGACAAGGGCCAATGCATGTAGTAAGCCCATGATTGATCTGGGCTTATGCTGGTATCAAAGGTGGTCCAATCTGGTAGGCAAAGAAAGGCAACAGAACCATGGCTGTGTCACGATTGCTAGCGGCATAATCTTAGCTGTAATCACTGGGGAGCAGTGGATGGAAAGAGCTAGGCAGAGTATCAGAAATTTGGTCAACAATGTTGAAATTCAGGAAAGGCTTAGGTCCTTGTGCAAACAAGAAAGAGAGAGGAGGTAGCCCAGTGAACACAGCTGGATTAAGAAGAGACTTGTGTGTGCCTAGGTGGAGCAAATAGTTAAGCCCTCAACTACTGCCCAAAAGGCTGATGGTTCAAACCCACCTAGGGATGCCTTGGAAGGCCTGGCAATCTGTTTCAGAAAGTTCATAGGCTTGAAAACCGTATGAAGGGCAGTTCTGCTCTGCAACACACAGGGTCTCCTTGAGTTGAAATTGACTTCGATGGCAACTGGTTTAGATTTTTGTATGTGTGTGTGCCCAGAGCTGCCATATATAGTTTTTCTTGTAGAAGATTAATTATATCTCTCAGCATCAGATGGATAATTCTACTCAATATGGCTGCCTTACTAGGATTAACTAAAGAATTCAGCAACATTTCTTTAGTTTGTGGGTAAAGGCTCTCATTTCCCATAGCTGAGTGAGATTGAACCATTCTGGCTACGATGGAGATTTGCATTTTCAGGCCTGAAAAAATGTTGTGACACAACAGGAATTCTACTCTAATGAGTGAAGAGCATGCAGATGATGTACTATACATTGTCCTAAGGAAAAAGCATGCAGCCCACATGGTGATTTATCCAGGTCAGTAGAGTTGAATGGGGCACACAGTCTATGTCAGGGCCAGTTCTGTTTAATATGATCATCAGTGACTCGGAAAAGGACACTCTGGCTTCACTGCTAATAGTTTGAGATCTGATTCTTTTGATTTCTTGGAGCCAGCTTCCCATGAAACAAGGATTTTATTTGCCTCTTGTTAATGGACTTGTTATGAATATAAAGAAGATATTATTTATTAAAATGTGTTGCACATTAGTCTTCAAAAATAAAAAAGAAAGGCAATAAAAAAGTGAAATATTTCATAAAATCTGTTCATTGGAAGGTCACAGCACAACTAGAGATAATGTCTTAACCCTGTCCTGTTTTCCCAGCATCAGAACCATATCAGAACCTTTGGATGACTTCAGAGGTCATCCAAACAAAAACCCTTGATCTTTCCCCATAAGTACTCTACCTTTTCCTATTTTACATCATCCCATCCTCCCCATCGCTCAGACTTGACCATCCTCCCTCTCTTTGTCAACCTACATTAATGATCATTTCTTTAAAAAATTTTAGTCAAAACTCAGTTTCTTCATGAAGCTGAGTATAACTCCCATATACTATCACTCTTCAACATGTATTTTTGTCCATTTAAATACAAACTGGGAGTATGGGGAGCAGAGGGATGACTTCTTAGAGAAGATGAAATTTTAATTGGCCTAGAGTAAATAAAATTTTAGTAAGTAGATATTGGGGAAAGGCATTCAGTGACCATTACCACCACCATTATCATCATTGTCAACGTCATCATCATTGTAATCAGAGCTCACACTTATCGAATGCTACATCAATATGTATTGAATACTATGAGCCAAGCACTGTTCTAAACACTCTATATGCATTATTTCACTTAATTTATCATGGAAACACTAGGACATAAATATAAATATTATTATTAGCTCCATTTACTGATGCATAAACTGAGGCACTGAGAGATTAAGAAACTTGTCCAAAGTTGCTCAACTACTAAGCAGTGAACAGTGTTTGAAATACAGAGGCTGTGCTTGTAACCACTATGATATACTGCACAAAGAATTGACTGAGCAATCAATAGCAGGTAAGGGGAAATGTGCAGAGTTTGAAGAAAAACTTTAGATTAATATAACTAGACTCTAAGGAGAGTGTTTAGTCTCTGGACAGACAGAATCAAGCCAAAATATGGAAGACCTTGACTTCTTCAAGTTTGCGTTTGTAAGAGTTATTCTGTGGATATTAGAGGATTACCAAAGGTTTTTTAGTAGATGAATGATATAAAATCTGGGTGTAAGACAGTATGTTTGGAGATTGTGAGTAGGATCTTACAGCTGATAGCTGAAATTCACTAGAAGTTGCCAGTTCTCTTCTTTCCTTTATGATGCATTTACCTAGTGAAATACTTAGCATTCAGTTTAATTTGAATCAAATGCAGATTCCGAAAGGGACCACGTTGCCAATATAACCTATGGCACCCCCAACAAACATGAAGAAATAAGAATTCAGTTCTTTATGGACAAGTAATTTTATAATAATAGTGATTCTTGCTAACTTTATGAAATTATTATTACCAAATCACATTCTTCATGACATACATATAGCCTCCTCTGATTACTGGATGCGTTTATCAGCTGTATCTTTATTAAATGAAAAAAAATTCAAAATATGTTTTCTTTTCATAAAATCTTTCCCCTCCTCTCTACGATAGCTGCAATCAGTAGCAAAAGCAATATTGAAAGGGGCTTAGAAAGAACAATCAAAGGTGTGAATTATATGTATGAACCAAGTTTAATTAAATTCCTTTGCTGAGAGAAGTGGAAGAGCTAACAGTTACTCACACTTTTCAGCTGCTCATAATAAGCTCCCGGTGGAGCTCTCTGAAGGAAACTGCAAAGGCGAAAATTCTGCTCTGGACAACCCTGCTGAAGTCCAAATTTGAAACGGATCAGGCCACTTATGGTGCATAGTTTCCCATCCTTGCTCGTGTTATAGCTTGTAAGTAAAACTTGATTGTGTGCAGTTAATTAGCCTAACTCATTAAATTCCCTAGTAGTTTAATAAGACACCGTTTGGTTAATACTTTGGCAGCAAATCAAGAAGTATGCCCTGTATATCTGTTATCTGAATTTCTCATCTCTCCCTTTAAAATAAAATGTATTTTAAAAAAATACGTCTCCAACTGTCTTGAGTACGAATTTTATTTCAGAACTCTAAATTCCCTGTTTGTTTGATTCAGGAGGTCACTGTATTTATTCCCTAGGGGTACATTTTTCAGCTAATGCAGCCTAGTGTTCATACCAAGAGCTTATGCTGCTTAGAATCAGGCATTTCTCTGGGAATTATTGACCTTTTGCTACAGCCCTTAAAGTAGACAACGTGTTGTTTTCTGAGCCAAAATCACTTCTTTCATGCTCTATGGTGTAGAAGTATGCAGTCTCAATGAGCACTTGCCTCTGCTTCTTGGGGGGGATTTTGGTTTTTTCACAGGTTATCCCTGTCTCCTAGCTCAGGCTAAGGTGGTGTGGTCCTCCATTTGAGTGGTATTTGCTTAACAGAAGGGCATATCTGACATCCAAAAAGTTTATTGATATTATGAACATGTTTTTAATAAGCAGCCATTGCTATGAAGCCTTGAATTACCTATCCAGATACTACTTTTGCAAATGCTTCTTCCTTATCCCCCATGTTTCTTCCTACGTAGAAGCTAGGCTTCTCCCTACCTTAGTGAGCTAATCTGAATGGGGAGTTTGGAAAGAGAAACTAGGTATGCATAGACTAGACTCCCATTTTCTCTTGGCGACCAGCTAACCTATATGGAGCAAACATCCTTCTCTGCTCCTCCCAAGCCCTTTGCTGGGAAGCCTGACCTGGTCCACTGCTTCCTTGCACCATGTGGATTAATCAGCCTATTTTGGGGGTCCAGTACTGGGAAATCCACTTGCCTACATTTATAGGCCACATTTCCTAGTATCCATGTTACCAGTAATGAAGGCAATATTTGTGACCTCCACTTGCTGACTTTGTTTTATTTTTCAGTTGATTCAGAATGTGGTTGATAAAAAGGGGTTTCATTTACTGATCCCCATATAACACCCAGCAACTATTAAAGCCCAACTGAGGAAAACTATATTAATAAAGATAGACTTCAAAGCCATCTATTCATTAAGGTTGTATACGTTCTTGCTAGTATCAATTTTTATCAGCAATATATACCTACAGCATATTAATGTAGACCGTCTCAGAATTGCCTTCACCAAGCTGAACATTAATGTTAGTTTTTACGGGAAGTCAATATGAAAAAGGGCTATATAAATAACTTTTATGTATCTGCTGACTGTTGATGAAAGCATTGTCTTCTATGTGTCTGTTGCTCAATATGCCCATCATTATTCCATGTGGTAAGTTTGCATTAAGGAGCCCTGGTGGCATAGCAGTTAAGTGCTTGGCTGCTAACCAAAAGGTTGGTGGCTCAAACCCAACCAGCAGCTCTGTGGGAGAAAGACCTGACAATCTACTTCTGTATAGATTACAGCCTATAGAAAACCCTATAGGGCAGTTCTGCTATGTCATGTGGACTCACTCTGAGTCAGAATCAACTCAACAGCACACAACAAAAACAAAAATAAAATTTATGTTAGAATTTCAAAATAGAGTAATATAGTCACAAAACAACATAAGATGGAAAGAATACAACCAAGCATAAAATTATAATAATCATGAATAGGTTAAAAAAAATGATTAAAACACAAAAACATAGATTGAGTAAAAAAGCATAACCCACATTAATGCTATTTATTACAGGTGCAGATGAAACAAAATAACATAGAGAAATGAAAGCAAGGTAAATAGCAACGTTTTAAAATTTTTTAAAATACAGAAAAAGAAGACATTTCATTGAAAACAAGCAGAAATTTAATTGGCAAAAAGTCTAAATATCTAACCCACAAAGACTTTAGCTATTGGAATTTTCAGAAACAGAATATGAAATCATTATTCATACAGTGTTTAAAGAAGTAAAAGAGAAATTTAAACAATATGAGCAGGAAACAAGAAAGTATAAAGAATGGCCAAGAAGACTGGAAAAAGAACCACACAACTTCTAGGAATTAAAAATATAATAAATGAAAATTAAAACTCAATGGATTAAGCTTATATCTAAGGAGAAAATCAGTTAAATAGAAATCATATCTGAAGAAATCAGTTAAAATGCAGTTCATAGAAACAAAGAGATGGACACTACAAAAGAGAGATTAAGAGACATGGAAGATAGAGGAAAAATGTCTGACATATATTTTATAAGAGTGCCAGAAAAAGACAATAGAGTAGAAGCAATATTGAAAAAGATAATGGCTGACAATTTACCATAATTGGGGAAAGATGCAATCTTCAGACCCAAAAGGCCTAATAGGACAAATTAACAGAAATCCAACCATAGACAAATTATAGTGAAACTGGAAAACTCCAAGGACAAACAGAAGGTCTTAAAAGTATCCAGAGAGATAAAACAGATTATCTGCAAAGGAATAAAAAATAGATTCACACCTAACTTTAACAACAATAACAGAAGCCAAAATAGACAGTGCAATAATATATGCAATGTACTGAGAGGAAAAAAATCCATGTAAAATTCTAAACATAGCAAAATTTTATCTCAATACTCAGAGCAAAATAAAGACGTTTTTAGAAGAATAATAACTGAAAAAGTTTACAACAAAAACATCCTGTTAAAGGAAGTTCTAAAAGATATATAATTTAGTTTCAAATAAAAATTATTAAAGACAGAAGATCTAAGATGCATGAAAGAATAATGGGGTAAGATACTTGGAAACGTGGATAAAACTTAACACTGAATGCATACAACAATAATAATTATGATTAATTTGTTAGAGGGAAAATAGACTAGAATTTAAATATGAGACAACAATAGAATGTGACACAAGAGGAAGTGATCGCTTTTAAAGCATCTTAAAGTTCATGTATTATTTGAGAAGGATGTAAAATTAATTATTAACTTTAGACATTTTGAGTTAAATGCATGTTAAAATACATAGATTAACTACTGAAAGAGTATACATAAGACATACAGTTTTCAACCAAGTAGAGGGAAAAATAGAATGAGAAAGAAGAAACATAAGCAAAGTAAATCAACCCAGCAGTAGACAGGAAAGGAGGAGAAAAATAAACAATCAATCAATCAAAAAAGAAATACAGAAAATTGGACAAATCAAAAATATTATAAAGATAGAAATAAATAGTATTATGAACAATCACAATAAATACAAATAGTACAAACACTTTAATTAAAAGAATGGAATGTCAGATTAGATTACTTTTAAATTTAGGTATATGCTTTTACCACATATACCTGACTTTTAAAACATCTAAATATAAGGCAACAGAAAGATCAAAAGTCAAAGAATGGCCATGAGCACATCCAGCACTAAATTGATCTTTCTTTCTAATACCATTCTCCAGTAAAAGGACCCAGGGCTTCTTGTACAATGGCTGATTCTACGGCTGATGCAGGAAGTACACAAGATGAGCCTGAAGCATCTTGTAGTACCAAAAATTACCCCTCAAAAAACCAGCTGTCATCAAGTCTATTCCTACTCATAGCAACTAGGACAGAGTAGAAGTGTCCCATAGTGTTTTCAAGGTTGTAATCTTAAGAAAGCAGACTGCTACATCTTTCTCCTGAGGAGTGGCTGGTGAGTTGGAACCACCTATTTTTGGTTACCAGGCCAGCGCTTAATGACTGTGCCACCAGAGCTCTGCCAGAAAATAAGGATGTGCTAAAAAAATGTTGAGGGCATATCAAAGGGACACAGGAGTCAAATGAAAGAGCTCTCAATGGCCAAAGCTGAAACAATTTGAGCAACAAAAGAAATAAAGTACTACTGGATTATAACCCAAAGTATAAAATAAATATCCACGAGTCCATACTGACCTAAGTACATTATTGAATAGATACATAAATGAGTGTGGATGGTTAAGGTTGTGTATCAATTGGCTGGGCTATGATTCTCAGTGGTTTGGCAGTTATGATGTAGTTTGGCAGCTATGTAATGATGTAATCACCTCTATAATGAGATCAGATATAATGTAATCACCACCATGATGAAATCTGTTAAGAGCAGCCAATCAGTTGAAAGGGAGTTTCCTTGGGGCTGTGGCCTGCAGCCAATATAGGTGGACTTTCTGGCAAATCTCACTGGCTTTCGCTCACTCTGGATCCTGCAGCTGGCTCCTGTTCATCTGACCTCCTGTTCTTGGAACCTGAGCTAGCAGCTTACCTGCCGATCTTGGGATTCATCAGTCTCCACAGCCTGTGTGCCAGAGGCCTGATCTGACATACTGATCTTGCATTCACCAGCCCCTGCAGCTACATGAGTCAGGAGAAGCCTCCAGCTTGACCCACGGACTTGGCACTTTCCAGCCTCTACAACTACGTGAGCCATTTCCTTGATATAAATATCTCTATATATTTATATGCTTCATATTCATATGATTTTGCTTCTCTAGAGAACACAGCCTAAGACATTTGGTACTGACAGTGGTTCTAGAGAAACAAAATTGTAAGGATGAGTTTTCTAAATTGGTTCTGAAGTCTGGTTAGTCTTATAGATGTTGATGACTCTGCTTCCAGAAGTAAAGAGGGCACTGCTAATCCATGGCATGAAGTGGCAATAGAATACGCAAAATATCACCACCAATAGATCAGGCATTGGTGAGAGGCGAGGCTCTGGGTGATCGCATGTTTGATACCTTTCAACATTTTTGTCACAATGAGAAGTATAAGCAAGCTGGTTGGTTGGTTCTACTTTTGTTAGACAAACTGCTGAAAGAAAAAGATGAGCTCAGGGCTTCAGAGTCACAGCACAATTGCCGCATAAACTAGCTCAAAGTTTCCACTTGTGCCTTGAAAGAAAGCCTTATTTCTTGTAGTAACAGAGTTGACATTGTCGAAAACCAAATGTAGAGTCTTTAGTGTAAGAGTGACTGAATTACAGTGCCAACTGTATTCCCAACCTCGAATGGTGTCTGAAATTAAAAGACGTTGATTGGGAAGAAATAGGATTCTGAAACTTGAGATGGGGACAAATGGGCAGATAAAAAGGAATCTGGGGACACTGAGTCCCTAAATTCTGTTTATTCACTCCTGCCAAAAAAAACCAGCCCTCTCACTCCCATCTGAAAAGATTACTCCATCTTTGTCTGCTAAGCCATCCTCCCCAGTAAAACCATTAGCCACTCCACCTCCATCTGATGAGATTAACCCTTCTGTGTCTGAAGACCCTTTGTCTGAGTCATCCCCTGGGGGGCATCTGAGTCATTGTCTGGGGCATTGCCTGAGGCAGATGCATTATAAGTTGTTGCTGAATGTTCTCATCCCACCACTCATGTTTGCTTCTAGACCTATAACTAGACTTAAGTTCCAGCGAGCCTCAAAAGGTGAAGTACGAACTGTGACCCAAGAGGAAATATGCTACACTCCAAAAGAACTACTTGACTTTTCTAAAATGTACAAACAGAAACCTAGGAAATATGTGTGGGAATGGCTATTAAGGGTGTGGGATAACAGTGCTAGGAACATAAAGTTGGATCAGTCTGATTTTATTGATATGGGCCCATTAAGCACAGATCTTTCACTCAATGTTTCAGCTCAAGAGGTCAGGAGAGGATCCAATAGTTTATCTGGTTGATTTGCTGAAGCATGGATTACTTGGTGGCCTACACTAAATCAAGTTGAAGTGCCAGACCTGCCTTGGTATATAGTAGAAGAAAGAATCCAAAGGCTTAGTGAAACTGGCATGTTAGAGTGCATTATCAGGTTATACCCACAGACCAGCACATGGAGTGCCAAGAGGACAGGCCTTTTACCATAATGGTGAGGAACAAATTAATGAAGGGAGCCCCGGCACCCTTGAAGACTGCTGTAATTGCTATTTTATGTGAGTCAGATTTGACAGTGGGAACTGCCCTAACTGAATTAAGACACCTAACTACAATGGGGCTGATTGTACCCCATGGTGGTAGGGGCAAAGTGGCAGCACTAAATCAATAAAGACTAGGTGGGTGTGTTTACTGTAATGGACAGTGGAGTCAAAGCATTAATCAGAATAGTCTGACTCATGGACTTATGGCATTGACTACTTAGTCATGGTGTGCCTGGGAGTGAAATAGATTGGAAATCTACTAAATATTTACTTGATCTGTACAAATGGAAGAATTCTAGGTCAAGAAATTGCAGTCTAACTTAAATCACCAGAATAGAGAGTCATGGTCCCTCAATTAAATCCCAGATTTGAGCCAGTTTATGGACACACAACTCCTTGAACGAAGGGGAGGATGGGTCCCCTTGCAGAGGAACCCCACTACACTGTCAAAAATTTATACTGTTAATCTTTCTCCCAGCCTTCCCCCAAAGGGATCTATGGCCTTTTATGAGGGTGACTATGCATTGAGGAGAAGGAAATAGTCCAAATTTTCAGGGATTACTGGATACTGGCTCTGATCTGGTACTAATTCCAGGAGACCCAAAATGTCACTTTGTCCCACCAGAGTGGACGCGTATGGAGGTCAGGTTATTAATGGAGACTAAGCTCAGTTTTGGCTCACGGTGGGTCCAGTGGGTCCCTGAACTCATCCTGCAGTGATTTCCCCAGTTCCAGAATGCATTATTGGAATAGATACACTCAGCAGCTGGAAGAACCCACACATTGGGATCCCTGACAAGTGAAGTAAGGACTATTATGGTAGGAAAATCCAAGTGGAAGCCATTAGAACTGTCCCTACCTAGGAAAATAGTAAACAAAAAGCAATATTGCATTCATAGAGGGATTTCAGAGATTAGCGCCACCATCAAGGACTTGAAGGATGCAGGGGTGGTGATTCCCACCACATCCCCATTCAGCTCGCCTATTTGGCCTGTGCAAAAACAGATGAATCTTAAAGAATGACAGTGGATTATCGAAAACTTAACCAGGTAGCGACTCCAATTGCAGCTACTATTCCAGATGTAGTTTCATTACTTGAGCAAATTAATACATCTCTTCATACCTGGTATGCAGCTATTGATCTGGCTAATGTCTTTTTCTCCATACCTGTTTCAAAGGACCACCAGAAGCAGTTTACCTTCAGTTGGCAAGGCCAGCAATACACCTTCACTATTCTACCTCAGACATATAGCAACTCTCTAGCCCTATGTCATAATTTTGTCCACAGGGACCTTGATCACCTTTTCCTTTCACAAGACATCACACTGGTCCATTACATTGATGATATTATGCTGATTGGACCTAGTAAGGAAGAAAAGTCAATGACTCTGGGCTTATTTGTAAAACATTTGTGTGCTAGAGGGTGAGAAATTAATCCAACAAGAATTCAGGCACCTTCCACCTTAGTGAAATTTCTAGGGGACCAGTGGTGTGGGCATGTTGAGATATTCTTTCTAAAGTGAAGGATAAGTTATTTCTTCTGGCCTCTTCCACAGGGAAAAAGGAGGCATAATGACTAGTTGGCCTCTTTGGATTTTGGAGGCAACATATTTCTAATCTAGGTGCTCTACTCTAGCCTATTTATCAAATGATTCTAAAAGCCACTAGTTTTGAATAGGGCCCAGAACAAGAGAAGGCTCTGCAACAGGTTCAGGCTGCCTTGCAAGCTGCTCTGCCACTTGGGCCATATGATCTAGCTAATCCAATGGTGCTTGAAGTGTCAGTGGTAGATACAGATGCTGTTTGGAGTCTTTGGCAGTCCCCTATTGGTGAATCACAGTGCAGACCCTTAGGATTTTGAAGCAAAGCCCTACCATCCTCTGCAGATAACTAACCTCCTTTTGAGAAACAGCTTTTGGCTTGTTACTGGGCCTTAGTAGAGACTGAACACTTAAACATGTGCAACCAAGGCACCATGCAGCCTGAGCTGCCCATCATGAACTTGGTGTTTTCTGACCCACAAAGCCATAAAGTCAGTCGTGCACAGCAGCACTCCATCATTTAATGCAAGTGACATATACGAGATCAGACCTGAGCTGGATCTGAAGGCACAAGTAAATTACATGAGGAAGTGGCCCACATGTCCGTGGTCTCCACTCCTGTCACATTATCTGCCCTCTCCCAGTCTGTACCTATGGCCTCATGGGGAGTTCTGTATGATCAATTGAGGAAGAGAAAACTTGTGCCTGGTTTACAGATGGTTCTGCACGATATGCATACACCACTGGAAAATGGACAGTGGCAGCACTACAACCCCTTTCTGGGACCTCCCTGTAGGACAGTGGTAAAGGAAGTCTACCCAATGGGCAGAATTTCGAGCATGGCACCTGGTCGTTCACTTTGTTTAGAAGGAGAAATGGCTAGATGTGCAATGGTATATGGATTCATGGGCTGTGGCCAATGGTTTGGCTGGATGGTCAGGGACTTGGAAGGAATATGATTGGAAGATTGGTGACAAGGAGGTATGGGGAAGAGGTATGTGGATAGACTTCTCTGAACGGGCCAAAGAAGGGAAGATATTGGTGTCTCATGTGAATGCTTACCAAAGAATGACCTCAGCAGAGCATGTTTTTAACAATCAAGTGGATAGGATGATGCGTTCTGCAGAAACTAGTCATCCTCTTTCTCCAGCCACTCCCATCATTGCCCAATGGGCTCATGAACAAAGTGGCCGTGGTGGCAGGGATGGAGGTTATGCATAGGCTCAGCAACATAGACTTCCGCTCATTTGGCTATGGCCACTGCTGAGTGCCCAATCTGCCAAAAGCAGAGACAAAAACTGAGCCCCCGATATGGCACCATTCCTTGAGATGATCAGCCAGCAATTTGGTGTCAGGTTGATTACATTAGACCCCTTCCATCATGGAAAGGGCAGTGTTTTGTTCTTACTGGAATAAACACTCTGGATACAGATTTACCTTCCTTATACTTCATGCTTCTGCCAAAACTACCATCTGTGGACTTAGAGAATGCCTTATCCACCATCATGGTATCCCACACAGCATCTCCTCAGATCAAAGGGCTCACTTCACAGCAAATGAAGTGCAGCAATGGGCCCATGCTCATGGAATTCACTGGTCTTACCATGTTCCCCATCATCCTGAAGCAGCTGGCTTGATAGAACAATGGAATGGTCTTCTAAAGACACAATTATGGTGCTAGCTAGGTGGTAATACCTTGCAGGGTTGGGGCAATGTTCTCCAGGAGGCTGCATATGCTGTAAACCAGTGTCCAATATACGGTGCTGTTTCTCCCATAGCCAGGATTCATGGGTCCAGGAATGAAGGGATAGAAATAGGAGTGGCACCATTCACTATTACCCCTAATGACCCACTCGAAAAATTTTTGATTCCTGTACCTGCAACCTTGTGCTCTGTAGGTCTAGAGATCTTAGTTCCAAAGGGAGGAATGCTCCCACCAGGAGACACAACACTGATTCCATTGAACTGGACGTTAAGAATGCCACCTGGGCACTTAGGGCTCCTCATGTCTCTGGATCAACAGGCAAATAGAGGAGTTACAGTATTGACTGGTGCGATTGATCCTGATTACCAAGAAGAAATTGGATTGATATTACATAATGGAGGTAAAGAAGAGTTTGTCTGGAATACAGGAGATCCCTTAGGACATCTCTTAGTATTATCATGCCCTGTCATTAAAGTCAATGGAAAACTACAGCAACCCAGTTCTGATATTACTACTAATGGCCAAGACCCTTCAGGAATGAAGTTTTGGGTCACCCTACCAGGCAAAGAACCACGACTAGCTGACATGCTTGCTGAGGGTAAAGGGAATACAGAATCAATGGTGGAAGGAGGTAGTTCTAAGTACCATCTATGACCATGTGATGAGGACTATAATTGTTATGAATATTTCTTCCTTGTATGAGTGCATCAAATATTTTTGTTTTCTTCACTTATAAAATATAAAATATAAACAGGGCTAGTGCATTTGCAGTTGTCTGTGTGTTAGTAACATCATGTTAGGTGCAAGTATGACTTTATAATTGTCTTAGAGATGTGTATGGGTGCCAAGTTGACAAGGAGTGGACTGTGATGGTTAAGGTTGTGTGTCAACTTGGTTGGGCCATGATTCTTAGTGGTTTGGCAGTTATGATGTAGTCTGGCAGCTATGTAATGATGTAATCACCTCCATAATGAGATCTGATATAATGTAATCACCTCCATGATAAGACCTGTTATGAGCAGCCAATCAGTTGAAAGGGAGTTTTCTTGATGGTGTGGCCTACATCCAATATAGGTGGACTTCCTGGCAAAGCTCACTGGCTTTCGCTTGCTCTGGATCTTGCAGCTGGCTCCTTTTCTTCTGACCTGCAATTCTTGGGACTTGAGCTAGCAGCTTACCTGCTGATCTTGGGATTCGTCAGTCTCCACAGCCTGTGTGCCAGCAGCCTGCTGTTTCACTAGCCAATCTTGGGATTTGTCAGTCTCTGCAGCCTGTGAGCCAGAGGACTGCCTCTGACCTGCTGATCTTGGGTTCACTAGCCCCTGCAGCTATGTGAATCAGGAGAAGCCTCAGCCTGACCCACAGACTTGAGACTTTCCAGCCCCTACAACCACTTGAGCCATTTCCTTGATATAAATCTCTATATATATATTTATATGCTTCACTGGTTTTGCTTCTCTAGGGAACCCAGCCTAAGACAGTGGGTAAAAAGAGATGAATTTCTCATACAGAAGAATTCCATATTTATGTATATACTGCTCCCTCATAGGATGTGGAGTATAACTCCCCATGCCTTAAGTGTGGTCTGCTTATAGTGACTTCTTTTCAAAGAGTACAATATAGAAAAGAAAAACTATGAGTAACTTTACAGTGGAGAAACCTGACAAATTACTACCTAAGTTAGGTAATCAAGGTCAACATTAACAGTTGGGAGACTACATCTTGTTGATAGTATGTACGCTTGATATGATGTGATGAAAATGGTGCTTTATCTCTGTAGTCTTACCAAAACATATAAATTCAGTCTAATCATGAGAAAAACATCAGACAATTCCTAATTGAGGGACATTCTACAAAACATTTGACCTACTCCTCAAAACTGTCAAGGTCAGCAAAAACAAGGAAAGTCTGAGAAACTGTCACAGTCAAGAGGAGTCACGGGAGACACGACAACTAAATATGATTTGGTATTCCAGATGAGATCCTGGAACAGAAAATGACGTTAGCTTAAAAATAAGGAAATCTGAATAAGGTATGAACTTTTCCTCCCTTTGTTATGATAACAAGTTTTTCATTCACCACAGACCTTGGATGTCCAATTATTCACTGTTTCTTTCTCAGTCAAGCCTCTTACTAAAGATCAATCCTTTCAACAACTTTCCAATATCATGTTTTACCTTCTTTTCCATTAAATCCAAAAAGGAAATAATTATATGAGGACAAACCTTTCTAATGACCAGTATATGAACCTTTCAGTTCTGTTAATATTCTTATGAGTATCTGGGCACACATTCCTTAAGCACATACTAATTAGTCTCTGTCCTTAACTTTGCATTTCTGTATAGTATAGAATTACAGGAGGAAAAGTGTGTGTGTGTGTGTGTGTGTGTGTATTCTCATCTGTAATTCAATATACTAGCAGAATAAAAAAACCAAGCCAAGTATAAAGTTATGTATATGTATTATACATATATATGTATGTACGTAGATATGGGGCCTTGGTGGCACAGTGATTAAGAGCTTGGCTGCTAACCAAAAGGTTGGCAGTTTGAATCTACCAGCTGCTCCTTGGAAACCCTATGGGGCAGTTCTACTTTGTCCTATAGGGTCACTATGAGTTGGAATCGACTATGCAATGGGTTTG
>NW_004444011.1:6266636-6269477 GCF_000243295.1 Trichechus manatus latirostris | reverse complement strand
TATACACACACATATATATATACACACATGTATATATATATATATATATATACACACACATATATATATATTTTTTTTTCCAGAGAGCATCAGATTGCACATTAACTACCAACATTTGTGGACCAAAAGAGAGTTCTTTTATCAGTTCACAAATACAGCTTTTCTCTCGAAATTACTATTTTTCAAACTATCATTTGCAACAAGGTAGTCATTTAGAAAAAATTCTCTACCAAACCAGAGTAATTTTACATAGTGCTTCCATTAATTATGTCTCCTCTTTGTTTGGTTTTTGAAACCTGAACTAACTGGAGTATGCCTAGCAATGGGACAGCTGAGCTCTGAACTGAGAAAGGGCTGTGTAAAGAAAAGCAAACAGACAAACAAAAATAACTCGAACCTAGAGATGAACCAATGCACTGTTGGGTGGTTATTATCTCTTCAAGATTTAGGTTTTACCATCTAGTTCATTTCATTGAACACTACTTCTCTGCCTTCTAGCCCATTATGAAAAACAGTTGGGAGACTACATGAGAAGTTTTGACCCTAAGTATCAGTTAGACACCCCTAAGTCTGGATCTCACATGTTCTACTTACTAGCTGGGTGATCTTAAAAAGCTCTTAACATCCCTCAGTCTCAGATTCCTCAGCTGTAAAATGCCAGATAACAGTACCTTCATTCTATGACCTCAGAAGGGGAGAGCCAGAGGAACATGTTGATGAAGAGAGAACATTAGATATAGAATATGGTCAAGGTTCAAGCTTTTGTTTTGGGCGGTGGGTACATAGGTGCTTATTACATCATTAAAAATAAATAAACAACTACATAAACAAACATGGGCCATGAATGAACCAAGGATTATGTTTAATCTATGCACTGAGATTATCATCATAATTACTTTGCAAGGTTGTTATCAGAATTAAATAACATATGTAAAGTGTGTTTAGTACATGATTTGGCACATATTAACTGTTCTATAGATGCTATTATGGCTAGAGGTGGTGGCAAGGGTTGTGAAGGAGGAAAAACAGAACTTTTTAAAAAGTACACTAAAGAAATGACAATGCATCGTAAAGATTGATCCTTTTCTGTCTACTAACCCACAAGTCAGGGAAATAATATTAGATCTAAATGACTAGACTTCCTTTCACAAACTAGATCATTAACACATCATTTCCCCCAGTATAAAGCATGGTCCTGCCTTCAAAAAGCTTAATCTATTTAGGGCAGAGGGAGAACAGTAGTATAACTGGAAACAATTACAAAAATAGAATGTACTAGAATGTGTGAAACAAATGACAATTCCTTAAGGGAGTTCAGACAAGGCAGAGGATAAAGCCCATGGAGACAAATCAGCAGGCTTCCTAGAATAAGAAACTGAACTTCAAGAAGGGCAGGATTTGAAAATGTGGTGAAAATTAGGTGTAGCTTAATTCTGTTTTTAAATGAGTTCTCTTTCTTTGCTTTCTAGACCACAGGGGTTGTGTCTGACCCTTACATCCATTACTTTTCCATTATCAACAAAAGCAATATGCCCAGATAGGAAATAAGAACAAGCAGTGGTTTGATTCAGTGTTGTATTAAACAAACTCTCACATTTTCTTGATTCTTAAGTATTAATCTAGTTTTAAAATACATTTTAAAACATTGCCTATGGGTAAAGTTGTCAGTGCAGACATAGAGATGGAAAAGAAGTGCCAAGTATTGGATCAAGTGTGATGTTTGTTTGTATCTGAGACTTAAAGCCCATGAGAACATGAGAAACCCTGGGGAAATGAGGACGGGTAAAGAGAAACAGACATTAAAGTAAGGAAGAATAGAACATTTAAAGATAGTAAGAGACAAAGTAAAAACAGTGAATGTGTTTTTCTCTATAGGTTATTAAAAGATGGCATGAAAAGATGTATAATTTTGATAAGAAAGTAGTCATTTTAATTAGCCAAATTCCCAAATAGTAAAATAAATTGCCGATAGTTTAATTTTAGGTAAACGTATTGGATACTGGCAGTTCAACAGAACAAGAACGTCTACATGAATAACAAATGATAAATTAATGTTTCTTTCCACTCAGAAATTCTAAAATATCCTCAGTTTTATTTATTTTAATGAATTGTCATCCCAGGAAATACATACTGTACTAAAACATTATATAAATATTCAGAAAAGAATGGCAATGTTGCTTAAAAAATAAGGGATTTGCTTGTGTGGGAAAAAAAGTTTTTTAGAAATTACTCTAAAATCATAAACACCAGTCTAGAAAAAAGTAAGGATCTGACTGCAACATACAAAATTATAAAAGATGCACTGTAAACTGAGTTAGGTGACCCAACTTCCTACTTCAAACACATCCAAGGACAAGATTTTTGATTAAATTAAAAAGTAATAACTTCAAAGAAAGAAAAAGCACAGAAAAACTACACAGGGTATGAGAATTGCCTCTCAAATCTTCCAGAATGAAAAACCATATAAAAAGTTTATTCACTACCTTTCCTTGTACAAGTTGTGCTATGAATAAACTTTTTATATGGTTTTTCATTCTGGAAGATTTCATGGAAGCTCCACAGACACATCCAAACTCCCTGAGGGACTGAATTGCTGAGCGGAGGGCTCTGGGGACCATGGTCTCGGGGAACATCTAGCTCAATTGGCATGACACAGCTTATAAAGGCAATGCTCTACATTCTACCTTGGTGAGTAGTGTCTGCGGTCTTAAAAGCCTGTGAGCGGCCATCTAAGATACTCCACTGGTCTCGTCCCTTCGGGAGCAAGGGAGAATGAAGAGAACAGGATACAAGGAAAAGATTGGTCGGAAGGACTAATTGTCCACAGCTACCAAGGCCTCC
>NW_004444011.1:6235814-6266141 GCF_000243295.1 Trichechus manatus latirostris | reverse complement strand
ATGTTGTGGGGTTGTTAACCAATGTCATAAAATAACATGTGTACTTCTGTTTCATGAGAAGCTATTTGTTCTGTAAGCCTTCACGTGAAATACAATAAAAAAAAGAAAAAAAGAAAAAAAAGTTTATTCAAGTGAAAATAGTATGCTCTTTTGAAAAGTAAGGTGATAGTTAACAAATACACATTCATCAAATATTTATTAAGCTCTTGCTGGGAACCTCTTCTAGGAGCTTTTTCCTTTCAATGTGCAAGATGGACCAAGCGTCCGCTTTCATTGAGCTTATATTCCACTGGGAGAGACAAAACAAACAAGTAAAGAATCACATAGATCATATAATTTCAGATTGTGATAAATGCTATGAAAGCAAACAAAGAAACAGGATAGAGAGTGACTTGGGATGTGGTGAGGTGGGGTGTAATTTTAGACACTGTGGTCAGAGAAAATTCCGAGGTTATATTTGAGCAGAGATCTGAATGAAGAAGAGAAACGAGCCATGTAAACATCTAGGGCAGTTTTCCAGTCCAAGGGTATAGCAGTTATAAAGACCCCATAGTAAGACAGAGACAGAGATAATTAGATGAGAGGATAGATGAGTGATGAGTGGATGGATGGATGGATGGATGGATGGATGGATGGATGGGTAGATGGGTAGATGGATGCAAGGAAGGATAGACAAGTAACTTTTAACATTTAGAATACTGAAAGGAAACCTATGCTATCTACTACTTTATCTGTGTCTTACTTAATTGACAGAACTGGTGTAAAACTATCTAGGCATCAAATTTTCTTTGTAGGAAGGCTTTTAGCTACTAATTCAATGTTTTTGATGATTATTAGACTATTCTTGTTTTCTATTTATTTTTATATTTTTAATAACTTTATTGAGGCATATTTTACATATTATGCAATTCACCCCTTTCAAGTGTACAATAGAATGATTTGTTTTAGAAAATTTATCAAATTGTGCAACCATCACCTAAATCAGGTTTAGAACATCTTCATTGCCCCAGTAAGATCTCTCATGCACATTTACTGTTAATCTCTGCTTACCCTTTCACGTTTAGCCTCAGGTAATCACTAATCTACCTTTTGTCTCTATAGTTTTGCCTTATCTGGATAGTTTATATCACATAATATATAGTCTCTTTTGTTGAGCATGTTTTAGGGGTCTATCCATGTTGTAGCATGTGGTAGGCAGAATATTGGCCCCCTAAAATGCCCATATCCTAATCCCTGGAACCTGTGAATATGTTACCTTACATAGCAAAAGGGACTTTGCATATGTGATTAAGTTAAGAATCTTGAGATGAGACTATCCTGGATTATCTGAAGGAACACAGTGTAATCACAAGGGTCAAAGGACACCTTGATTTTAGCGCAGTGAAACTCATTTTGGACTTTTGACCTCCAGAACTATAAGATAATAAATTTGTGTTGTTTTAAGCCACTAAGTTGGCAGTAATTTGTTATAGAACTAGGAAACTAATATATAGCATCAATCAATCTTTTTTATTGCTGAATAGGATTCCATTGTATGGATATACCACATTTTGTATATCATTCAATAATTGATGGACATTTAGGTTATTTTCAATTTTTGGCTATTATGAATAATGCTGCTAAGAATATTCATGTGCAAGTCTTGTGTGGATATATATTTTCATTTCTCTTGGGTAAATACTTAAGAGTGGAATTGCTGGATCATATGGTAAATTTATATTTAACTTTTCAAGAAATTGCTAAACTGTTTTCCAAAGTGGCTGCATAATTTTACATTCCCACCAGCAATATGAGGGTTCCTTTTTCTCTATATCCTCGCTGATACTTGCTATTGTCTGTCTTTTTTTTAAACTATAGTCATTCTAGTGGGTGTGAAGTGGTCTGTTTATTTTTAAATCTGTTTGCAAAGATAATAGTTTTCTAGGAAGACAAATTTATCTAAGTTTTCAAATATTTTCATATAGTTTTTTAAATAATACTCAGTTATCCTTTTAATGACTAAAACATCTATAGTTATGTCCTTTGTTCCTTCCTAACATTTCTTTTGGTTTCATCTCTTTTTTTTTTTTTATTAATCTTGCAAAAGGCTTGTCAATTTTATTATTCTTTACAAAGAACATAGTTTACGCTTTTTGATCCTCATGTATGTATTTTATGTTTCATTAATTTTGTTTTTCATTTCCTTCCTTCTACTTTCTTTTCAGTTATTCTTTTTCTAATTTCTTAAATGGAGTGCTTAGCTCATTAATTTGGAGCTTTCTTCTTTTATAATGTAAGCATTTTAGGCTCTAAATTTCCTAGGAAGCACAGCTTTCGCTGCATCCCACTAATGTTTTGCTTTGTTCTACTTTTTATTTAAAGTATAGCACACCTACAGAAAAGTGCACAAGTAGTAAGTGTACAGCGTGATGAATTATCACAAGGTGAACACACAGAGTGTAGTCGCTACCTAGTTTGGGAAATGTACCCTCCCAGTCACGCCACTTTCCTTCTTCCCAAAGATAAATACCATTCTGACTTTTAACACCATGGATTCATTTTGCTTTCTTTTTTTCTTAGTCTGGCCAGAAATTTATCAATTTAATTAGCCTTGTAAAAAAACTGTTTTTGTCTTTCTTGATCTGCTCTATATTTGCTGGTTTTCTATTTAATCTATTACGATTCCCTCCTGCTTTTGGAGAGGTTTAATTTACAATGATTTTTATATCTCCCTGAGGCAGATGCTTAGATTATCGATTTAATAATAAATACATTTATGGTTATAAATTTCTCTCTAATAAACATGGCTTTATCTGAATCCCCCAAGTTTTGATGTGTTATATTTTGATTACCATTCACTTCAGAAAATTTTCTAATTTTCACTGTGATTTCCTATATGACCCATGGGGTATTTAGAAGAGTGCAACTTAACTCCAAACATTTGAAGATGTTTCTAGTTATTATTCTTATTTGGTTTCTATATTAATTCCGCCCTGGTGAGAAAATGCACTCTGCTTCATTTCAATCCTTTTAAAGTGTTGAAACTTGATTTATTCCATCTACTGTGTTCTTTATTTCATAGCTAATGTTTATCACTGTTCTTTTTTAAATGATTCCTTGTTCTTGTTTCATAAGATAGCTATACATTTTAAATTCATAGTCTAAATGTTCTAATTTCAAATGTTCAATATGTTTGTTTTTTCTTTAACATAGTTCAGTTGTATTTCTCAGGTACTTAGTTATTTTGTATCATGTGTTCATATTCCCCTAGAAGCTTCAGTTATTCTGTCTGTTAATATGTACAGGTATGCATCACTTAATGTCCATTTGCACAACATCCCACCATGTAAAGGCCTGTGGTCTCAGAAGGTTATAACAGAGTTCAGAAATCCCTATGGGAGAATAGGATGTAGTGGATGTGCTTTGCTAGAGATCCAATCTGTCTCTCACTAACTCTCCAGGTTCTGTATTCTCCCCAGTCCTGGGGCAGCAGGGGAAGGAGGTCCCCACACTCATCCATGACTGCCTGTCCCACCTCGTGCTCGCCTCAGTCGGGGACCGCGGTGCTGGAGCCACCGAGGGGGATGCCCCAATGAGGCCGCTGCCCTACTCGGCCAGCCACCCTGCGCATGATGACCGGCCTCATTGGCCACCTAAGAATAACAAGCTGGGAAGGCAGGCAGGGAGGAAGGAAGGGAAGACAGCTGGTGGCTGCTGGACAGGGAATGCACATTGCAGCTCTGGAGACCGGGTGGTGACCAAGCAGGACAGATGGCAGTAGAACCCAAGTTTTTGCGCAGTCGCTCAGTGCAGTGGTGGCAGCTTGTACAGGCCTGACCATCTTGCAAGCCTCTCTCCTGTATATAATAAGATGTTCACACAAGGTCCAAATCACAGAACGTCCTATATCACAGAACGTATCTCGTGGACATAAGAGATGCATGCCTGTGCTGGGAAAGGGTGAAGTCAGGCCCTAATCTATCAGATATGGTGAGTTTAAGGAGAGGGAAAAGGATGAGTCCAAGGCGGAAAGACTCAAGTAGCACAGAAGCACTGCTGATCACGACCTTTTGCTTCCACTTCACCAGGAGACTCCTCTGGACAGGATTTCTTCTTTATAGCCTTACTGAGGAACAGCACTGGAAGGAGACAGTCACCCTCTCACTAGTTTGTAATGTGCCATCCCTAGAACATTGGAAGGGAGGAGGTGGGGAGTGAATGTCTAAGGCAGCCGTTCAGGTTTACCGGTTTTTATCAGTTCCTTACCCTAGCAGGCTTTGCATTGCCTGATATTTCCCAGCTTATTTACTCACTAGGGGTATGACTTTAATTTGACCAGAGGAATTGAAAAGACAATAGTAATTTTTAATAAAACCACTCAATATAATGGAAATCAATTAATTGCTTGTTTGCGTTATTAACCTATATACCATATTTAGGCAAATAACGTGCACTTCTACTTTTGTTTGCCAATTGCTCCCTTCCCCATTTATATACATTGCTATTTAAACAGAAGTCTTCATACCAAGCACACTATTCTATATCTTGTTATTTTAATAATATATCTTAGAGATAATTGCATTAAGAACAGGCAGATATTATTTCAAATGGCTGCAAGGTGGTACATCTACAATATCATAATTTATTTAGCAAGACCCTATTGATAAGCAATCTGTTTATTTCTAGCTTTTTTTCTTGTTATTACAAACATTACTGCAGTGAATGTCCTTATACATATTTCTTTACGAACTTTTTCAGTTTATCCATTGGGTAAATTCCCGGTTGTGGGTTTGCCGGTCAAAGATAATATTCATTTTCAATTTCAATAAAATTACCATCTTATCTTTTTGTTTAAATTTTATTGTTGTGCTTTGAGTGAAAGTTTACAATTCAAGTTAGTCTCTCATACAAAAATTTATACATACGTTGTTATGTGACCCTAATTGCTCTCCCTATACTGTGACAGCACACTCCTCCTTTCCGCCTGGGATTTCCCACATCCATTCAACCAACTTTTGACCCTCTCTGCCTTCTCATCTTGCCTCTAGACAGGAGCTGCCCATTTAGTCTCATGTATCTACTTGAGCTAAGACACACACTCTTCATGAGTATCATTTTATGTCCCACAGTCCAGTCCAATCTTTGTCTGAAGAGTTGGCCTCGGGAATGGTTTTAGTTTTGGGCTAACAGAGAGTCTGGTGGCCATGTCCTCCAGGTTTGCTCCAGTCTCAATCAAACCATTGAGTCTGGTCTTTTTACTAGAATTTGAGTTCTGCACCTTACTTTCCTCCTGCTCTCTCAGGGACTCTCTGTTTTGTTCCCTGTCAGGGCAGTCATTGGTAGTAGTTGGGCACCATCTAGTTCTTCTTTTCTCAGGCTGATGAAGTCTCTGGCTTATGTGGCCCTTTCTGTCTCTTGGGCTAATTCTTCCCTTGTGGCTTTGGTGTTATTCATTCTCCTTTGCTTCAGGTGAGTTGGGACCAATCGATGTATCTTAGGTGGCGGCTCGCTAGCTTTTAAGACTTCCAAATGCCACTAAGCGGGGCGCAGAACATTTTCTTAATAAACTTTGTTATGCCAATTGACCTAAATGTCCCCTGAAACCATGGTCCCCAGACCTCCTGCTGCTCTGTCCCTTGAAGTGTTTGGTTGTAACAATAAAATTACCATCTTATCTTCCAGAAGATTACAACAATTTACACTTATAGTGTTTCAGAGTGCCCATTTTCTTCACATTCTCTCCAACACAGAACTTCAATTTTTTAAACGTTTTAGTCAATATGATTTGGGAAAAGCATTATCTCACTACTGCTGTGATTTTCATCCCTTAATTTTTTCCGTGCTTACAGGCCATTACAATTTTTAAACTACTTCTTCAAGTTATTTGCCACGTCTTAAATTAAGTTATTCATCTTTTTCTTATTGATTAATATGTTCTCAAAGTAAATTAAGGTCATTTTCTATAATCATTGTTGAGATTTAGGGTTATAAGTTAATAGTCCTTGGAACTGTTAGAAGAAGCCTCTGAATATAACAAGAAGGTTCTTTGCTCTACTTGGTGAAGATAAACAGAAATGCATCTCTATAATAGAATAAAATTTAAAAGTTTAATTGAAACTGGGATGTAAATAGTCAGTGAACTATTGTAGCTATCTAAACAAAGAGCATTAATGATGTGCTTTGCATTCTAAAACACCACTTGTATTAGCAACTTCCCATCTTCTCAAGTTTCCTGCTGTTCAAATTTGTAGGCTCTGGTTTCACTAAACTTTTACTGGTGGCACAGTGGTTAAGAGCTCAGCTGCTAACCAAAATGTTGACAGCTTGAATTCACCAGCTGCTCTTTGGTAACCCTATGTGGCAGTTCTACTCTGTCCTATAGGGTCACTATGAGTCTGAATAGACTCAACGGCAATGGGTTGTTTTTGTTGTTTTAGGCTGAGTTAAGGATATTTTTAGCTAAAAATAATTTATTTTCATAATATATAAGAAAACTATTGATTGCTGTATATTAATTTAGTAGACTTGCATTTTTCTTACTATTTTTCATTTACTCATATCAGCTACAAATAATGATAATTACTCTTTTTCCTTTTCAGTACTTATGCATTGCTTTTTCTTAACTTAATTTCATTGTCTCGTCCTTTCATAAAAAATGTTAAATAGAAGTAGTGATGATAGGCATCCTTGTCTTGTTCCTTGTTTTAGTGGAAATGTGTCTAGTGTTCTAGTATTAAAATGGTGCTAGATTTTGGTTTTTAATATACTTATTTATTTATCATTTTTAAGAAATATCTAGCTATCTTTAACTTAATCTTTTTTTTCGTAATCATGTTGAATGTTGAACTTTGTCATACACTTTTTCTACCTCTATTAAAGTGATTACATAGTTTTCCTAATACTAACTCATCCTTATAGTCCAGGGAGGAAACTCAACTGGTAATGGCATTTTTTTTTTCTTTTAAGTACTGTTGAATTGCCGTTGCCATTACTTTACTTGGGATCTTTCCATAAATGTTGATTACCTGAGGTTGTCTGTCTCTTTTTAGATTTTGATGTCAGTGTTAGAATTTCTTCCTAAATATAATTTAAAAGTTTTCCTTTACTGGTATATTGAACAGTTTAAATTCTATTCCATTTACCTGTTTTTTAAAAATTTGAAAGAATTAACAGTGAACCTGTGTAGAACTGGAGATTTCAAGGAGGATACTCTTCTACAGCTTTTTCAATTTCTTCCATTGCTAATTGTTTAAATTTGTCTATCTTTTCTGCTATACAATATTTTTCACTTACATTTTCAGGATATTTTAATTTCCCCTCGATCAAGTTATTTGCCCTTTTTAACATCCAACCTTGTGAATTTGTCTTTTTTCTTTTAATTTTGTTATTACAATGGTTTATCTGGTTTTTGTTTGTCTGTCTTCAAAGAACCAGATCTCTTTAATTTTGAATTCTACTGTATTTCTTTCTTACAGATGCATGGTCGAATTTTGTGATTTTCTTTTCCTTTTATCTAATCTGTGGCTTTTTGTAATGGATGAACTTCTTCCCATTTATATGTATTAATTTAAGAAACATATTTCATCTTTATTCTTCTATTTTATCTTGTTTTCTATTATCACTACTACCAATTACTATATGTAAGGTCTTTCCTGCATGGTTTTATATATGTTTGTATATTTCTGTGATTAATTTTGAAGGTTTATTGTCTACTTTTGTTTGTTTTCCTTTCTGGTAGTCATTACAGCTTTATTTATTATCATCAATTTTCTAAGTCATGATTTAGCAACTGTTCACTTCCAATTATGGAAGAGTATCAAAAAAATGATCACAAATAAACCTCCTCTCACCTCACTTCATCTCTTCTTCTCCTGATTTCTACTGTTATTCTTGAATTATCAAGGTTTATTACATGTACATTCTCTGAGCACATTTCCCAGAATTGTTTACTCTTCATTTTACAGTTAAATTAATTCAGTCCTTATCACCACCTTATCACTTTTACTGACTTCTCTTGATTGGTAAGATTTGATTTTTTTTTTCCCAAAAGAAGAGTATATGGTTCTTAGGTTGTTCATAATTGAGACTATTTGTCTATCTCTTGCCCTTATACTTGAATGTCAGCTTGACTGAGAAAAATATTCTTAAGTCTCGTCCTCTTTCCCTTAGCACTTTGAAAACATGGAATAATTCTTAGAGAAGTCTTAGGCTGTCCTGATTTTTTCCCTGAAAAATAATTAGCTTATTTGTCTGGATATCTAAAAAATTTTATCTTAATCATTGAAAGGCAAAAACCACTAAGATATATCTCTGTTGGCACTACTGTATGGCTTTTTTTCCCCCAGAAACATGATGTTCTAGATTGATTCCTTCCTTTAATCAGGAAAGATCTCTTCTGTTGGTTTGTAAGTACATTTTCTGATCCATTTGTTAGTTTCTCTAATTCTGGGATGTCAGTTATCTTTTTTCTGGTTAGTCTTTGTCCTCCAAATATCTTATTGTCTCTTTAAATTGTTTTAATTTCTTTGTCCTTTTTTTATCTGTAGACACTGTGATTGCCAAGCCTTTTCCTATATCAGCAATTTGGTTTTATGCTGTGTCTCTTCTGTTCTTTGCTGTTTCTAATTTTTTAATGGCTATGTAATGGAGTAGTTTTGGCCCTCAATTTGTTTCCTAGACTATGTGTCATTGTTTGCTTTCCCCAGAAGCAGAACTAGAATTTGAATGCAAGTAGTTTATTTGAGAAGTAATCTCAGGATACACCAATAGGAAGTGGGGAAGTAATGCACGAAGGGAAAGAAGTTGTCTTAGTTATCTAGTGCTGCTATAACAGAAATACCGCAAGTGGATGGCTTCAACAAACACAAGTTTGTTCTCTCACAGCCTAGTAGTCTAGAAGTCCAAATCCAGGGCGTCAGCTCCAGAAGAAGTTTTTTTCTCTCCGTTGGCTCTGGAGGAAGGTCCTTGTCATCAGTCTTTCCCTGGACTAGGAACTTCTAGCACAGGGAACCTGGGTCCAAAGGATGCACTCTTCTCCTGGCACTACTTTCTTGGTGGTATTAAGACACAATCTAATTTTGTAGATTGAGTTCTGCCTCATTAACATAACTGACTCTAATCCTGCCTCGTTAACATCATTAAAAAAAAAAAAAATTTTGTTGCTGCTGAGTCAATTTCAACCTGTAGTGACCCTATAGGACAGATAGAAGTACCCCATAAAGTTTCCAAGGAGTGCCTGGTGGATTCAAAGTGCCGAGCTTTTGGTTAGCAGCTGTAGCTCTTACCCACTACACCACCAGAGTTTCCATTAACATTGTAGAGGTAGGATTTACAACATACAGGAGAGCCACATCAGATGACAAAGTGGTAGACAATCACACAATAGTGGGAGTCATGTCCTAGCCAAGTTGACAGATATTTTTGGGGGACACAATTCAATCCATGCCAGAAGTCAGTAACATGAAGCAAGTTACCACTGTGGACAATTGGAGCTAAAACCTACTGAGGAACTCTTTGAGGCAGTGCAGAACATGCTTCTGAATGATCCAACCAACAGGCAAAAAAAGCCGAAGTTTTTATCCCCCAGTTTCTTGTTTGTAATTAGTTATAGGCTATTTCTTGAAAGCATGAACACTGACTTGTCTCATTTTCCCTGAATGTAGGCTGAGCATACCACTCCAGTCAGGAAAAAAAACAACAACAGCAGCAACAAAAACTCAGTCAGAGTGTTGCAGGTGTTCACAAGGATCACAAGTATATAGAGAAGAGGTGTGTAGAGGGCAGGGCTGAGGGGATATGAATGGGTAACCTTTTTAATCCTTGCATTGTTGTCTTACCTCATCTTTTATCTTTCTCTTATTTTTCTTCTTAATTTCAGAGTCTTCTTAAAGTTCTTCTACAGCTGCATGGTCCAATATGGTAACCACTGGTCACATGGGACTACTGGGCCCTTGACATGTGACTGGTCTGAACTGGGATGTGCTGTAAGTGCAAAATACAAACCAGATTTTGAAGACTTAGTAGAAAAAAAATATGTAAAATATCTCAATAATTTTATATTGATTGTATGCTGAAATAATAATATTTTAATATATTGGATTAAATAAAATTTATTAAACTTAATTTCATCTGGTTTCTTTTAACTTTTGAAAATTTGGCACCTAAAAGATGTTAAATTACATTACACTTCTATTGAACAGTGCTGTTCTACAGCATAACACACTTGTAAAGATGATTCATCTTTTTTTTGAGTCATTTTCTTCAAGAACAGATTTTTCATCTCTATCTTGAATGCTAAGTTTCTTTTTTCTTTTTTTGGTGGGAGAAGAGAGGGTTAGCAAGTATATTAATTTCTTAGGGCTGCTATAACAAAGTACTATAAATCTGGTGACTTACAAGAACAGAAGTTTATCATGTCACAGTTCTGAAGGCTAACAGTCCAAATTCAGGGTGTCAGCCGAGCCATGTTCTCTCCAGCCCAAGCATTTCTTGGCATTCCTTGGTTTATAGATGCATGTTCACATGGCCGTCTTCCCTTGTGTGTGTCTGTTTGTCTCTTCTCCTCCTTTATAAAACCAGTCAGGATTAGGACCCAACCTACTCCTCTATGACCTTATGTTAACTGATAACGTCTCAAAGATCGTATTTCCAAACAAGATCACATTCACAGGTAATGGAGGTTAGGACTTCAACATATCTTTCTGGGGGACACAATTCAATCCATAAGGCAAGTTTACCCAAATACTATTTTGTTTTGATTTTTTCTCCTTGCTTGTGCTTAACTTGGACAAGTCTTAGAATTTCTGTTTGTGCTGCTATAATGAGGGTACATTCCTTTAACTCTCAGTGGGCTTGTTGATTACATATTAATTTAATCTTTTTTTAAGTTATTTACACTTATAAAAAAGGAAATTTTCACTTCCAGCTAAGATGGGTTAACTGGAACCAGATTTACTCTCTTGACCGAAACAATTAGAAAACCAGATGTGATCATGCACCTAACAGCAAAGCTACAAAATACATGAAGCAAAAACTGAGCACTGTGAGGAGAATTAGACAAATCCACAATTAACACTGGAAATTTGAAAACCCTTTTCTCCATAATGAATAGAACCAGTAGACAGAAAATCAGAAATGGTATAGAAGACTTGAACAATATGATCAACTAACCTGACCTAACTGACATTTATAGTACACTCCATCTAACAAGTGGAGAACACAAATTCTGGACAAATGCATATGGAACATTAACCAAGATAGTACATATTCTGGGTCATAAAAAAGTCTGGAAAAATTTTAAAGATTTCAAGTCATACAAAGTATGTCTTCTGACCACAATCAAAATAAATTAGAAACCAGTAACAGTACAACCATAAGATGCAATAATATTTGGCAATTAAAAGACATGACGTACTGATACATGCTACAGCATGGAGGAATCTCAAAACCATTATTCTAAGTGAAAGAATCCAGTTACAAAAGAAAAGATATTGTATGATTACATTTATACAAAATGTCTGGAATAGGCAAAACTATAGTGAAAGGATGTAGATTAGTCATTGTCTAGGCTAGGGAGGGCAGTGAAAAGGGGAGAGGAGAAGTGACTGCTAGTGGATACAAGGTTTCTCTTGGGGGGTGATGGAATGTTCTAAAATTAAAGTGTGATGATGGTTGCAAAACACTGTGAATATACCAAAAATCATTGAATTGTACGCTGTTGTTGTTTGTGCCTTCGAGTCGACTGACTCATAGCAATCCTATAGGACAGAATAGGAATTCTCCCACAGGGATTCCTAGGCTGTAATCTTTACAGGAGCAGATCACCAGATCTTTTCTCCTGCCGAGCCACTGGTGAGCTCAAACGGCTGACCTTTTGGTTAGCAGCAGAGTGCTTTAAGCATTGAGTCATCAGGGCTCCTGAATTGTACACTAAATGGGTGAAATATATGGTATATATTCCTTTAGTTAATAATAGTTAATAATAATGTATCAATATGGGCTTATCAATTATAACAAAGTTACCACAGGAATGTGAATGCAAGATATTAATAATAGGAGAAAGTGTCAAAGGTAGAGAACGTATATGGAAACTGTTTAACTTTTTTGTAAACCTAAATCTACCCTAAAAAAGTAGTCTACTTAGAGAGGAAAAAAAAAGAAAAAAGCCTCTTTAAGAACCTACAGACTGGGAGAAAATTTTTGGACATTACAAGTCAGACAAAGGTCTAATCTCTAAAATCTACAAGAAAATCCAACACCTCTACAACAAGAAGGCAAATAATCCTATTAAAAAATGGGCAAAGGAAATGAACAGACACTTCACCAAAGAAGACATTCAAGTGGCTAACAGACACATGAGGAAATGCTTGCAATCACTAGCCATTACAGAAATGTAAATTAAAACCACAATGAGATACCATCTCATCTCAGCATTACTGGCATGAATCAAAAAAACTGGAAATAACAAATGTTGGAGAGGTTGCGGGGAGATCGGAACTCTTATGCACTGCTGGTGGGAATGCAAAATGATACATACAACCATTTTGGAAAATGATATGGCGCTTCCTTAGAGAGCTAGAAAGCGAAATACCATATGATCCAGTAATCCCATTCCTAGGAACATATCCTAGAGAAATAAGAGCCATCGCATGAATAGACATATGAACACCCATGTTCGTGGCAGCATTGTTCACAATAGCAAAAAGATGGAAACAACCTAGATGCCCATCAACAGATGAATGGATAAACAAACTATGGTACATACACGCAATTCAACAATAAAGAACAATGATGAATCTGTGAAGCATCTCATAACATGGGTGAAACTGGAGGACATCATGCTGAGTGAAATAAGTCAATCACAAAAGGACAAATATTGTATGAGACCTCTACTGTAAAAACTCATGAAAAAGTTTTCACACAAAAAGAAACAATCTTTGTTGGTTACGAGGGATGGGAGGGGTGTGGGGGGGAAATAAATAGAGAATAGATAACTGATAATTTTGGTAAAGGGTAAGACAGTACACAATATTGGGGAAACCATCACAACTTGTAAAAGATCATGGAAGCTCCATAGACACAACCAGACTCCCCAAGGGAGTGAATTGCTGGGCAGAGGGCTGTGGGGACCATGATCTTGGGGAACATCTAGCTCAGCTGGCATAACACAGTTTATAAAGACAATGTTCTACATTCTACCTTGGTGAGTGGTGTCTGGGGTCTTAAAAGCCTGTGAGCAGCCATCTAAGATACTCCATTGGTCTCACCCCTTCGGGGGCAAGGGAGAATGAAGAAACAAGATACAAGGGAAAGATTAGTCCAAAGGACTAATGGACCACAACTACCACAGCCTCCACCAGACTGAGTCCAGTACAACTGGATGGTGCCCGGCTACCACCACTGACTGCTCTGACCAGGATCACAACAGAGGGTCCCAGACAGAGCTGGAGAAAAAAGTAGAACAAAATTCTTACTTACAAAAAAAGACCAGACTTACTAGCCTGACAGAGATTGGAGAAACCCCTAGATATGGCCCCCAGACACCCTTTTAGCTCAGTAATGAAGTTGCTCCTGAGGTTCACTGTTCAGCCAAAGATTAGACAGCCCATAAAACAAAACGAGACTAATGGGGCACAACAGTCCAGGGATGAGGACTAGAAGGCAGGAGGGGACAAGAAAGCTGGTAATGGGGAACCCAAGGTTGAAAAGGGACAGTGTTGACATGTCGTGGGATTGTTAACCATTGTCATAAGACAATATGTGTACTAACTGTTTAATGAGAAACTATTCATTCTGTAAACCTTCATCTAAAGTACAATAAAAAAAAAAAAACCTCTTTAGCAAAGTACCATATGACCTCACCATCCCTCTCCTAAGTATTTACTCAAGAGAAATGAAAGCATGCGTCCATAAAAAGACATACATAGATGTTCACAGCTGCTTTATTTGTCATAGCCAAAAGCAAACCACTGGAAACAACCTACTTGCCCATCATAGGTGAATGAATAAATAATATGTGGTATATTCATACAATGGAGTACAGCAATAGCAAAGAATGAACTATTGATACAAGTGACAACATGTATGAAGCTCAACATAATTATGCTGAGTAAAAGAAGCCAAAGCAAAAAGAAAGAGTATCTACTATATGTTTCTTTTTACATAAAATTCTAGAAAATACAGAATAATCTATAGTGACAAAAAGCAGATTGGTGGTTTCCTGGGAATGGAAGGAGTAGTGGAGATAATGGATTAGAAAGGAACCGGAAGAAATTTTTGGGCGTGATGGATAAATTCATTGTCTTGATTGTGGTGATAGTTGTACAGGTATAAAATGGTACAATTTACTGTAAGTCATTTATACCTCAATAAAACTCTTTTAGAACTTAATGTGAACTATGAATGCCTTCACTAAAAATAATGCAGGTTTTGTTTAGGACATAGTATAGGCAGTATGTAGTAAAAAAAAAAAAAAAAAATCATTTGACATTTCCAAGGTTCTTTTTAAGGCATAACATAAACCTAGATCTTTTTTTAGAATTATTGGTTTGATGAGATGATACCCCAAGTAAAGCCAAGATTCATTAACCTCAGATGGTCATTTTCCCCCCTCAGGAAAATATACTACATGGGGATGGATTTATAAATATTTATAGCTATTACAGAAAATTTTTGAAACACTATGTACTATGACATGTGGGGAAACAAAGTATACTACTATGAAGTCTGAAGACTAAGATACAATTGTTAGAAAGTATTTTAAAAAGCGCACTTAAGAGTATCAGCAGGGGAAAGTGAGAGGGGAAAAAAAAGAAATAAAGTATGGAGACTATGAAATGAGGTGCTGTTTGAAGACACTTGAAGCTTTTTAGGTTTGGCAGAAACATGAGAATCAGATTAAACATCATTATTAAAATAATTAAAAGGTAATACTGAGGAAATTTATCCTCCTTGATTACAATCCCCATACATAGGAACACAGAATTCCAAAAAGAGCAGTATTCCTCAGACTGGGAATTGAGGATCTCTATGATGCTTGAAAACCAAACCAAACCCCTTGCTGTCAAGTCGATTCTGCCTCATAGCAACCCTACAGGACAGAGTAGAACTGCCCCATAGGGTTTCCAAGGAGCAGTTGGTGGATTCGAACTCCGAACTTTTGGTTAGCAGCCTGAGAAGGGAGTTTTAAAATGGTAAAGCAAAGCTGAAGTACTCCGAATCAAATAGCTTATTTTGTAGTAATACGGAAATCAGGCTATGGACACAAAGTTCCTGTCTTAGTTTTTTAGTGCTGCTATACCAGAAATACAACAAGTGGGTGCCTTTAACGAACAGAAATTTATTTTCTCACAGTTTAAGAGGCTAGAAGTCCAAATTCAGGAAACTGATTCTAAGGAATTCTCTCTCTGTCCACTCTGGGGGAAAATCTTTGTCTGTTTCAGCTTCTCTTCCTTGGTTCCTTGGTGATCTCCACATAGCATCAGTCTTTCTATATTTGTGCTTCCTTGCTTCTTTGCCTAATCCGTTCTTTTTATATCTCAAAAATGATTGGTTTAAGAGATCCTACACTGATATGGCCTCAATAACATTAAAAAGAAAACCCTGTTCCCAAATGGGATTACATCCACAAGCATAAACCAGGGCTTTGAACCGATACCAAACTGTTCAATCACGGCCATCATAAACAAGGGCAGCGTAGGCATTGCATAGCAACCAAATCTGTTGCCTGTCACATTTTGACCCAAGTAGGAAATAAACAGCGGTGCCCTGCTCAAAGATGGCGGCCAACTGCACCACTTTTAATGTTTCCAGAGCCTGATGTGAGAGACTGGATTACTGGCAGGACTGTGGGGAGCGACACACATTCAAAGCGGTGTGGTTGGCCACCCTCTTTGAGTAGGACACACTGTTTGTTTCCTTCTCGGGTCAAAATCCAATGGGCAACAGATTTGGTTGCTATGCAATGCGTACACTGCCCTTGTTTATGATGGCCATGACTGAAGCGTTTCAAACCACTTTAAAGCTCTGGTATAATGCAAACCAAACCTGCTGCCATCAAGTTAATTACAACTCATAGCGACCGTGTAGGACTGACTAGAACTGCTCCACAGGGTTTCTAAGGCTGTAATCTTTATGGAAGCAGACTGCCACATCTTTCTCCCATGGAGTGGCTGGTGGGTTCAAATTGCCAACTTTTCAGTTAGCAGGTGAGTGCTTAACCACTGCACCACCAGGGCTCCTTTCCACAAGTACAGGGGTTAGGGTTTACAACACATGTTTTTGGGGGACACAATTCAATCTGTAGCAGTTCCTTTACTACATTCATCATTAATTGGTTCATTTATTAATTTAATCAACAAATATTTATTGGACATCTATTATGAACTAACTGGCACTTGGTCAGTTGATCTTTAAATTTCTGATGCATAATTTGCAAACTCTCCTCTATTTTTATGATCTTCCCAATTTGTTGCCATGAGTCATAGATGTCCCTTAGTCCTCTGCACTCCTCCCAAATGGAGAAGCCACCTAAACATTCTCCTTCCTTCCTATTGCCACTCCCAGCACATTACTTTTGTTCCCTTGTGGAAAACTTCTGCTCCTTTGGAAATCAATCATCAGGTGTGATGGTTAAGATTGTGTGTCAACTTGGCTGGGCCATGATTCTCAGTGTTTTAATGTGATCACTCCCATGATTGAATATACTGTGAGAAGCCAATCAGATGAAAGGGAGTCTCCTTGGGGGTGTGGCCTGCATCTGAATATAAGCAGACGTTCTTGCTTTTTGCTCTGTCTGGATCCTGTGGCTGCCTCCTCTCATCTCATCTCCAGTTCTTGGGACTTGAGCTGTCAGCTTATCTGCCAAACTTGGGATTTGTCAATCTGCACAGCCTGTGAGCAGAACCGTGCTCACCGACCTGCCGATCTTGGGCTTGCCAGCTTCTGCAGCTGCGTGACTTGGGAGAGGCCTCTACCCTGATCCACAAAACTGGGACCTTCTAGCCTCTACAATCGTGTGAGCTGTTTCCTTGATATAAATCTCTCTGTATATATATTTATACACTTTACTGGTTTTGCTTCTGTAGAAAACCCAGCCTAAGATATCAGGTTATATTATACCTCCCTGTATCCCTCCCCATAGTGATCATCTACAGTCCCCTGGTTACTTCCCTTCGTTCATGAAAGAATAAGCTCTTGGTTCAGGCTTTCTCCATCCCAACTCCTGCCATCCTTCTGAGTCATTTGAACATACACATAGGTGACCCATTGTCTTAGGTTGGGTTATTTAAAGAAGCAAAACCAGTAAAGGGTATAAATATATATAGAGAGAGATTTATATTAAGGAAATGGCTCACGTGGTTGTAGAGGCTGGAATGCCCCAAATCTGTGGGTCAGGCTGGAGGCTTCTCCTGATTCACGTAGCCACAGGAGCTGGCGAATTCAAGATCGGCAAGCCAGGCAGTAGGGCTCTGGCTCACAGGCTGTGAAGACTGATGCATCCCAAGATCAGCAGGCAGGATGGCAGGTAAGCTGCTAGCTCAAGTCCCAAGAAGGTCAGATGAACAGGAGCCAGCCGCAGGATCCAGATTGAGCAAAAGTCCACAAGCCTTCCAGAAAGTCCGCCTATATTGGATGCAGGCCACACTCTCAAGGAAACTTCCTTTCAACTGATTGGCTACTCACAGCAGATCTCATCATAGAGGTGATCACATCATTATATGACTGTCAAACTACATCATAACTGCCAAACCCCTGAGAATCATGGCCCAGCCAAGTTGACACAAAACCTTGATGATCACACCCATTGACTAGCCATTCAATTCCTTGACTGCCTCCTCTTCAGTGACTTCCTCTTCTTCACTTCACTAACCCATTTTCAAGTCACACTCTAGATCAGAAATTGTATCATATCAATAACACTAATTCATGTATGCCTCCTTCCAACCACAACTTTCTGTTCTTCCAGTTCAAGCATCTTAGGTATAATAGTTTTGTCTTTGCTTCTTTCTTTCCTTTTTTCTCCTCACCCTGTTTTATTTCTCTCTCATGTCTTTTTCTTTCTATCTTTTTAACTAATACCTCTACACTTCCTAACCATCACCTTTCTCCTGTTCACTTCCTCCTCTATTCAACTCAAAATTCTGTAATTCATCATTAAATAATATCAGGCACCCTCAACTCCCTTGCCCCTCTCTACCTCCATTGTACCTGCCTTGCAAAACTAATAGCTGAGCATTCTGGAGAAAATTACACAACCAAACAGAATGTATCATAAATTCATAATCACCAGCTTCAACTGAGCCTTAGCTTCTATTTTAAAAGTCCTTCTTTTCACTAATAAGCTTGCTCTCTTACTCTCAACTATAATTATTTCATAGCTTCTCTGATCTCAAATCTCTCATTGCCTGCCTACTCACTCTTAAACAGATAAACTTATGTCATATTTTATAGATAAAAGGTGAGTCCTCCGGTGCAGCCCTCCTGTCTTCCCATCACCAAATCCATAATCTTATCTGCATCTGTGTTACCATCTTATTACTCCTTAGAAGAGTGGAAAGGATGTCCCTCATTCTATCAACAATTCCCTCCTGGATTCCACATCTTCCCATCTCAGTTATGTTGCTTCCTTACTTACTCCCTCTCTCTTGCTTCTTCTATCATTCCTTCCATACGAAATCTTTGTAAACAGCATTCAAACATTCACTAGAATCTTCCATCTTAAAACACAACAAACAGATTGCCCTAGACATCACTCCCTACTGCCATTTCCTCACCAATTCTTCTCTAACTGGGCCTCTGCTCCCTTCTTTCTATCAAAACTGCTGATGCCAAGGACACCAACCACCTCCATGATGTCAAAACCAACAAACCCTTCTGTCATTTACATTAAACACAATTAGCTTTTCCTTCCTTCTTTAAACAACCTGTTCTTTTGTCTTCCATTACACAACTGTGATTCATATCTCTTTGACCACTTCTCAGCTTTCTTTAATAATTCATTCTCCTCCATGCACACTTTAAATATTGAGGTGCATGAGGAGTCAATCCTAAGCCATAGTCTTCTGTTCTTTCCATTCATTCATTTATATACCATCCATACACTGAAAACTCACAAATTTATCTGTAGCCTACTCCCCACTCTGAGACTCATAAATCCACCTGACAAATTACATCCTCACTTGACTGTTGTACTGGCTGCCAAGCATTTATTCACTCCACTTCCAGGTTCTTCTGAGGAATTACATATCCCCCATTATGGGCAGTCTTGGAGAAACAGTAAATCAAGACACTGTGCCCTCCCAGAGCCAGGTGTTCAGTACTTAATCTATGTTAAGCCAATTGTGCTATCTTCTGGGACTGTGAATATTGAATGGAGTAACTCACAAATGGAAAATCAGAGTTCAAATATTACTGATTTTTCTGTCACCTGAGCCCTAGAAATGTCTGGATTATTTCTGATCCTAGTTCTCTAGTTTTCCCATTGTTTATTTGAGTCAGTTAAAATCCTTAAAATAAACGTCCTTTTTTGTTCAAGCTAGCCAGAGTAGTTTCTGATGCCCTAACTAATACAGACGTCTTAAAAGCATATGAAACTCAATCCGTTCTTTTCCCTGACAAATGTATATCTAGATTTCCATCTCTATAGGTAGTACTTCCCTTCACACATTCGCACAGGCCAGAAAATTTTGAGTCCTCGTTAATACCATCCTCTCCTTCTCCTCTGTATAAGTAAGGGTCCCAGCAGGAAATCAATTTACTTAAAGGATTTAGGTGAAGAGTTTAATGGTAGAGGTGTGGGCAGAGTTAATGAAACCAACAAGAGGTCGTGAAAAACATGGGATTGCCATGAGTAGGAATCAACTCAATGGCAACTAACAGCAGCAACAAGCAATGAAAGCCCCAGAACCCAGCTAGAGCTGGGGGCTGTTTGGAAGACGGCTTCCTGAAGTAGCTGTAGCCATAAGGGAGCAGAGCCGCTGCCAAACCCATGGCAAAGAGAGGGTGTAAATACTGCAGTTCTCTCTCTTCCCAGTCATCTGTCTTCTTTTTGCCTCCCCTTGGCCAAATCCAACTGGAAATCAGAGGGCAAGGCAGCCTAATGATGCTGTCCATGGAAGTCCACCTCCCTTGGCACAGACCAGGGCAGAGAAAGGTGAAGAATGGATCTGGAGGAGGTAACAGAAAACCAGCACACACACCAGATTCAATCCAACACGATTTTTCTATTCTTTGCTTTTATAACATATCTCAAGTTCATCTACTTTTCTCCATTTGTTTGTTTCTCTTTATTCTCCTTTCTTTTGATTGTTTTTTTCTCCTCTCATTCTACTTTTCTGTCTTCCACTTTGGAAGTTATACACTGTTTTTTTTTGTTTTTTTTTTTTAAGTGCACAGTCTAGAATACTTTATATTTATCTTAACAGTGTCTAAAGTTTATCGATATATTTACCCTCCTCCCAAACTGTAAAATGATCTCAGGTAACTAACTCCATTCAGTGTAACTTCTTTCAAATTACATGCCATTGTAATGCAAGATTTGATTGGTTTTCTTTTCTTTTAGATAGATTTCAGGTAAACAGAACTGGATTCATCATAATCTTTGATTCATGACATACTGTCACCATTGGTCCAAACATGGCACTCTTCTATTTATTTGTTATTTATTCATCTATTTATTTATTTTTACTAATAAGACATACACCATGAACCCACCACTCAACCCAAGAATTAGAGCATTACAAGAATTTACATTCATCTCTGGTCTCTTCCCTGTATCTGGCTCTTTCAGAGAGAAAATCACCATCCTGAATTTTAAGTTTATTATTTACTTACTTTTTAAAATGGTTTTTATTACATAAGTGGTTTATAAATATATTATTTAGTTCTAATTGTTTTGGGAGCTTATAAAAAGAGGCTTATGCTGTATGTAATCTTATGGGGCTTGTTTTTTTCATTCAATATTATGTTACTAAGACTCATCGACGTAGTTGTCATTCTTTCGTTTTTACTCTTCTATAATATTCCATTATATGATATATACCACAATTGTTAATCCATTTTCCTGTTGAGTGGTAATTGGATTATTCCTAGTTTTCTTTGATTGTTATGAAAAGTTCTATGAACATACTTGTTACATGTCTTCTGTTATACATGTACAAGTTTCTCTAGGGGGTTGTAAAAATGTTATAGGGGCAGTGTCTGACCTCCTCTATCTTCTCAAGGGGGAAGGAGAATCAAGATCAACAGCCCAAGGCTGATTCCTGTGAGGCAGAGGTCAGACATGCCTCCTCTCTCTGCCATCTTTACCAATTCTGACACCAACCATCCCTCCCACGGCAGTCTCTACTCTGCTGGGTTCGATAATTAATTGCAATGGCCACGCAGAACTCACAGACAATACTCACGATTATGGGGTTTATTAGGAAAGTAACAGGTTACAATCCAGGTTCAGGAATGCTCAGGATACAGTTCTTCCATCAGGACAGCTTCTTCCCAGCGTTACTCACACACGCCTCTCTGGCCCTCAACCTCTGCCCTGCTCAGGCAAGTGTTACGAATCTTTTTTAGCTCTGCCGGTAAGTGCCCAGAGGCACTCTACTCTGTCAGCAAGTCCAAAGGCACTTAGCTTTTTCAGTCCATGGGCAGGGAAGCTCACCACACCGTCCCCTGCCCTTGTTTCTCTGCCACCGCTTCTCAAGTTCTCTCTCTTTCTCCCTGTCTCCTGGTTCCTGGAGCTTCTCAGCTCAGGGATCCCAAGTCCAAAAGATGTGCTCTCCGCTCCTGGCTGTTCTTCCTTGACAGTGATGGGATCCTTTCTTTCCCGCCTCTGGGGTGGCTCATTTCAAGCCCAGCAGGATGGCAAAACTGACCAAATCCCCTTGGTGGGCCACAATTACCCTATTTGCACCGTCCCGCCCAATCACCTGGGTGGGAGTTACAAGACCATATGGAGAGAGGCCACACAAAAGCCATCCATCGCACCACAGGGATGTATAGTTAGGAGTAGAATTGTTAGGTTGCAGGATAATTTTATGTATTTATGTATTTATGTACATACGTAGGTATGTATACATGAATTTAACAAACACTTCTACTATACTTACTATTTGCCAGGAACAGCTCTAAGCACTTTGCAAATATTAACTCAGTAACTCCTCATACCAACACTATGAGGTTGATAATTTTTTATCTCCATTTTACAGATGAGGAAACTGAGGCAGAGGGGTTCAGTACCTAGCCCAATATGATATACAGCTAACAGAGTGTTCAATTCTACAAGATAAAGCCAAATTTGTTTTCCAAATTGGTTATACTTATTTATAATCCAACCGTCAAAACACAAGGGATCCCCACATCCTTTCCAGCACTAAATACTGTCAGGCTTGTAATTTTTGCCAGTTAAATAGGTATAAAATGCTATTTCATTATGATTTCCATTTGCCTTCCACTGATTACTAATGAAGTTGAGTATCTCTTTATATGTGTATTGGCCATAAGTGTTTCCTCTTCTGTAAAAATACTCAGGTTTTTGACCCTTTTTTTTTTTTTTTGGTAGTTTTTTGTTGTTGTTGTTGTTTTCTTATTGGTTTTTAGTTCTTTATACATTTTTAATACTTTGTCTATGCCACCAATATTTTTCACCTGATCAAGTAAAACAGCCTCCAGATTGGACACACCAATTCTACTCTGTCCTTCTCCAACCCTTCTGCAATCAATAGACAGAGTAATCTTTTAAAAACACAATTTAGGTTATGACATTGCCTTGCCTTAAAGTTTTCACTGATTGCTAATTGCACCTAAAATGAAATCCAAATAGTCTACCTCTCCAAATCCATCTTTTCTCACAAGATTTCACCCACACTGCCTTTTATTTCTTGAAGATAACAAGGCTTTCCTACCTCAGGGCCTTCTCAATGGTTATTCCTGCTGCCTGGAATGCCGTTTGCCTCACGCTTTGCCTGGATAACTCCTACTCACCCTTCAGGTCCCAGGAAAGCCTTTTCATGACTCCAGAAAGTCAGTCAGCTTTCTCTTTAAAAATATTTCATTTAACTCTTCATTTTTCCTTCAAAGCACTAACTACATTTTGTAATTATGTATATTTATTTGTATAACTACTTAATATCTGCCTCTCCCATTAAACTAAAAGCCTAGTGTACTTTCTCCATCATCCCTTACATCTGGCATTTTGCCTGGAAAATAGGTTACTCTTAATAAATATTTATTGAATGAATAAATGGAGGAATGAGGATATAAAGATGAATAAGACACAATCCTGGCTCATAGAATTCACTCACAAATCTTTCCTTTCAGTTTCAGTGAGTTGTTTTTTTTATTGCCCAGATTAAAATCGCAGTAAGGAGCGAGATGGCATTCATGATATTGACTTCATATTTCTTAGTGAGAGGACCTTGTTATAGCAGAAATATATAAAGAGAGATGTGGAGTCTCACAAGTTTAAATGTGGGGCTAATGGCAAGTATGGGCTCATTTTTAGGGATTCCATGTTTCTTCCAATCTTGGCTGATGAGGTATTTCTTCTCATATTCAAGGACCCCTTCACCTGTGCCCTGCAATGCATCTTCTTCTTCCTCCCCTTCACTTTGCATCACCTCATACCTTCAGCCCTTCTTAGTCTACTGACAACATCCCCTTGAGCTGTAAACATGTTTGTTTTCCTTTCCCTTGATTTCATATTATCCTCTGGCTACTGTATGATTTATATTTCTCTTTTTCTCATCAAAATCTCCCCCATTTCCTCATCTCCCATCACTCTTTAACCTACTGCAATCTGGCTTCAATTCCACCACTCAAAAGAACCCCTTGTGGAACACTGCTCCCTAATTGCCAAATCCAATGCACATTTTCTAGTCTTTATCCAGAGGTGTGCCTGTGTATAACAACTGAGTTTTTGGAACAGGAACTAGGGAACCCTAACTTTCAGTGTATACCACTTTCTGTGGTGCAAATAAGCTCACCTTGACTGATTTTAGCTGCCAGCTTGGCATCAACTGGCTTGCAAAACACCTGAAAATAAAACAATTAACTCATGTGACCCATTATGAGCCCGCTCCAGCACACCTCTGTAATCTTATTGAAACCCTCTGCTGCATTGAAATCTGTTGATTTCTCCTTCCTACTTAAAACTTCCTATTCTCTTGTATTCTGTGACATTGAATACTTCTGAGACCCCTCCATCCTCTCTGGCCTTTTCTTATCCATTACCCTCCTGGACTCTTCTTTCTCTTCCTGCTTAAGAGTTGAAGTTCGCCAGGTCTGTACTCTGACCAATGCTGTTCTTTCTTAACCAACTTTCTTGGTGCAATCAAATATATTCTCATAGTTTTAAATAGATATAAATATCTTTCTCAACCTCTGCCTCAACTGCTTGGTGGACATCTCCACCTGAAGGTCATACCTCAAACCCAACATGCCCAAAAATTTATTCATAATTTTCCTGTAATCTGGCTTCACTAATTCTATTTAATCAATAAAGTCTTGCTCACTTATCTCCTAAACAGTTCTTAAACTCATCTTTGCTTCTCCTTTCCTATCACTACTGCTATTTCAGGAAGTTGTAATCTTTGAATCGGTAAGATTCAAAGCTAACAATGTCCCTTCCTAGTGTCAAACTGTTCAGTGGCTCACCACTCACTGGCAGTATTTCTCAAGATGCGTATTGTATTCCAAGGAGGGAGGGGAAGAGGTTTGTGGTCAAAGAAGTTTAGGATGCACTGGGATAAACAAAGGCAAGTTTTTGTTTTGTTTTGTTTACTTTGCAGAACCTTCCGTATTCTAATGTGCATCATGAATTGCTTGGAGGAATGCAATTTGCAGGGATTTTCAAGTATCTTTAACCAACTACGTCTTTTTTTTTCTTTTTTGGGTGGGTGGTAGAGGTGAATTAAAACACTATTACCTTATAGACATAATCGTCCTCAGAGCACAATTCAATGCACCCTGGTCTGCAGAATAAAAATAAGAGTCAAACACCTCAAGAAATCCAAAACCCTCTGTAACTTCATCTCTGCCTACCTCTCCAGCCTCAGCTTTTTCTGCTGTCTGCCACAAATCTTAAATTTCAACAACACTAAATTTTTGTAGTTTACCGTACAAACCTTGTTGCTTGCCTCCATTCTTTTGTTCATGCACTCCTCTAAGCAGGAGTTTCCCTCCACCAGTTTTCTTGTCTAGGTAATGCCTACTTTAATACTCAGTTCAGGTATCATTTCTTCCAGAGACCCTCTCTGTTTTTTCCAGCACCCTCTACCTGAGCTAGATGCCTCTCTAATGGACATTTCTATCATCGCACTTGCTGCATTGTTCTATAGATATATGTCTATATTTGTCTCCCTTCCAGACTGTAAGCATCATCCTAACATAATACCTGTCATATAGTAGATAGTCAATAAATAATTTTTTTAAGTTGTGCTTTAGGTGGAAGTTTATAGCTCAAGTTAGTTTCTCATACAAAAATTTATACACATCTTGTTTTGTGACACTAGTTGCTATCCCTATAATGTGACCACACATTCCTCCTTTCCACCCCCGATTTCCCGTGTTCATTCAGCCAGCTCCTATCCCTTTCTGTCTTCTCATCTTGCCTCCTGAGAGGAGCTGCTCATTTAGTCTCCTGTATCTACTTGAACTAAGAAGCACACTTTTCACGAGTATCCTTTCATGTTTTATAGTCCAGTCTATTCTTTGTCTGAAGAGTTGGCTTCAGGAATCGTTTTAGTTCTAGGTTAACAGAGAGTCCGCGGACCATATCTTCTGGAGTCCCTCCAGTCTCAGTCAGACCATTAAGTCTGGTCTTTTTACAAGAATTTGAGTTCTGCGCCCCACCTTTCTCCTGCTCCATCAGGGACTCTCTGTTGTGTTCCCTGTCAGGGTGGTCATTGGTTCTGCTGGTCTCAGGCTGATGAAGTCTCTAGTTTAAGTGGCCCCTTTTGTGTTTTGGGCTAATATTTTCCTTGTGTCTTTGGTGTTCTTCATTTTCCTTTTTGCTCCAGGTGGCTGGGACCAATTGATGCATCTAAGATGGCTGCCTGCTAGCTTTTAAGACCCCAGATGCCACTCACCAAAGTGGGATACAGAACATTTTCTTCATGAACTTTGTTATGCCAAATGACCAAGATGTTCCCTGAAACCATGGTCCTCAGATCCCCGCCGCTGCTACACTGTCCCTTGAAGTGTTTGGTTGTGTTCAGGAAACTTCTTAGCTCTTGGTTTAGTCCAGTTGTGCTGACTTCCCCTGTATTGTGCGTTGTCCTTCCCTTTACCTAAGATAATTTTTGTCTACAATCTAGTTATTGAATTCCCCTCTCCCTCCCTACCCTCGTAAGCATCAAAGAATGTTTTCTTCGGTGTTTAAACCTTCTCTTGAGTTCTTATAATAGTGGTCTCAGACAATATTTGTTCCTTTGCAACTGACTAATTTCACCCAGCATAATGCCTTCCAGATTCATCCATGTTATGAGATGTTCTGCGGATTCATCGTTGTTCCTTATAATTGTGTGGTATTCCATTGGGTGAATATAGTGTAATTTGTTTATCCATTCGTCTGTTGATGGGCACCTAGGTTGTTTCCATCTTTTTGCTATCGTGAACTGTGCTGCAATGAACATGGGTGTGCATATATTTATTCGTGTGATGGCTCTTATTTCTCTAGGATATATTCAAAGGAGTGGGATTGCTGAATCATATGGTACTTCTATTTCTAAGTTTTTAAGGAAGTGCCAAATCGATTTCCAAAGTGATCACTTTACATTCTCACCAGCACTGTATAAGTATTCCAGTCTCTCCACAACCTCTCCAGCATTTATTATTTGGTGTTTTTTTTTTTTTGGATGAATGCTAGCTTCATGGGGGTGAGGTTGTATCTCATTGTAGTTTTGATTTGCATTTCTCTAATGGCTAAAGATCGTGAGCATTTCCTCATGTATCTGTTAGCCACCTGAATGTCTTCTTTGGTGAAATGCCTGTTCATATCCTTTGCTCACTTTTTAATTGGGTTATTTGTCTTTTTGTTCTAGAAGTTTTGCAGTATCTTATAGATTTTAGAGATTAGACCCTGATAGGATATGTCGTAGCTAAAAATTTTTTCCCAGTCTATAGGTTGTCTTTTGACTCTTCTGGTGAAGTCTTTTGATGAGCATAAGTGTTTGATTTTTAGGAGCTCCCAGTTATCTAGTTTATCTTCTGGTGTTTGTGCATTGTTACTTATGGTTCATATTCTGTTTACGCCATCTATTAGGGCTCCTAGCGTTGTCCCTGTTTTTTCTTCCATGATCTTTATCGTTTTAGATTTTATATTTAGGTCTTTGATCCATTTTGAGTTAGTTTTTGTGTGTGTGTGAGGTATGGGTCTTGTTTCATTTTGTTGCAGATGGATATACAGTTATGCCAGCACTATTTGTTAAAGAGACTGTCTTTTCCCCAATTAATGGGCTTTGGAACTTTGTCAAATATCAGGTGCTCATTGGTGGACAAATTTACGTCTGGATTCTCAGTTCTGTTTCATTGGTGTATGTATCTGTTGTTGAACGAGTACCAGGCTGTTTTGACTACTGTGAAGGTAGAATAGGTTCTAAGATCAGGTAGTGTGAGGCCTCCCACTTTGTTCTTCTTCAGTAATGCTTTACTTATCTGAGGCCTCTTTACTTTCCATATGAAGCTGGTGATTTTTTTCTCCATTTCATTAAAAAATGTCATTGGAATTTTGATTGGGATTGCGTTGTATCTATAGATTGTGTTGGGTAGAATTCACATTTTCACAGTGTTGAGTCTTCCTATCCATGAGCAAGGTATGTTTTTCCACTTATGTCGGTCTCTTTTGGTTTCTTGCAGTAGTGACTTGTAGTTTTATTTGTATAGGTCTTTTAGGTTTCTAGTTAGATTTACTCCTAAGTATTTTATCTTCCTGGGGGCTATTGTAAATGGTATTGATTTGGTGATTTCCTCTTCAAAGTTCTCTTTGTTGGTGTAGAGGAATCCACCTGATTTTTTGTATGTTTATCTTGTATCCTGATACTTTGCTGAAATCCTCTATTAGTTCCAGTAGGTTTCTTGTAGCTTCTTTGGGGTTTTCTTTGTATGAGATCATATAATCTGTGCATAGGAATACCTTTGCTTCTTCCATACAAATTTGGATGCCCTTTATTTCTTTTTCTAGCCTAATTGCTCTGGCTAGGACCTCCAGCACAACGTTGAATAAGAGTTGCGATAAAGGGCATCCTTGTCTGGTTCCCGTTCTCAAGGGGAATGTTTTCAGACTCTCTCCATTTAGCATGATGTTAGCTGTTGGCTTTGTATAAGTGCCCTTAATTATGTTGAGGAATTTCCCTTCTATTCCTATTTTGCTAAGAGTTTTTATCATGAACGGGTGTTGGACTTTATCAAATGCCTTTTCTGCATCAATTGATAAGATCATGTGGTTCTTGCCTTTTATTTTATTTATGTGATGGATTGCACTGATTATTTTTCTAATGATGAACCATCCCTGCAAACCTGGTATGAATCCCACTTGGTCATTGTGAATTATTTTTTTTAATATGTTGCTGAATTCTATTGGCTAGAATTTTATTGAGCATTTTTGCATCTGTGTTCATGAGGGATATTGGTCTGTAATTTTCTTTTTTTGTGGTGTCTTTACCTGCTTTTTGTATCAGGGTTATGCTGGCTTCATAGAATGAGTTTGGGAGGATTCCATCCTTTTCTATGCTCTGAAATACCTTTAGTAGCAGTTGTGTTAACTCTTCTCTGAAAGTTTGGTAGAATTCTCCAGTGAAGCCGTCAGGGCCAGAGTTTTTATTTTGGTTGGGAGTTTTTTAATTACCTTTTCAATCTCTTCTTTTGTTAATAGGTTTATTTAGTTGTTCTACGTCTGTTTGTGTTAGTTCAGGTAGGTAAGTTTCTAGAAATTTGTCCATTTCCTCTAGGTTTTCAAATTTGTTGAAGTACAGTCTTTCATAGAATTTTGTTATGATTCTTTTAATTTCTATTTGGTCTGTTGTGATATTCCCATTTTATTCCCTATTCAGGTTATTTGCTTCATTTTGTGTTTTTCTTTTGTCACTTTGGCCAATGGTTTACTGATTTGTTGACCTTTTCAAAGAATCAGCTTTTGGTCTTGTTAACTCTTTCAATTGTTTTTCTATTCTCTGTTTCATTTAATTCTGTTCTAATTTTTATTATGTCCTTTCTTCTGGTGCCTGAGGGCTTCTTTCGCTGCTCTCTTTCTACTTTTTCAAGTTGTAGAGTTAATGTTTTTATTCTGGCCCTTTCTTCTTATTGGATGTGTGCATTTATTGCTTAAAGTTGACCTCTGAGCATTGCTTTTGCTGTATCCCAAAGGTTCTGGCAAGATGTGTTTTCATTCTCATTTGATTCTGTGAATTTCTTTATTCTGTCCTTAATTTCTTCTATAACCCAGTAGTTTTTGAGCAAGGTGTTATTCAGTTTCCATGTATTTGATATTTTTTCCTTGCTTTTTCTGTTATTGGTTTCTACTTTTATGGTCAGAAAAGATGCTTTGTAATATTTCGATGTTTTGGATTCTGTTAAGGCTTGTTTTGTGGCCTAATATGTTGTCTATTCTGGAGAATGTTCCGTGTGCGTTGGAAAAGAAAGTATACTTGGCTGCTGCTGGGTGGAGTGTTCTGTATACATCTATGAGGTCAAGTTGTTTGACTGTGGCATTTAGATCTTTCAGGTCTTTTTTGAGCTTCTTTCTGGATGTTCTGTCCTTCACCAAAAGTGGTGTGTTGAAGTCTCCTAGTACTATTTCGAAGCTGTCTATTTCTCTTTTCAGTGCTGTTAGAGTTTGTTTCATGTATTTTGGAGCCCTGTCTTTGGGTGTGTAAATATTTATTATGGTTATGTCCTCCTGGTGTATTGACCCTTTAATCATTATATAATGTCCTTCCTTATCCTTTGTGGTGGATTTTTCTTTAAAGTCTATTTTGTCAGAGGTTAATATTGCCACTCCTGCCCTTTTTTGAGCGTTGTTTGAGTTTCAGTTTGTTTGTGTCTTTAAGTCTAAGGTGTGTCTCTTGTAGGCAGCATGTAGATGTATTGTATTTTTTTATCCATTCTGCCACTCTCTGTGTTTTATTGGCGCATTTAATCCATTTACATTCAGTATAATTATTGATAGGTATGAGTTTAGTGCTCTCATTTTGATGTATTTTTTGTGTGTGTGTTGTTGACAGTTTCTTTGTTCCACTTAATTTTCTGTGCTGAGTCGTTTTTCTTTACGTATTTTCTTTTCATCTTTTTCATTGTTGTTAATTTTATATTTGCCAAGTTTTTATGTTTTTCTTGTTTTTAATTTTGATGTGTAGGATT
>NW_004444011.1:6221044-6234862 GCF_000243295.1 Trichechus manatus latirostris | reverse complement strand
GCTGTCTCTCTATGGATTCTTGGAGCCTGTAAAATTTGTCATTATGCTCTTGTATAGCCTTCTTAATTTCCTCTATTGCTTTGTTCATGTGTTCCTTGGCTTGCTCTATGTTTTACATGAACTCCTTCCTGAGATCTTGAAGAGCTCTATATATTAATCTTTTGAATTCTACCTCCAGTAAATTCCAAGAAGTTCTCTTCCTCCAGAAGATTTTTTTGATTATTTTGGTGGCTTGTTGAAGCCATCATGGACTGCCTCTTTATGTGATTTGATATTGACTGTTTTCTCTGAGCCATCAATAAGTTATTGTATTTGTTTATTTTATGTTTGCTTGCTGTGTCCTAGCTTCTTGTTTTGCTTTGTTTTGATATGCCCAAATAGACTGCTCTTGTGAGATAGTTTGATTATTGGCATCTTTGAAGCTCTCTCACGTCCTGTCTCCAGTTGGCTAGAGCTGTTACTAGTTATGTGAGCCCAGGAGCCCGTTCACTTTTCTTGTGTGGATTCAGCTCAGGTGTCCAGTCGTCAGTCACTGAGTGTGTGGTGTAGGCTCTCACCTACAGTCCTAGATGGGCAGGGGATATTGGAGTAAGCACAGGTATCTGGCTGCAGTAGGTGGTCATGCCCTGATCAAGGCAGGGGGCTGACTGCTGTCCCTGACTGTCTGGGTGGAAGTCTGTCCCTGTTCCCTAGAGCACATAGGTAGGTGGGTTTTTGTAGCCAGACTATAAGCACCCAATGCTGTTGGCTGTAAGAACTGGGAGTCAGTACTTATTCTTGGACCTCTGTCGCAGGTGGCTCAGTGGAGTGGGTGGAGCCACCAGTCCTCAGGCCCCTGATGTGGGTAGGTGAGGACACTGCTTAATGTGCTGGGCAGTGTCAAGTGTCACAAATCTCTCACTCCCCCTTATAGCTGATACAGATGAAAATAGGCTTCAGGTATATACACTGTTGTACTGTGCTAATGAGGGCCTACACTGTTGAAATGCGCCCACATAGGCCTATGCAGAGGTGAAAGGCATTCAAATTCCACCAGCCCCTTACACCTGTACCTAACCAAAAGGGCTGTTCCTGCCCTGATTTCACAGTTTAGGGGAGCTGACAGATTATTTCTTCCTGTTTGTTAATTTGTTCCCTCTCCAAAGCCGGGAGAATGGCTCAGGGCACGTGACACGTCCTACTTCCAGCCCAGGGGGCTCAGCAATCACCGAAGCTGGACTGGGACCCAGAGCAGAGTGGGGAGGGGGCAGATAAATGGGAAAGAGTTACTTCCCAAAAGGTGCTTTTTTTTTTTTTTTAATCCACACAGTAGATTAGATGCTTGTACTTATCTTTCACCAACCGATGCCATTTCTCACTGGTTCTGGAGGCTTGAGCAGACTCTTTGCCGCTCGGTCTCTCTTGATGTGGAAAATGCGTCCTGAGCTTGCATCACCTCTCACACACTAGCTGATCCAGCCTGCAGGGTGCTGGTGCCAGCTGGGTCAGGTCTGGCAACTCCTCGCTGCTTCTGAACCATCTCTCCGTCCCTCCTACCACTCAGACCAATTTCTCAATTTTGTCTTTGAGGTTTAGGGCTCCTCGATTGTCATATATAATCGATTCACTTGTTTTTTTGGGTCTTTGTTGTAGGAGGAACCACAGGAAGCATCTGACTACTTTGCCATCTTGGCCAGGACTCAATAAATAATTTTTAATAAACAAATTAACTAACTAGATCACTACTGTTGAGAATATAAAAACTGCTGTACTGAGTTAGCTGGCTAGTTCATCAATAATGAATTGAACATCATTGAATTCATTATTGGAGAATATAATTGTCTTCCTTGTCATCAATGGGTAAGTTGTATCTTCAAAACAAAAAAAAAAAAATTTTTTTAATGATGTCATAGTGAAGTACCAGTCTTATACTCTGTTAGAAATGAAAGCAGAAAGTTTTATTGAGGAAAAAGATTCATGAATTGGGACACAACATAGCAGCCAGGTAGGGTACAATAGTGTTCCAAATTGCAGGGAGGACAGTGAGGCTTTTATCAGGTGGACCAAACAAAGGACTACAAGCTTGCAGGCACAAAGAGGGTATATGGCAAAAAGTTACAAGGGGACTGTTAAGCTATAGACCTTTTTAACATTAGCAATTCTATTTTCTAACCTCCTGGAACATGTTGACAAGGTATTCTTCTTGGATCAAGCTGTATAAACATTCTTGACAAACATCTTTGAACAAACAATTCCTCATACAAGGTAAAGTCTTGATCCTTGTTCCTTTTGTGTTACAAGTAGTTAAACTTTTACAAGAAGTTGAATTGTCTTTTCACAACAGCATGTGCAGAGAGGTTGGGCCAAGCTGCATTTTAATCCAAAATGGAGTTTAATTTAGATCTGGGCCAGCCATCTTAGTCATGCCAAACACCTCATTTTTGGGGTCCACATACAATGAAAAAAAAAGAAAGAAACTCCTGCTGTTCTCTATCTTCCTTGAACATAGAATTCTAAAAAAGTGAGGAGGTTTCAGTGGTCGTAAGAGAATTGTGTTGCGTGCACGTGCGCACACACACACACAATCTTTAAGTCCAATCCTTAAACTTAGTAATAATGAGGAAACTCAATAAACTGAGGCAAAGTTAACATTAAGACAGTCCAGTTAAAATCCTGTCTAGGCACATGAGGAAATGATCATGCTCATTAGCCATTAGAGAAATGCAAATAAAAACTACAATGAGATACCATCTCACCCCGACAAAGTTGGCACTAATCCAAAAAACACAAAATAATAAACGTTGAAGAGGTTGTGGAGAGACTAGAACACTTATACACTGCTTGTGGGCATATAAAATGGTACAAGCACTTTGGAAATCAGTTTGGCACCTCCTTAAAAATCTAGAAATAGAAGTACCATAGGATCCAGCAATCCTTCTCCTAGGAATATATCCTAGAGAAATAAGAGCCACCACATGAATACACATATGCACACCCATGTACATTGCAACATTGTTCACAATAGCAAAAAGATGGAAACAACCTAGGTGCCTATCAACAGATGAATGGATAAACAAATTACAGTATAGTCACCCAATGGAATACTACGCAATGATAAAGAACAATGATAACTGCACGAAACATCTCACAACATGGATGAATCTGGAAGGCATTATGCTCAGTAAAATTAGTCTGTCACAAAAGAACAAATATTGTATGAGACCACTATTATAAGAACTCAAGAGAAGGTTTAAACACAGAAAAAAGCATTCTTTGATGGTTACAAAGGTGGGGATGGAAGGGGAGGGCGATTCACTAAATAGATAGTAGACCAAGATCAACTTCAGTGAAGGGAAGGACAACACACGATACAGGGGAAGTCAGCACAACTGGACCAAAGAAAAAGCTAAGAAGTTTCCTGGATACCTCCAAATACTCTGAGGGACAGAGTAGCTGGGGCTCTGACCTGGGGACCATAGTTTTGGGGAACATCTAGGTCAATTGGCATAACAAAGTTTATTAAGAAAATATTCTGCATCCCACTTTGGTGAGTGGCGTCTGGGGTCTTAAAAGCTTGTGAGCAGCCATCTAAGATGCACCATTTGGTCCCATCCCACTTGGAGCAAAGGAGAATGAAAAACACCACAGACACAAGGGAAATATTAGCCCAAGAGACTAAAGGACCACATAAACCAGAGACTCCAACAGCCTGAGACCAGAAAACTAGATGTTGCCCGGCTACAACCAATGACTGCCCTGACAGGGAACACAACAGAGAGTACTGGATGGAGCGAGAGAAAAGTGTGGAGCAGAACTCAAATTCACTTAAAAAGACCAGACTTAATGTTCTGACAGAGACTGGAGGAACCCCTGACACTATGGCCCCCAAAAGCTCTGCTAACCCAGAACTAAAACCATTCCTGAAGCCCATTCTTCAGACAAAGACTAGACAGGACTATAAAACAAAAAATAATACACGTGAGGAGTGTGCTTCTTAGTTCAATCAGATACATGAGGCCAAATGGGCAGCTCATGTCCAGAGGCAGGATGAGAAGGCAGAAAGGGACAGAAACTGGTCAAATGGACACAAGGAACCTCGGGTGGAAAAGGGGAATGTGCTGTCACTTTGTGGGTGGAGATTGCAACTAATGTCACAAAACAATGTGTATAAATTTTTGTACGAGAAATTGACTTGAACTGTAAACTTTCACCTAAAGCACAATTAAAAAAAAATCTGTCTAGGAGGTGGCAGAAGAATCCCCTTCTAGTCCTAAATGCCCATCATTTTTGTATGAGAAGAATGGATGCATAAGGATGCTGCGGAGCCATCCATGAACACTCTCAGCTCATTTAAGACTAACGTGGAAGAAGGATATGTCCTTCATTCACAGTTAAGTTTGATCAGTGAATCAGTTATGAACCTTTATGTTGCAAGTACGAGAAAAACTCAACTCAAACTCTCTTAAACAATAAAAATAATTCATCGGCACAGAAAAGTTAAGTCCAGAGGTAGATTGATACCCTTTTAATAAAGTTAAAAACAACTGAAACAAAAAATACTTTCAGGAATACATATAGATACAACAAAATATGTTGAATGTGGAAAAAAAGAAAGTATGAACATGGGATTCAGGACGAGGGTTACTTCAGTTGGGGGAAAGTGAGGGGATGAGATGGGAGGAAGCCATATGATTAAGATTCAAGCTATTAGTTAAGGTTCTAACTTTTGTTTTGCTTCGGGGGTTTGAGGGTGCTTACTACATTATTTTTTTTTAAATAGTAAGTAAATAAGAAAGCCTCTCAGTCAGAAGCAGATCTAGAATACAACAAAGATTTTGTAATCCTAGAGTTGTAGGCAGCTCCTGCAAAAGAGAGACACTGTTGTCATAGGGGTGTGGGTTCTTGGTCCAACAGCCCCTCCTCTGAAACCTGGAGAAGGTGCATAGCAACTGCGTCACCTCTATGCACAGGTAGGCATGCAGTCAGGGCCTGCTAAGAGAGTATTCAAACTGAAGAATTTTAGATAAAATAAACATGCGGATTTTCTTCCTCCTTCCCTCCCTCCTTAGCTCCCTCTCTTCCTCTTTTCCTTCCTTTCTTATTTACAGAACACTTGTAAAGAATGTTGTTGTTAGGAGCTGTAAAGTCGGTTCTGACTCATCGCGACCCTGTGTACAAACAGAACAAAACACTGCCCAGTCCTGCGCTATCCTCACAATCTTTATTATGCTTGAGCGCATTGTTGCAGCCATTGTGTCAATCCATCTCGTTGAGGGTCTTCCTTTTTTTCGCCGACCCTATACTTTACCAAGCATGATGCCCTTCTCCAGGGACTGATCCCTCCTGACAACGTGAGCAAAGTATGTAAGATGTGGTCTTGCCATCCTCGCTTCTAAGGAGCATTCTGGTTTTACTTCTTCCAAGACAGACCTGTTCATTTTTTTGGCAGTCCATAGTATATTCAATATTCCTTGCTAACACCAGAATTCAAAGGTGTCAATTCTTCTTCAGTCTTCCTTACAGCTTTCACATGCATATGAGGCGATTGAAAATACCATGGCTTGGGTCAGGCACACCTTAGTCTTCAAGGTGACATCTTTGCTTTTCAACACTTTAAAGAGGTCTTTTGCAGCAGATTTGCCCAGTACAATGTATCTTTTGATTTCTTGACTCCTGTAAACAATAGCTTTTCTAAATACAACAGTTTGAAGTAATAAAATAAATAAATGAGGAACAACTATCAATTAATGGAATGCTCCTTTCATTGTTAGTGAGAATTTGCAAATGCTGACTACTTAAATTTGGCATCAATCGTTAACACAATTCAGTAACTGGAGGGATGATCTGATTCAGAAGCTAACTCAGGTCCTATTTTAATGAGGAAGATTAATAACCATTTAAGTCCAACTCTTCTTTTATTAAATTAATCTCAAATGAACAGGATATTGAAATATCGTGAGGCTTATATGCAGTACAAAAAACAAAATCAATATTTTCACCCTAACTCTTCATCAATCAATGCTATTGGGCATTGATTGGGTGTGGAAAGGAATTTAAAGTTGAGGTACCTGAAAAAATCTGAAACAACTGGCTTGAGTTCTGGATTCAACTCCCTTTTGTTAGTTCTGTTTTCACTCTAGCAACAGTCATCTTCTGTGCAGACTTAACCATGCAGCTGAGGGAAAGTTTTTCCTCTGTAATAAAGTTAAGGATATAGAAACAATGTCTCTGAGAGGAGATCTTGGAGCCGACCATTATCTAAATCTCCAACGCAAATACCCACAGGAAAAGTTCTTGAGCAGGCTGTTTCTAAGGAAGGAATGTCCAGTAATTATGACATAACTACCAGGCAGCTCCCTCTCTTGTCACGTACCCTTGCAATTACCAAGCTGGAACACATGTGTCTTTATATGTACTTTAAACCAATCCCCTTACAGGTCCCCTCTACAGGAAGTCCTGCCTTACAGGGCCTCACTACAGGAAGCTCCACCTTATAAACTCCCACTACGGGAAATCCCCCTTTGTGATGATCTAAGTTTGTAACTACCAGCCAAATAATGTACTTCAGGTTCTTCATTCTCCCATTATAAAAATGTCTCCACAGTTTCCGCCATTTTGAAGCGCTGGCTTTCACTCTATGGAATTCAGTCTCTTCTTGGCTAAAGCTCTTTACTTTTAATAAATCTCTCAGCTTTACTTTAATCATAGTACAGGTCATTACCCTACGACAGGTGGAAAGGAAAGTAAAAACTAAGTGTGAGCCTAATAGGAACTTTTTTCTACTTCAGACCATGTTTAAAATTTTCTCTTGGTGATTTTTTTCTGATGTATCAGACTCTGACTAAAGCTGTGATCATCAGGCACCTTGAAATGGAGAGAAATATTTTTTTTATGTATTTCATCAACATAGAAAGCCAAGCTAAATCACACAATGAAAAAGAATGCTCAGAGCTGCTCAACACTATCTGCCTTCTCCACCCTCTACAAATTTACTCCTGATGAATATTTGTCTTGGATTTCCATTTAACTCATTTTCCCTATATGTAAGACTTAAAAATTGAGTTAGCTAATAGTATATTGAATTGACACAGCATGAAATTTCAGTATTTGCAAGTAAACTAAAACACCAAGAACTGCAAAAGTCAGAACAGGCTTGTTTCTCTCTTGATTGTGGTGAACCAAGTCACAGGGAGACAAAAGCCAGTGTGATGGTCTGGCCTGCCTCATCAAGTTGTCTCCAATGTTGTAAAAATTACTACATAATCACTCTGTGCTCTGCTTCATCTGGCCATGTGACCTAGGCCACGCACTGCTAATGGCATAATGGTGTTCTCCTGGTAGAAGACCTTAAAGTTCAGACTGGAGGTTTGAACTTAATTCAGTACAACAGAAAGCTCTTGAACACAGGTAACATGTGATTCAGTGTGTAGCTAATCTGGCAGTAGAGCGTGATATCGATGGCAGTGGTGAGATTTAAGTGAGGCAGTTATTCTAACATTCTTTAGAAACAATAATGGGGTCCTGAATTTGGCAAGTCAAGATAAGTTGGTTAGGAAGTAGAGGACAGGGAATGATGTGTTTGGTATTAAATATATAGAATTTGTTCAATATTACAAGTATTGAATTTATGTTATTAGCAAAACATTCAAGTTCAGCAGATAGTGGGAAATGCAGAATGGAGCTCAGGAGAGTAACATTAGTACTTAACTAAGGGGATAATCATCTGACTAGAGATCATTGATGCTGTGAAAGATACCAGATAGAGCTGAACTGTTTGTACCTGATCTCAACCCCTCAGCAAATTACAGTCATTGCACAAGTAGGAGCAGAATCTCCTCCTCTAGTGTATTTTCAAAACACACACACACGTACATATTATTCTAGGGCTTCTCAAAGCTTTAGGGAAAGAAGAATATAAGTCTTCCTCATAAAAAGTTTGCCACTTTTACCTAACCAAAATATATTTTGAAATATAACACAATTACACTAAGATTTCAGCACATGTGTACCAAAGTATATCATGATATAAATTTTGAAGATATTAACTTGTTATATATTTTCTATGAAGATAAAGGTTAGACTATGTCCTTTCCATCATTTGAAGGTTAAGTCAGTTGATATTTATGTGCCTATTGTAAACCAATGAGATGGACTGACAAATCAGCTGCAACAATGGGCTCAAACATAGCAATGATTGTGAGTGTGGTGCAGGACAAGGCAGTGTTTCGTTCTGTTGTACATAGGGTTGCTATGAGTCGGAACCGACTTGAGAGCACCTAACAACAATTGTAAATCATGAATAAAAATTGTTCATAATTTTAATTCTATTATATTAATCGGCAATTTCTGCCTGAGTGTGAAGGATTTAATCCATTTGTTTCTTTTGCATTTAGTAGGAGATTAAGGTAGATTACTGCTAAAGAATTTATTTCTATAGCTCTCTTTGTCCCTTCCCCCACCCCTGAAAAAAAATCTATTTAGTTTTGTGTACTTCGAAAATAAATTCCTGATGGAAACATTCGCTAACAGTTAATCGTGACAGTTGAACAACATGATGAATGTAATTAATGACACTGAACTGTGCAAGTAAAGACTGTATAAATGGCAAATGTACTGTTAGCTACATACTTACCACAACCAAAAAAAAAACCCCACCAAGCTCGTTGCCGTCAAGTCGATTCCGACTCGTAGTGACCCTATAGAACAGAGTAGAACTGCCCCATAGGGTTTCCAAGGAGCAGCTGGCAGATTTTAACTGCTGGCATTTAGGTTAGCAGCCAAGCTCTTAACCACTGTGCCTTACCACAGTAAAAAATAAATAAATTCCTTTTTACTTCTAACTCATATGTTTTGTATAAAACAACAAAAAAAGTCACCCCATGATGATCATAATCCAAGTAAACATGTACATATACTTTAGTATTTAATACATAAAATAATTCATTCATATTTAACATAAATCTCAAAGTAATAAATTACTCAGGTTGTTTTAGCAAAGGGCATATTTTGGATAAAGAAAACAAACATAGGTTTTAATTCATCCTTATATAATTCTAAATACAGCCATCTTTTAACAATACAGATATGAAAGAAAAAACCAGTTGCCATCACATCACTGATTCTGACTCATGACGACCCCTAGTGTGTCAAAGCAGAACTGTGCACCATAGGGTTTTCAGTGGCTAATTTTTTGGAAGTAGATTGCCAGGACTTTCTTCCCAGGTACCTCTGGGTGGACTTGAGCCTCCAACCTTTTGGTTAGCAGCTGAGGGTATTAATTGTTTGCACCACCAAGTACTCCATATGAAAGAAACTAAACAGATATATAGTGAAATTAAAGGTATTATAGTATTTATTTCATAGTTGCTTCAGCATTGCAGCATCCTGCAAAACTAGGCACTTTGGAAAATAAAAAAATGAAACAGAAATCCAGCTCTAACGTCCATTTTTCCAAGTGAGGGAAATTGGATATAAGTAATCAATATAAATAAACATAACACAGATTAGAAAGTCATAAGATGGGCACACAAAAAGTTAGTCCACATGCGGGGCCAAAGTTCAGGTGGTTTGGAAGACTCAATGAAGAATGAGACAATTAAATCCTTGAGGAATAGTTGGATTTGGGATATAGAGACAAGGGAACTGGCTATAACCAACAAGAGGAGCAAAGGTACGGAGCTGGGAAAATGCAGCTTGTGGTAGGGAAAAGCAACTGTTTGGTCTGACCCAGGGGCAGGATTTATTGAAGGGGGTACAGGATTATAGGATTGGAAATGTTGGCTGAGGTAAGATCATAAAGGCCTTGAATGTCATGCCTTAAGGAGCTTGGGCTTAATTCTGAAACCAGGGGAGAACTTCTGAAGTTTCAAGGGATGAAGGAGTGCGTGGCTTGATCACAGCTGTATTTCAGGGAGACAAAATGGCAACACCGTGTAAAATGGAAGGGAGGAGAAGAGCCTGGAGGTGAGTACAATGAGACTCTGTCAAATTAGGGTGCAGGGATTCTAATAGGATATCGATGTCCAGTGTTCATAATGCAATTATGCCCTATATAAAATGGCAAGGCTTTCAAACTGCAGTGAGAGGTAATTTTTGTTGTCTCAATATGGATTTAAGAATAAGAAGCTTTTGTAATGCTTCCTGTCTTATTCAATTTTTTGCGCAAAGAATCCTTCAGTAATACAACTTGAAGCTTAAATTTTCTCGATGGTTCTTTCAGCTTCAGAATGCCAATCTTGAATGATGCAGTAATCATCAAAAGAAAATGGAAGGAATACACAGAGTCACTGTATCAAAAAGAATTGGTTGACATTCAACTATTTCAGGAGGTGGCATATGATGAAGAATCACTGGTACTGAAGAAGTTCAAGCTACAATGAAGGCATTGACGAAAACAAGCCTGCAGGAATTGAAGGATACCAGTTGAAATGCTTCAACAAACAGATGCTATGCTCAAGTTAGCAAGAAAAAGAGGGGCAGTATTTCTCAGTAAAATAGACCAAATGCCGAGTCTGGTTATCTGTAGTAATTTACAAAGAAATTACACAACCCAGAGGTGGGGCCAAATTGGCGGAGTAGTCAGGCGCCTCCAGTGGACCCTATTACAACAAAGACCCAAAAAAACAAGTGAATCGATTATATATGGCAATCTGGGAGCCGTGAAAATCAAAGGTAGAGTTGAGGAATTAGACCGAATGGCAGGGGGAGGGAGAGATGGTTTGGAAGCAGCGAGGAGTTGCCAGACCTGACCCACTGAGAGCCTGAGCCCTTCAAGCCTGATCGGCTCAGGGGTGAGAGGTGAAGCAGGCAAGCAGCGCTGCTCAGGAGGCGCGTTTTCCACACCAGGAGAGACCCAGCACCAGAGAGTCTACACAGCCACCCAGAACCAGTGAGAAGCAGCCCTGGATCAGTGAAAGATAAGTACTTGGGTACGGCCTACTGCGCGGACCAAAAACACCCCCCTTAGGGAAAAATCTCTCTCCCATTTACCTCCCTGCTCCCTGCTCTGCACCAGGTCCCAGACGGCTTTAGCAATTGCCGAGTCCCCTTGTCTGGAAGTAGGATCCGTCACATGCCTAGAGCCATTCTCCCTGCCTTGGAGAGTAAACAAATTAACAAACAGGGGTAAAAATAAACTGCCGGCTCCCCTAAGCGAGGAACACAGGGAAGACACAGCTCCTTTGCTGAGGCACAGGCATAAGGGATCCACAGACTTTGAGTGCCTTTCCCCCTGTATAGACTTGTGTGGGCCCATTACAACAGCGTAGTCCCTCATTACCGCAGTACAACAGGGTATATACCGGAACTCTAACTTCAACTGTCTCAGCCGTGAAGTGGCAGGTCCTTGACATTTGACACTGCTCTGCCCATTAAGCAGGGTCTTCACCTACCCACATCAAGCGCCTGAGGACTGGAGGCTCCACCCACACCACCTAGCCACCTGCGATAGGAGCCCAAGAATAAGAGGTGCCTCACAATCCTTATAGCCAATAGCATTAAGTGCTCATAGTCCAGCTGCAAAACCCACTTACCAAAGAACTCTAAGGAACAGGGACACACCTCTCTTGTGGACACTTGGGGGTGGCCGTCAGACCTTGACTTGCTCAGAGTGTGTCCCCCTGCTGCAGCCAGATGCCTGTGCCTGCTCAAATCACCCATGCCTGTCTAGGACTATAAGTGAGAGCCTACACCACATGCTTGGTGGCTATCTACCTACGCACCTGAGCTGAATCCACACAGGAGGAGTGGGCGGACTCCTGAGCTCACATACCTAGTAACAGATCTAACCACCTGGTGACAGGACATTAAAGTGTCAAAGGTGCCAATAATCAAACTATCTCATATAAGCAGACTATTTGGGCATATGAAAACAAAACAAGAAGCTAGGACACAGTAAGCAAACATAAAATAAACAAATATAATAACTTATTGATGGCTTAGAGATAACAGTCAATATCAAATCACATTAAGGGGCAACACATGATGGCTTCAGCAAACTCCCAAAATAAGAATCTAGAAATTTTCCAGAGGAGGAAAATTTCTTGGAATTACCAGAGGCAGAATACAAAAGATTAATATACAGAACTCTTCAAGAAATTAGGAAGGAAATGAAGCAAAATGCAGAACACGCAATAGAGGAAATTAAAAAGATTAGAGAAAAGCATAATGACAGATTTAACAGGCAGCAAGAAACCATACAGAGACAGCAATCAAAAATCCAGAAGATTAACAATAAAACTTCAGAATTAGAAAACTCAATAGAGAGTCATAGGAGCAGAATTGAGGCAGTGAAAGTCAGAATTAGTGAGATTGAAGATAAAGCACTTAACACCAACCTATTTGAGGAAAAATCAGATAAAAGGATTTAAAAAAATGAAGAAACCGTAAGAAATATGTGGAACTCTATCAAGAGGAATAACCTACGAGTGATAGGAGTACCAGAACAGGAGGTGATAACAGAAAACACAGAGAGAATTGTTGAAGATTTGATGGCAGAAAACTTCTCTGATATCATGAAAGATGACAAGATATATATCCAAGATGCTCATCGAACTCCACATAAGGTAGATCCCAAAAGAAAGTCACCAAGACATATTATAATCAAACTTCCCAAAACCAAAGATAAAGAGAATTTTAAGAGCGGGTAGGGATAAACAAAAAGTCATCGACAAAGGAAAGTCAGTAAGAATAAGCTCGGACTACTCAGCAGAAACCAAGCAGGCAAAAAGGCATTGGGATGACACATATAAAGCCTTGAAGGAAAAAAACTGCCACCCAAGAATTATATATCCAGCAAAACTGTCTCTCAAACGTGTTTGCAAAATTAGGGCATTTCCAGATAAACAGAGTTTAGGGAATTTGCAAAAACCAAACCAAAATTACAAGAAATACTAAAGGGAGTCCTCCAGTTAGAAAATCAGTAACATCAAATAACAATCCAAGATTAGAACACAGGGCAGAGCAACCAGATATCAACCTAAAGAGGGAAGTCACAAAAGTAAATCAAACTAAAACACTGAAAATAGGGAAACAGATGTCAATATGTAAAAGATGACAATAGTAATATAAAAAAGAGGGACTTACAAAACGTAGACATAAATTTTTTACAAGGAGAGGAAGTCAAGGCGATATAAAGAAATAAAAGACTGGAATAAACTTAGAAAAATAGGAGTAATATTAAGGTAATCACAAAGGAAACTAACAATCTTACAAGTCAAAATAAAAAACTAGAAAAATATACAGACTCAGCACACACAAAATCAACAAGAAAAAGATGAAAAGAAAATACATAAAGAAAAACTACTCAGCATAGATAATTAAGTGGAACAAAGAAACTGTGAACAACACACAATAAAAGACATCAAAATGACAGCACTAAATTCATATATATCAATAATTATGCTGAATGTAAATGGACTAAATGCACCAATAAAGAGATAGAGAGTGACAGATTGGATAAAAAACATGATCCATCTACATGCTGCTTACAAGAGACACACCTCAGACTCAAAGACACAAACAAAGTAAAACTCAAAGGATGGAAAAAATATGTCAAGAAAACAACACTCAAAAAAGAGCAAGAGTGGCAATATTAATCTTTGGCAAAATAGACTTTAAAGTAAAATCCACCAGAAAGGATAAGGAAGGACACTATACAATGATTAAAGTGTCAATACACCAGGAGAGCATAACTATAATAAATATTTACGCACCCAATGACAGGGCTCCAAAATACATAAAGCAAACTCTAACAGCACTGAAAAGAGAGATAGACAGCTCCACAATAGTAGTAGGACACTTCAACACACCACTTTCGGTAAAGGGCAGAACATCCAGAAA
>NW_004444011.1:6182200-6206877 GCF_000243295.1 Trichechus manatus latirostris | reverse complement strand
AAGGAAAGTATTAGCCCAAGAGACAAAAGGACCACATAAACCAGAGACTTCATCAGCCTGAGACCAGAAGAACTAGATGGTTCCCGGCTACCACCGATGACCACCCTGACAGGGAACACAACAGAGAGTCCCTGGTGGAGCAGGAGAAAGTTGGGGTGCAGAACTCAAATTCTAGTAACAAGACCAGACTTAATGGTCTGACTGAGACTGAAGGAACCCCAGAAATCACGGCCCCCAGATTCTCTATCATCCCAGAACTAAAACAATTTCCAAGGCCAACTCTTCAGACAGGGATTGGACTATGTGACATAAAGTGATACTTGTGAGGAGTGTGCCTCTTAGCTCAAGTAGATACAAGAGACTAAATAGGCAGCTTCTGTCCAGAGGTGAGATGGGAAGGCAGAGAGGGTTAGGAGCTGGTCGAATGGACATGGGGAATCAGGGGTGGAAAGGAGTGTGCTGTCACAGTATGGGGAGAGCAATTAGAGTCACATAACAGTGTCAGTATAAATTTTTGTATGGGAGACTAACTTGAAATGTAAACTTCAGTTAACCTACAACAATAAAAAAATAAAAAAGAAATTACATGACCCTAGTATATATTCTAAGGAGCCCTAGTGGAGCAGTGGTTAAAGCACTCAGCTGCTAACTAAAACGTCGGGGGTTCGAACCCACCAGCAGCTCCGCAGGAGAAAGACGTGGCAGTCTGCTTCCATAAAGATGTACAGCCTTGGAAACCCTATGGGGCAGCTCTACTCTGTCCTATAGGGTCACTATGAGTCAGAAGCCACTCAACGGCAGTGAGTAAGTATACTTTCTATTGGACCTAGAGGTATAACATAAAAAATATTATAGATCATCTAACAATATGTGAAAATTTCACTCATTAATTTTAAATAGCAATTTGTAATACTATGGCTATAAACTATTTGGCTTGGGGCAATATATTTCCATGTCTTATGAAATTATTAATTCTCATTAAACACTAATGATCCTTCTGTGAAGATTAGAGCTAATTAACTGTTCCTTTTACCTGCATTAATTTATTAGTTACTCATGATTACTCCAGTAAACACTTCTGTGTTAGATGGCCAAAGGAAGTTTTATGGACCAGATACTGACACCACTAAGCATGCACATATACAAATTCTTTGAAAAATAAACATTGTCATTGTTAGATAGTAAAGTTGGAAAACAGATGGAAACAGGGATAAATGTTATGATATGTTAAGTAGTCATTCGCCTAACATGAGTCGGATGGCCAAACGTGGTGCTTACAGACTAACAGATCCTGGTATAACAGGACCGCATGGTGCACAGGGTTGGCTCACTACCATTTCAGAATCAAAAGTGGGTAACTGAAAACCATTGAGGCCATTAGCACTGAATTCCTTGACACAAATACTAACAATAGCAGATTTTTGAGGGAAAAAAAAAAAAAAACAGCAATGACATCAAGATATCATTGGCAAAAATAATGAGCAAAAACAAATAAATAATAAAGAGAAGAATTTGTTCATCAAATCTACAGAGCAGTGGTTCCCAAAGTGTGATCCAGGGACCAGCAGCATCACCATCACCTGGAAACTTAGAAATGCAAAGTATAGTTTTCCCACCTCAACTACTAAATCAGAAAGTCTTAGGTTGAGGCCCAGCAATCTGTATTCTAACAAGCCCTCCAGGTGATTCTGATGCATGCTGAAGTTTGAGAGCCACAGCTATACAGAAAAAACGCATTGATTTTAAAACAAAAGCAGGCTTGAAAGCTAGTCTCAACTTTCTTGCTATTTTCTAAAAGTTATTTTCATTAATTTCTTTCCAGTGAGAACAAGATGAAACCATGCAATATCATTTAGAGGCAGAAACTCAAGAATTTATCAATAAAATTTAATTTTCAACATGTTGAACTTTTATCTTTGAATATTTCAAATACGTTGTAGATTTAAAATTCTGAGGATTACATGGGATTTGTGCTATCATAAATATGATTCTAGTTAATACAACTTAAATTTCATAGTAAATGAAAAAATCTGACTTATTTATCCAAGGAAATGTCTTATGTTTTTATTTGCAAACTTTTGTATACTTTAATATATCTCATATGGTATGCATTAAAATTAATATTCTTTAAGAAGCCTGATATAGAACATATCCATATAAATTCTTTAAAAATATAAAAAGTTAAATAATCTTCACATACAGTAAGATCACCTTCGTATTTTTTAAATAGTTTTCTTACATCATTTAAAAATCAGTCCATTCATAAAAATTATGTGTATATACAATTTTCTGATACATATATATTAATTAAATCAATTTATTTCAAATACACCAATTTTTAAGTTAGAAGTATCCTATACACATATATGTAGTTTTCTTATACCAGGACTGGAAGCCTTTTGGAGCCTATCTCCAATGTGTACTGAATGCCTTCCTTGCTGAGCACAATCTAATTTCCTATAGAAGGATTTTGTCTAATCTTTCTTCTGCTCCATATGCTGCATGTTAGGGGCTGCCTAATGCTGTGGAGAATCAAGTAAATGAACAAAGCTTTTTAAATTAAATCTAAGTGTGAAAAACTGAAAAGGACTATCTTGAGAAAGACATTACTAAAGCAGTTCTATCAGGAAGCATACTAGGCATTGTGGTTTTTTTATTATTGTGCTTTAAATGAAGGATTACAGAGCAAATTAGTTTTTCATTAAACAATTAATGCACATATTGTTTTGTGACATTATTTGCCAAACCCACGACATGTCAACACTCTCCCGTTCTCAACCTTGGGTTCTCATTAGGCATTGTGTTTTGACTCTCTGATAATTAACATTACAACCGACATATCATGTAACATAAAATAAGAACACCCACCCACCCAAAAAAAAAATTAGTTGAGACAGACTAAAGAGCAGCAAGATAACCATCTTAACTCTAGGAAAAGAGTTGATGAACAAAATACAGGAATAAGGCACAGAGGATAAGAATTGATATTTCCTACTCTTCCCATTACATAAATTTCAAAGATTTCCCAGAAAGAACACATAACTGCTGGAAAGAATACAAGGAGCTGCAACTGTTATTAACACAGTATACTTAACTATAACAGGGATTATAGTTTCATCTTGGTAAAGACCCAGAGATAGAGCTAGGAAAAAGTTGTCACTTGGTATAAATATAATGACATTCTTTTCTCTATGTGTATCTACTATAACTAAATTGGGGAATATCATTAGCTTAAAGTGAAAATTATTGAAGTTGTAAAGGATTTAATTTTACTTGGATCCACAATCAACGCCCATGGAAGCAGCAATCAAGAAATCAAGCAATGCATTGCATTGGGCAAATCGGCTGCAAAAGACCTCTTTTAAAGTGTTAAAAAGCAAAGATGTCACTTTAAGGACGAAGGTGCACCCAAACTAAGCCATGGTGTTTTCCATCGCCTCATATGCATGTGAAAGCAGACAATGAATAAGGAATGTCATGGATTGAATTGTGTCCCCCCAAAATATCCAACAACTTAGCTAGGTCATGATTCCCAGGATTGAATCATTGTCTACCATTTTATCATCTGATGTGATTTCCCTATGTGTTGTAAATTCTATCACTATGATGTGATAAGATGGATTAGGGGCAGCGTCTTAAGCCAATCTCTTTTGAGATATACAAGAGAGAAGCGAGCAGAGATACATGGGAACTTCATACCACCAAGAAAGCAGTGCCAGGAGCAGAGCACATCCTTTGGACCTGAGGTTCCTGCGCAGACAAGCTCCCAGACCAAGGGAAGATTGATGACATGGACCTTCCCCCAGAGCGGACGGAAACAGCATTCCCCTGGAGCTGATGCCCTGAATTTGGACTTGTAGCCTCCTGGACTGTGAGAGAATAAATTTCTCTTTGTTAAAGCCATCCACTTGCAGTGTTTCTGTTATAGCAGCACTAGATGACTAAAACAGCAAAGAATATTGAATACCATGGACTGCCAGAAGAACAAACAAATCTGTCTCAGAAAAAGTGCAGCCAGAATGCTCCTTAGAAGCAAGGATGACAAGACTTGATCTCACGTACTTTGGACATGTTATTGGGAGGGACTAGTCCCTGGAAAAGGACATCCTGCTTGGTAAAGTAGAGGGTCAGCGAAAAAAAGGAAGACCTTTAACAAGATGGTTTGACACAGTGGCTTCAACAGTGGGCTCAAGCATAACAATGATCGTGAGGATGATGCAGGACCAGGCAATGTTTTGTTCTGTTGTGCATAGGGTAGCTCTGAGTTGGAACCAACTCAACAGCACTTAACAACAACAACAAAGTGAAAATAATTTAGAATTGAACTGAACTCTGAACTATATAATTTCCTCATTAGATAAATAAGGATACTACTATCTATCTTTCACAATGTTGAGAAGATTAAATGATACCATGTGCGTAAAGTCCGTAGCACAGTGCTTGGCATACAGTAAGAGCTCAGTAAGTATATATGTCATCATCATCATCATCATCAAATGAACCACGCCTGTTACCATGCTCTTTGTATTTGGGATATTTTATACACACAATGTGACAATGTATTTAGATCTTCCAGAATCAAAGCTCAACATTAGTCTGAAACCTACAGTACATTTTCATGTCACCTCTACTCACAGCATAAAATTAATCTGCTTTAACACAGTTCTTCTTCCTCCACAGCATAGCTACAGACATTTCTTCAAATAAGAACTTATACTTTTTAATTTCAGGAAAATCAAGTACCTGTCATTGTTCCTAAATAACCAGATTTTTCCTATTAATTATCAAATGATTTTAGAGCTGAAAGTGAAATGATCTAGACTCATGGTATTAGCTACAGAATGGTCAAGAGGCATGCCCAAAGCCACTCTGCAAGCCAGGGCAGGACTAGACTGGGATGGGTCTTCTGACCACAGCAGGCCAAGCTATCCTCATTGTCATAGATGCATGAGTAACCTAAACTACACAAAAAAGCCTCCCATTTATCAAACTACCAAGGATTGTCCAGGCTTTCCTTTTAACAAAAACTTTTATAGAAGACACTTCATCCTCTGAGTTTCTAACAAACCAAAGAAAGACTTGAGACACTAACTTGAGTATTTTAGTTCAAATTAATATTTCATATAAAATATTTAAAGTGTTTTTATGGACAAACACTAAGTCACTGTTACAGATTGAATTGTGTCTCTCAGAAATATGTGTGTAAATCCTAACCTCTATGCCTGTGGTTATAATCCCATCTGGGAATGGGTTATCTTTGTTATGTTAAAGGACAGGATTAGTGAAGGGTGTGTTTTAAATCAATCTTTTTTGAGATATAAAAGAGATTAAAACAAGCAAGTGAGAAAAGCACAGATGTGAAAAGAGAGGTGGCAAGCCACATAGCAAAAGCTCAAAAAAGACAAGGACCTTCCTCCAGAACCAACAGAGAGAGAAAACCTTCCCCTAGAGCTGGCACCCTAAATTTGGACTTCTAGCCTCCTAAACTGTGAGAAAATAAATTTCTGTTTGTTGAAGGCACCCTCTTGCGGTATTTCTGTTATACCAGCACTAGATAACTAAGACATCAGTAAGTATGTTTGAAGCATATAAATTATACACATTATATAGAACTGTTTAACATTCATGTGTTTTACTGATAATTCTGAGTGCTACATTAACCCATTAAATCAGATTCCAAAAAGATATTGTAGAACACAATTTTCTGTTTTACCAATGACCTAATTTATTCTCCAAAAGAATTTAAAATAAACGTTGTGATGTTTATCCAAGAGAATCATTTCCATACTAATCTTCCAGTATCTAAAATACCTAACCTCCTTTTCCTAAAGTAAATTTACATTTGAAGAAAGGATTTTGATAACAGGTTTTTTTTTTTCAGCCTGGAATTTGATAAGCTTATCAACTGAAGATAAAATTTAAACTCCAATTTCACAAAACTGGCTAGAAAATTCAGTGTCATTCTAGGGACAATATGAGTACCAATATTATCAGCTGTATTTCACCTTCTCCAATTCTTTTTTTCTTTATATATAAATGAAAAGAATTCTTTTGATTTATATCCTCTGCCTCAGCAGTCAGCTTCCCTTTGTAAAGGAGTCAGTTAGCAACATGTCCTTTTACATCTTTGAGTAGACTTCAAATCAAATTTTAGCCAGTTCACAGCAGAAGCATCAGTATTTGGATCTTTCTTGTTCTGCAGTTTATTTATTTGTTCTTTCTTTCTTTTTTAAATCTTGTTTGTTGTTATTGTTGGCTTCGGTCAAGCCGACTCTGACTCACAGAGACCTTATGTACAACAGAATGAAACGTTGCCCTGTCCAGCATAATCCTCACAATCACCAGCATGTTCGAGTCCATCCTTGTGTCTATTGTGCCATCTTACCAAAGGTCTCCCATGCCCTCATTGGCTCCCTACTTCAGGAAACACGATGTCCTCCTCTAGCAGTTTATCCCTCCTGATGATGTGTCCAAAGCAAGAAAGTTGGACAATGTTCTGTTGTAATCCATAAGGTTTTCACTTGCTAATTTTTGGAAGTAGCTCACCAGGCCTTTCTTCCCATTTTATCTTAGTCTGGAAGCTCCACTGAAACCTGTTCACCGTGAGTGACCCTGCTGGTATTTGAAATACCTGTGGCATAGCTTCTAGTATCATAGCAACATGCGAGTCACCATAGTACGACCTTGCTTACCTTGCTTAAATGGAAAACAGTGAATTTATCTAAGCTCAAAAGAAAAGAATAGCCAGTTACTAAACCTCTACCATCACTATGATTGCTCCATAACCTTTTTCAATTTTTAGGTTCAAAAAAAATAATCTTTAGATTTTCTAAATTTCTCTCTTCTGTTATTATCCTTTTTCTTTTTTTTTTTTACAAACACAAAACTTGTAAGTTATTATTTTGGTTCATATAATCATGAAGAAAATAGAACCAACCACAGTTATTAACATTGCCTTTTGACTTCTTCCTATGAAAACTAAGATTTCTTTTGCCCCACCCACAACAAGCCAAAAACCCACTTCCATTGGGTTGACTGGTAGTGACCCTGTAGGACAGAGTAGAATTGCCCTATAGGGTTTCTAAGGCTATAGTCTCTACAGAAGCAGACTGCCATATCTTTCTCCTGAGGAGCAGCTGATGGGTTCAAACTGCCCACCTTTTGGTTAGCAGCCCAGTGCTTTAATCACTGCACCACCAGGGTTCCTACTCCCCAACAAGCAAACAAACCATTTTCCCTTCTCATATAGTTACAATGAATCAACTTTCTACGATTCATTATTATGACCATAAATCTGTATAACTGAGCCACACAAGATACCATGTAACTTTTCTCTAGATATTTTCCTTGCTTTGATTTCTCTGTATGTATCTGTAATTCACTCATACTCTCTAGAATACCTCTAATCTTCTGAAGAATTGGGGGAGGGGGAGGTGCACAACTCTGTTGTCGTGAAGAAGGTGATCTGGAGTCCAAGCTATAAAGCTTTGCAAACAATTCTTCGAATGTCAGTGCCACTCTGCACTCCCTCCCTCAGAGGTTTCTGCCTCCTCTAAATTCCTGTGGTTTTCTGGGGTTCTGCAGAGAGAACTGGCTTTCTTCTGGCTGACTCTCCACCCACAGCCTGGTGTTTTAACCTTATTTACACTGCTAAATCAGGTGTCACTCAACTGTTTTCCCAATCTTTGTTGACATCTTTTGTCTGTTGTCATTTTCTCTCCCATTCTCTTTGTCCTTGTGGGGATGTTGCTTTTTAATCCTTTCCTATCCTTTTAGTGTGGTGTATAGAGGGAGCATAAATAAATGCATCTGTTCAATCCATCATAATTAACAGGAAGTCTTTGTGCTGATTATTTGGAAAGCATGATTTTCTATGGTTTGGAGGTTTTTTTTTGGTGGGGGGAACATAATCACTCCCATTTTTCTTTCATCTACTCAAAGTTCTCTGCAGGTAAGTCTGATTAACTAATTGGAATGGATTTTTTTTTTTTTTTTAAGTAGAGACAACATTCAGCCCTAAGCAAAATTGTCAAGTAGATGAAATTCATGTTCAGTGCTTTTAGCCTTCTCATTTTTTTGTCCTTTTCCCCACTTGATGGCACCCTTCTCCAATATCCATTATTGTCATGGTCTCTTTCTCCCTCTTTATCTCTCTCTCTCTCCCTTCCTCCTTCCCTTACTCCCTTCTTCCCTCCCTTCCTCATTTCTCTTCCCTCCCTTCTTCCTTCCTCTTTCCCTCCAGGAAATCAGCTTTCAGGGGGAAAAAGACCAGAAACGTCTTCACAGTAAGGTGTAAATGATTGACAGCATTATAAAATACTTCCCACAATAGTAGTATAATGAAAAATTCTAAACTGAAATTAAACTAAACTGGAATTTCCATAGATATATTTTGGAAACTGCCTCTGGTTGCAAGAATGGTTTGGAGTGGTGGCATAGGGAGAAAGGTGAATGAGAAAGGGCAAAGAAAAGGAAATGGGAGGGAGTAACAGAGAAGATAGGTTAGAGATAATGTCTAATTTACAAAGATAATTTATTGTTTTCTTTCCTACTCATGCAAATCTGGAAGAAGCCAGGGTAAAAATACTAAGAAAATAAAATTCTACGTACTTTAGAAGCTGTAACAAAAGATATGGCACTACGAAGATGCCAATATCATGGTTAACATTCTTTTATGTCTTGTGGCATGAACATAATTATAAAATAAAAAATATCCCAAATTTCATTTATATCCCTACCTGTTGTTGTTGGGTGCCATCGAGTCAATTCAAACTCATAGCAACCCAATGTGACAGAGAAGAACTGCTCCAATAGGGTTTTCTTGGCTGGAATCTTTATGGAAGCGGATTGCCAGGTCTTTTTCCCACAGAGACACTGGGTGGGTTTGAACTGCCAACATTTTAGTTAGCAGCCAACCACTTAACCATTGTGCCACCTGGGTTCCCTATACCTTTACCTACTTAATGTTAATAAGTGGCCCAACCTTTCCAGTTAATGATATTGCTAAGCAGAATGCTCAGATTATTAACACTCAGGGAAATAATTTTTTTTAATACTCCAGCACAATTACAAAAGGGAAAGAAGACACTGTTTATCGGAGACATACCATTGTTTTTGACATGATAAGAAGGAACTCGAGTGACTACTAGAAATTATTATTGGATCCTCCTAGTTACCCTAGGTTCGTAGGGTGGTACAAACAGTTTGCGTTCAACTACTAACTTAAAAGTTCATGGTTTGAAACCACCCAGCGGCACCATGGAGAAGAGGCCTGGTGATCATCTTCTGTAAAGATTACAACCAAGAAAACCCTATGGAGCAGTTGTACTCTGTAACATATGGGGCTGCCATGAGTCAGAATTGATTCAGGGTCAACTGGTTTGGTTTCGGTTTTTTTATACAACCTCTAAGGTGCTTTGGCCACCATAAGTGGAGAAACTGAAGAAGGACCCTATTGCTTGGGGAAAAAAAAAGAAAAATTACTTTATGAATTAACCATAATATGCTTCTTAAAGGATGTTTAGACTCACTGGGAAAGGAATTTTAATTTGTTCATTGGTAAAAAGAAGAGATTGGTCCGTATCAGTGGTTCCCAAATGCAGGCGCCTGAAGCAATGCTTTTCTGTGATTGAATTTCCACCTGTCCACAGCATAGTGAGGAAAACAGAATTATGTAAAGATATTTTCATGAAGCTAAATCTACCCAATTTAAACTATTGTACTTTATGCTGAGATTGTGTCCCATCTTTCATGAAATAGTGATGAAAATGAATGGTGGTTTTTCTCTTCCTCCTCATTCTCCCCTCCCTACCTCTCATTTTGATCTTGCTTAGCAAAATAAAAAACTGGTGAAATTGTATTGGCTACCAACATTTAAAAAAGGAAAACACCTACTGATCAATGTTATCTCAAGTCCCTTCCAATATACATGTAATTTAAATCAAAACAGTACTTTTGAAGGTTTTCTATGCACCAGCTATTCTGAATATTGTTCTTTAAACCTTGTTCCTTTTCTTACATTCTAGTGCATCTGTGTTAGTTTATGTTTAAATTAAGAAAAAAAAAAGTAAATTATTTAAAATGTAACAAGTAGTTGAAGGCCAACAGTGGTAGCTCTAGGATCCACAGAGGGGACTGAGGTTGGCAACCTGGTTGGGGGAGAGCTACAAGATTTGTCTTAAAGATGAAATTACACAGTAACCACACTGTTGTTGTATGCTGCAAATTAATGACAATAGCATTAATAGTTTTCTAAAGATGCTTTTATTCATTCTCTCTATGAGTCTGAGGAAATGTCAATTGTCCGTTTCAAAAAATAAGAACGATAATTACATAAAATCACTGCAATATGTAGGTCTTCAAAATAATGACGTTCACTTTGGCTTTGCTCACGTTGTGATTAAATATATACATACGTATGAAACATATTGTTGTTGTTAGGTGCCATCCAGCCAGTTCCGACTCATAGCGACGCTATGTACAACAGAACGAAACACAGCCTTGTCCTGTGCCATCCTCACAATCATTATTGTGCTTGAGCCCATTGTTGCAGCCACTGTGTCTGTCAATCCATCTTGCTGAGGGTCTTCCTCTTTTTTGCTGGCCCTCCACTTGACCAAGCATGATGTCCTTCTCCAGGGACTGAACCCTCCTGATAACATGCCCAAAGTATGTGAAACATAGTCTTGCCATCCTTGCTTCTAAGGAGCATTCTGGTTGTACTTCCTCCAAGACAGATTTGTTCATTCTTTTAGCAGTCCATGGTATATTTAATATTCTTTGCCAATACCACAATTCAAAGGCATCAATTCTTCTTTGGTCTTCCTTATTTATTGTCCAGCTTTTGCATGCATATGAGGTGATTGAAAACACTATGGCTTGAGTCAGGCACATGTTAGTCTTCAAGGTGACACCTTTGCTTTTTAACACTTTAAAGAGGTCTTTTGCAGCAGATTTGCCCAGTGCAATGCATCTTTTGATTTCTTGACTGCTGCTTCCATGGGTGTTAATTATGGATCCAAGTAAAGTGAAATCCTTGACAACTTCAATCTTTTCTCCATTTATCATGATGTTGCTTATTGGTCCAGTTGTAAGGATTTTTGTTTTCTTAATGGTGAGGTGTAAGCCATACTGAAGGCTGTGGTCTTTGGTCTTCACCAGTAAGTGCTTCAATTCCTCTTTACTTTCGGCAAGCAAGGTTGTGTCATCTGCATATTGCAGGTTGTTAACGAGTCTTCCTCCAATCCTGATGCCCCATTCTTCTTCATATAGTCCAGCTTCTCGGATTATTTGTTCAGCATACAGGTTGAACAAGTATGGTGAAAGGATACAACCCTGATGCACACCTTTCCTGACTTGAAACCACACAGTATCCCCTTGTTCTTTTCAAACGACTGCCTCTTGGTCTATTCCTCATGAGCACGATCAAGTGTTCTGGAATTCTCATTCTTCACAATGTTATCTGTCATTTGTTATGATCCACACAGTCAAATGCCTTTGCATAGTCAATGAAACACAGGTAAACATCTTTCTGGTATTCTCTGTTTTCAGCCAGGATCCATGTGACATCAGCAATGATATCCCTGGTTCCATGTCCTCTTCTGAATCCGGCTTGAATTTGTGGCAGTTCCCTATTCATATACTGCTGCAGCCACATTTGGATGATCTTCAGCAAAATTTTATTTGCGTGTGATATTAATGATATAGTTCAATAATTTCCACATTCGGCTGGATCACTTTTCTTGGTAATAGGCATAAATATGGATCTCTTCCAGTTGGTTAGCCAGGTAGATGTCTTCCAAATTTCTTGGCATAGACGAGTGAGCACTTCCAGCACTGCATCCATTCTTGAAACATCTCAATTGGTATTCCGTCAATTCCTGGAGCCTTGGTTTTTTTTTTTGGCAATGCCTTCAGTGCAGCTTGGACCTCTTCCTTCAGTACCGTCACTTCCTGATCATGTGTTACCTGCTGAAATGGTTGAACGACAACCAATTATTTTTGGTATGGTGACTGTGTATTCCTTACATCTTCTTTCGATGCTTCCTGCATTGTTTAATATTTTCACCGTAGAATCCTTCAATATTGCAACTTGAGGTTTGAATTTTTCTTCAGTTCTTTCAGCTTGAGAAATGCCAAGTGTGTTCTTCCATTTTGGTTTTCTAACTCCAGGTTTTTGCATATATCATTATAATAGTTTACTTTGTTCTCTTGAGCCACCCTTTGAAATCTTCTGTTCAGCTCTTCTGCTTCATCATTTCTTCCTTTCACTTTAGCTAGTCTACGTTCAAGAGCAAGTTTCAGAGTCTCTTCTGACATCCGTTTTGGTCTTTTCTTTCTTTCTTGTCTTTTTAATGACCCCTTGCTTTCTTCATGTATGATGTCCTTGAAGTCATTCCACAACTTGTCTGGTCTTTTGGTCATTAGTGTTCAGTGCATCAAATCTCTTCTTGAGATGGTTTCTAAGTTCAAGTGGGATATCCTCAAGGTCATACTTTGGCTCTTGTGGGCGTCTTTTAATTTTCTTCAGCCTCAACTTGAACTTGCATATGAGCAATTGATGGTCTCTTCCACAGCTGGCCCTGGCCTTGTTCTGACTGATGATATTGAGCTTTTCCATTATCTCTTTCCACAGATGTAGTCAATTTGATTACCGTGTATTCCATCTGGCTGGGGTCTATGTGTATAGGTGCCGTTTATGTTGTTGAAAAAAGATATTTGCAATGAATAGGTTGTTGGTCTTGCAAAATTCTATCATGCGATCTCCGGCGTCATTTCTATAACTGAGGCCATATTTTCCAACTATCAATCCTTTGTTTCCAACTTCCCCATTTCAAGCACCGATAATTATCAATGCATCTTGATTGTATATTTGATCAATTTCAACTGTTGAAGTTGGTAAAAATCTTCAATATCTTCATCTTTAGCATTAGTGGTTGGTGCGTAAATTTGAATAATAGTTGCATTAGCAGGTCATCCTTGTAGGCGTATAGATATTATCCTGTCACTGACCATGTTGTACTTCATGATAGATCTTGAAATGTTCTTTTTGACAATGAATGTGTTGTCATTCCTCTTCAATTTGTCTTTCTGGCATAGGAGGCCATATGATTGTCAGATTGAAAATGGCCAATACCAGTCCGTTTCAGCTCACTAATGCCTAGGATATCGATTTTTATGCGTCCCCATTTCATTTTTGACAACTTCCAATTTTCCTAGATTCATACTTGATATGTTCCACGTTCTGATTATTAATGGATATTTGCAGCTGTTTCTTCTCATTTTGAGTCATGCCACATCAGCAAATGAAGGTCCCGAAAGCTTGTCTCCATCCACGTCATTAAGGTTAACTCTACTTTGAGGAGGCGGCTCTTCCCCAGTCTTATTTTGAGTGCCTTCCAACCTGAGGGGCTCTTCTTCCAGTACTATATCAGACAATGTTCCACTGCTATTCATAAAGTTTTTAGTTCCCAATCTTTTTAGAAGTGTATCTCCAGGTCTTTCTTCCTAGTCTGTCTTAGTCTGGGAGCTTCACTGAAACCTGTCCACCATGGGTGACCCTGCTGGTATTTGAAATACTGGTGGCATAGCTTCCAGCATCACAGCAACACGCAAGTCACCACAGTACGATAAACTGACAGATGAGTAGTGGAAAATATTATTAAAAAGAAAAGAGAAAGAAAAAGTAAAAACAACCCTAAACAGAGTATGTAAAACGAAGGCATATATATTCTATACTGTCTGCATTAAAATGAGAACCCCATGGAGGAAGGGGTGGGTGGGAGAATATATATACATGTATACATATATATGTAACAAAACATTTGCTAATTCAAGAATTTTTGCATGCATAATTCAGTGACATTCACAATGTTCATTATTTTGTACAACCATTACCATTATTCTTTTCTGAATTATTCCACCACCATTAACAGAAACTTAGTGCTCCTAAGCAGTGACTCTCCTTTTCCCCCCTCCCTCCTACCCCAGGTAGCCACTAATAAACTGTGGTCTCTGTACATTTTCCTATTCCATATAAGTGAGATCATACAGTATTTGTCCTTTTATGACTGACTTATTTCACTCAGCATAATGTTCTCAAGATTCATCAATGTTGTAACATTTATCAGGATTTAATTTCCCTTTAGGGCTGAGTAATAGTCCATTATGTGTATATATCACATTTTGTTTATCCTTTCTTCTGTTGATGGACATTTAAGTTGTCAAACAACAATTTATTACCTATCATGAGTGTGTGTGTTAACTGGGAAGTTCTGTTTGATGTCATATCAGTTGGGATTCTGGGACAGCTGGGGGTTTCAAAATGGCCTCACATGACTGGCAGTTGGTACTGTCTGGGAGCTTAGGTGGGGCTGCTGGCTGGGGCATCAGTTTTCTTCCATGTAACTCCTTGGGCTTCTTCACAGCATGGTAGCTGGGTTCCAAGAAGTAGTGTTCACAGAAGCAAAGGTAGAAGCTGGAAACCTCTTAAGACTAAGCCCCAAAAGGTTATGCAGCATCACTTCTGCTACACTCTATTGAACAAAACAGGTCACAAGTCCAGCTGAAATTCAAGGGACAGGAAAACAGACTTCAATTTTTTTATATTGGAATGGTGAAGTTATACCATAAAAGAGTATGTAGGAGTGGAAGATATTTTGTGGCCATATTTGGAAACACAACATACCATATATCCTGAAATGAAATTCTTACATAATATAATCTAGCTACATATGCATTTTAAAAAATGAAACTAGTACCCCAACAATAATGTAAAAGTAAAATAATTCATAAAATATGTATTTCAATATGTAAATGCTCAGATATGACTACACTGAAAAATCTAGTATAGTAGGCAGATTCTTGTATCTACTTAAAATGAACAAGCTTTATTTAAGGAAATGTTCTGAATTGAATTGTGTCACCCAAAAATGTATGTCAACTAGGCTAGGCTTTGATCCCAGTATTGTGTGATCATCCATCATTTTGTCACCTGATGTGATTTTCCTATGTGTTGTAAATCCTACCTCTACGATGTTACTGAGGCAGGATTAGAGGCAGTGATGTTAATGAGGCCTGACGCAATCTACAAGATTAGGTTGTGTCTTAAGCCAATCTCTTTTGAGGTATAATAGACAAAAGTGATCAGAGAGACACGGGAACCTCATTACCACCAAGCAAGGAGAGCCAGGAGCATGTGCACCCTTTGGACCTGGGAATCCCTGCTCTGAGAAGCTCCCAGACCAGGGGAAGATTGATGACAAGGACTTTCCCCTACAGCCAACAGAGAGAGAAAGCCTTCCTCTGGAGCTGGCACCCTGAATTCGGACTTCTAGTCTCCTAAACTGTGAGAGAATAAACTTCTGTTTGTGAAAGTCATCCACCTGTGGTATTTTTGTTATAGCAGCACTAGATAACTAAGACAGGAAAAATCAGAAGTCATTCCATAAAAGAGATACACCAAAATGAACAGAGGTATATGGCACACTAGAACAAAACAAAAAAAAAAGTATTAGAATAAGTAATAACACATGAGATTTATTTGTACGTAATAAGAAAAAAAATCAAGACAAATGTAAGAGGAAATAGGATATTCTTACAAATGAGTAGGCCTCATCTATCTATAGGCATAAAATCAGAATAATTCCCTATGTGATGACAGAATACGTATCAATTATATTTAAATTCTACCACATGTTGAAGCATAGTCAGTCAGTCTCCATACTTAAAAAGACCTTGGAGACCATATTTTTTAATAGTCACAGGGAATATTGAATGGGTTTTTACAAAGAAGTAAAAAAAGAGACTGTAGAGAAGTTACATGGTAGATGTCAGGGACATATCGGAGTAAGACTGAAAAACAATAAGCAACCCTCAAATAAATAATTTTAATATGGGATTTTATGACATTAATTTCTTATTGCACTGCAAAACACTTAATATATAGAAAGGCAATAATATGAAATATTTTTTAAAATTTGTTAATGAAATCTGGTGTGATTCCTCTGCTAAATTAATAATATTTGGTTTATAAATCTGGTAAAAGGATTCTCAAATCTCCTTAATTATATAATGCAATTGATTTCATTGCTTTTGTAGTAACTGAACTGCTGCACTAAAACTCTTCAACTAAATAAATACTGCAGGGCTGGCACTAGGGTGAGTGAGGCACTCACTTCAGGCACAAAATTTAAGAGAATTACTTAAATTTAAACTCAGTAATCAAGACAAGTAATATTTGATGCAATTTTTTAAAAATCAAAATTAATGCTTCCAAAACTCTAATGATCAAAATTACAAAATTTTAAATAAAGACAGCATCTACAAAGTAAGTTTTTTTAGTAATTTTGACCCAATATCTTTATCTCATTTAAGTGTCTGTCTCCATAAGGACTTTTTCTGAAATCATGAACCTTTTTGTGTAGCCTCTTGTAAAACTTTTCATTATTACTTTATACTTTATACTGAAAGGTTACTGATTTACATTTGTACTGAAGTACTACTGGCATATTTGTAGAGGTTTTTGTTCAGTGCATCTTTTTAAACTCTAGCAGGGCACAGGAAAATTTCTCATTGTGGAGAACTGAATCAAGCTTTGGGGGATATTGAGTATACCTGCCCCCCACCCCTTTAAATGCCAGCAGTATTTCACATAGCAAACCATGTGCCAACCAAAATGTCCTGTGTGTTTCCAAACTGGCTGCAGATGTAGGTTTGGACCTGGGTGGCAACTCTAGGGGATGATAACATCAAAATCTGAATGAACCAAATGAGCACAGGCTGCACAAAAGTGTCTTAAGAACTGTCTTGGATATACATCTAAGGTTAATTTGAACTTCAATTAAGTCACACTTAACAGCTCTCTAGGGTTTTAAAAAACTAAATAGCCTTTAAGATATAACACTGCATGTCCTGCTTAAAAACTAGACAATGATAAAAGCTTAAAGTGGAAGCAACTACAATAATAATAACAAAATTCAATTTAAAGCTCTTCAGAAGAGGAGATAAAACAACTATACCGTTGCTCATTTTTTTTCTTTCGTCTAACCACTTAATGCAATTAACGGTTACTATTATGTTTTAGTTAATAATGTTTTTTATCGTTTTATTTCCAAATTTAGGCTTTTTTCTTGGTATGTCATGTGTCTCAGTAATTAATTTCCTTTGCATTAATTCTCAATAATAATTAACTTTTTTATTCCCCAAAAGTCCATTTTGGAGAGGAAAAGAAGGGAAGAGTTATAAGCAGGAATGTTCAAAATCCCCACAGATAAAAAATCCTAAAACTTATGGATTTTGTTGTGGTTACCAATTCTGAAAACACGTATAAATGATAGGTTTTTTTATTGTTTTGTTTAGGCAATGACAAAATTTACTAATAATTATTAAGTCAGATGAACTGAAAACAATTTGAGGTATGCCTAGAGTATTTTTTTCCCTCCATCTTTACAGTGTACTAATTAATTCCAGTTAAAGGTGCATGTATTTCACCATGTCACTACTTAACCCACGTCCCAAACATTCTGTTAACCATATATTTAATTTAACCAGCAGTTAAAATCACAACAGACTGAGCATCCTTTTCTTGTGAACAGATGTCTTAGATTACTAACATGGAAAGTTCTGACTAAAAATCTTCCTGTATTCTCAATTATTTGGATAATTAAGAATTCGGGACTGGCATTTTCAGTGTCATCAACCACAATGGGCTGTACTCCTGCAGAGCACTCGCTAGGATCCTTCGGAATCCTAAAGGATTCTGTGAGCTTTCCAAAACTTGTACCATCCACAAAGAACACATTTACTTGAACTAACTAATAAACAATTGTTCATTTTTCTGTTGTCCTACAACAGCTTACACTTAATTCAAAAGCACTAAAGAATAAAGTAGAAATTATAATTTATTCACAAATCAAAATTTCTAAAATACACAGTTTTCACATGGCTTATATAAATCTGATCCTTTATCTTATAAAATGTTGTAGCATTAGTAGACATATACTAAGTACTCTTTCCAATATTTTCATTTGTTTTGTAAATAGAATAAGCCCCTAATGAGACTTTTAAACCTAGTTATTGATTTATAATCCGAAGATTATTTCATTAGGAAGTTGTTCTTCCCGTTTGGTACAAGAATCTAGGCCAATTACAAAGTTTCTTGAATAATTTCTGGAATGGAAACTATCAAAGATTCTCTATAAGTATATTATGAGTTTAAGCATTAAAATGATATTAAAAACCCAGTTTACAATGTAAAGTATGTTATTACATGCTCAGTAAAAATATATGTCTCTTAGGAAAACATACAATTCTACAACCTCCACTCTGCAGTACATGCAAAATAATGTTCCATCTGAAGCATGAATTTGATGAGTAGCAAATTCATCTAGCTGTGACCACAATGAAAACACTCCCTTATTTAGTCAGTGGCACAGTGGTTAAGAGGTCGGCTGGTAACCAAGAGGTCGGCAGTTGGAATCCACCAACTGCTCCTTGGAAACCCTACGGGGCAGTTCTACTCTGTCCAATAGGGTCGGTATGAGTCGGAATCTACTCGGCGGCAAGTTTGGCAAGGTTTGGTTGGTTATTAGTTGGTCAATCATCACTAATAAACATTTATTAGTTACCTACTGTATATAGCCCTTTCCCTCAAGAAACTGAAAATCTAGGGGAAAATATTATAAACGGTGATATAAAATTATTGCTCTTCACATGTAATATGATTGTATAGAAGTTCCAAGATGAAAAACTAGAAAAGTCAAAAATATATAAAGTTCAGTAAATTGCTTCTTGCATCCCAATTGACAGGAGATAACCTATTAAAAATATATAATAAGGCAGCATCATGCACCAGAGCTGCAAAGACATTCCTGTGAAAAGAGATTGTAAAACTAAGGGCAGCTTCAGAATTCATTGCTTGAATGGGTCCCTTCCAAGATCCAGTAACTGATTTTGTATTTATAATTTTGTATTCTTTTTCTTAAAGAAAGCCTCCAAAATTGCATACACTGCAGGCCCCACAAAACGTAGATCTTCCTCAGATGGGAATAAGTAATATATATGATTGCATAAAACTAGTACAACAGTTGGTTGAGATATTTCAAAACGCTGTAACCAGAGAGATACATCAGGCTCCTGGATGACAAAATTCAATACTAGAAAAATGTCAAGTCTCTTAAAAATAAGCTGAGCATTTAATGAAAGTACAATAAAAATGCCAAGAGTATTGTTTAGAAAACTCCAAGAGTATTATTTAGGAAACTTAACAAAACTTTGGAAAAATCTGGGAAACATCTGGAAAAAAAGAAGTCACTAAGATATTTTTGAAAAAGATGAATAATTGAATGTGAGGTTCAGGATTAAGGGGAAAATGGCTCTTTTTCCAGATGCAAAATATATTATAAACCTTTGATAATTTAAATAATGTGGTACTGGTGCAAGAATAGCCATGCTGACCAAAACAGATGTTGATACATGTAAAAATATTAATAAACAATAAAAAAGGCACAGGTATTCAATATGGGAGGGAAGAAGTGTTAAATAAATGGCAACGGGACAACGGGTTAGATATTTGGGAGTGAAAATCCATTTGATATTAATCTCACACCATTTACTCAAATAATCTACAGTTAAAGTAATGAAATATTTTTAAAAATCGAATAATAGAATAACTCAAAGAAAATAAATATTAATATTTAACAAGCCTCCATAGAGGAAAAGTTTTTTAAAAGCTTAGAAACAATTAAGCAAGTTATAAAAAAAGAAATATTGACAGAACTGACAATCTAAAAATTAAAAATATTCACACACACACAAAAAAACTGTTATCAAATTAAAGGATATATGTAATATAATATAATATTATCATATAATTATATATTTATACACTATATTATATATTTATATGTTATATATCATCATATACATATTATATAATTACACGTTATATATCCTAAATTATGTATAAATATAGGGGGATAAAATACTTTCTTCAAGTATACCAGATTAATATCAACCTTATATAAAGAGTTCATACAAATCTATAAGAAAAGCATCAAAAGCCCAATAGAACAAAACACAAAAAGCATATACAGTCTGGCAGTTCCTCAGAAGGTTAAACATGAAGATACTATATGACTCAACAATTGCACTCCTAGTTATATACCCAAGAGAAATTAAAAAATATGTCCACACAAAAACTTGTACACAAATGTTCATAGAAGCATTATTCATAATAGTCAAAAAGTAGAAACAATTCAAATATCCATCAATTGATGTATGGATAAATAAAATGTGGTATATCCATACAATGGAATATTATTAGGCAATAAAAAGGAATGAAGTACTGATATATGCTACAAGATGGATTAACCTTGAAAATTTATGCTAAGTGAAAGAAACCAATCACAAAAGACCACATACTATGTAATTCCACTTATATGAAATATGCAGAATAGACTGACATATAGAAACAAAAAGTAGATTAGTGATTACCTAGGTCTGTGGGAGAAATGAGGAGTGGCTGCTAACGTGAATGAGGTTTCTTGTTGGGGTGATGAAAATGTTCTAAATTTAATTGTAGTAATGGTTGTACAACTGTGAATATACTAAAAATTATTGAACTCTACACTTTAAATGAGTTAATTGTTATGTGAATTCTATCAATATATAATATTGGATATTGTATCACTATATTTTATATAGCATATAAATATACAACTATACATAGCTTTATTGTAACAATAAAGCTGTTTTTCTAAAAAGTACGCATAATTAAATCTCAGAGAGCAAGTTTGTAAACATATGGGGAAATTATCAACATCCCTAGTAATCAAAGAACTGCAAATTAAAGCAATAAGGTAGATACTATTTATACCTATTAAAATAATAGGGAAAAGCTTTTAAATGGTAATACTGTTTCAAGAAGTATGGCAAAACAAACATTCTCATATATTGTCAGTGGGGGTGTAAATTGACACAGCCTCTTTCAAGACAGTTTAGCAATACATATTAAAGACTTTAAATACAGCAGTACTCTCCCTCAGTGGTGCTGTTTAAAAATATATATATATGTATAATTATTTCTTAAGGAATTAATCTTAAATATAATGGGAAAAAACTTTATGTACAAAAACCGTTATATATGATAGTGAAGAAATAAAACATCTTAAATGTTTAATAATAGAATAGTAAAATGTACTGTGTTCTACACACTAAATGGAATATTATGCAGCCACTGAAAATATACACTCATATGGGAAAATTATCATTACACGATTTAAGAGAAAACGACAGTAAAAAATTGTATATATGGTATGACTAAAATTTTTTTCTTTTTTCTTGTTTTTTGTATTTTCAAATTATCTTTAATAAACTACATTCAAAATTTTTAAAAATATCTAAGAGAAAAGATAAGATAGTAACAATTATTACAATGCAAGTTACTATATGATACATGACTTAAGAATGCTATACTGGGCTATAGATATACAGGGAAAAGCTTCAAACTGAGAATTTCAGTGTTTTATCTACAGGTGACTTTGTGCTTCTAGGATCTTTACCCCAGCAAAAGTCATTCAATTAGCTCTTATTTATTGACACCTCAGCCCTGCCATGTACAAACAAAAGAATGCAATAGATTAGTGATAATATACACCTCAATCTATTTATGAGATATGATGTATTTTTCCTTCATCCTAAGTCTGCTATACAACTATGTTTGCAATAAACATTTACTCCTCAAACAGTTTCCAATATAGATTTTTAAATACATTTTTAAAATGAAGATAGTAAATAATCAACTTTAAATGGTCATCACTAGAACCAAATATGGTAACCTCTTTAAGGAAAGTCACCTACAATCAGAATGGAATACTTTTTTTTTCTTTCTAAAAAACACTCTATATACAATAGTAAATTTACTTGTTATTTTATTCAGAAACTTAGAATATTTATTTGAAATAAAAGATATGATATTTACATAATTCTCATCATTGGTAATTTGGCACCCAAAACTCTTCACAAAAGGCAGAATAGATAATAAAATGAGGACAGAATTTTAACAAAAAGTTGTACTTTATACATTGTGCCAATACAATTTAACAGAATATAAAACCACAAACATTTTAATTTGATTTTAAAAGCACTGAAAAATTTCATCAGGGATCATTACTGTCTATGAAGTACTTCTTACCCTTTATCCACTTCATTTCCTTTCTGACAAAAATCGTAAATTATCAAAATGCTATAAGATTTTCCTCAAAACTATTTATTTGTGACCAAAAGCTAAGTGAGTGCATTTCAGCTTCAAGTCTAAAAAACAAAACTTGTGTGCCGCTTCAGTTTACCCTGACTCAGCCAATCAGACTCTAATGTCTTGGAAACCCTCATGCTTATTACAAAAATAACTCTGTTGCTTGATTTTTAAAGCAATAAACATATAGTCATAAATTATTTTTTAAAAATCTATTGGCAGTCAACATTCCAGAAAAACACAGAAATCTATTATCTGACTTCCTTTCCCCAATCATTATAATGAAGAGCCTAAGAGAATAAAGAGAACCATTTCACCCCCATACTATTCTATATTCATTTTTTGTTTGCCAAAAACTTTGGTACTAGAGAGAAAAAATATATACTCTGACTTTGTCTGTATATACCGATATCTTATAAATATATTTCAATTATAAGAGAAGCAGCGCCCCAGAAGAGGGTGAATTCTCAAGCTAGGCAAGTCTACTACCCAAGGATAGGGCCTGATCAGGAAGGAGTCAACCCTAAGGCATAGAATGGTGACATCTGGATTGATGCACTCAAAAATCTTCAATTCCAACATTCTCCCCAGACTCTGGGCCTGTAGAATTGGACCACTTCATCTTGTTAGAGGCTATCATTCCTCCTTGCTTGAAGATAGTAGAGTCCTCTGCCTTACAAGACTACAGGTATTTCCCTCAGACCTACCTCTATTTCCCCTCCTGGCCATCAGACAAATACGTAGAGTTAAGTTATACCATAACTCAGTCTGCTGAGGGTGGGAAGATATTTTGTCACCAATGAGCTGCAGGACTGAGTTTACATATACCAACAGAATCCAGGAAAATATATTTGGGACTGATAGTGAAGGTGTTAGATGAATAGTGAGAAGAACATAAAGCTGAATAAAGGAGAGCTGATCAATATGGGAACAATTCTATCTTATGACACAGGATTTAACATCCTGACAAACATCTTGGGAGACAATGCTAACGTACTCCTAGGATGGCTCTTAGAAGCTTGAAGAAAACATGGTTACATTAGGTGAAAAGAAAATGCCAGAACTGCCAAAGCAGACAGAAGAACAGAAGATCAAAAGGCTCAGGGAAATGGACATTCTAGAGTAGATATACTATGTTGGGCCAGAAAACCCACTAGCCAACTTTGTTCCATGGAAGGGCCCAGTGGACACTCCATTTACTAAAGGGATGAGGAAAGCACTGGAATGAGGGGCACTAGCATCACTGTGAAGGTCAGTGTGGCTGTCCTCTGTAGGCTCAGGCTGGCATAGGGGATGCTGTTACAGAACTGGACTCCCTGATAAAACCAAAACCAAACCCATTGCCGCCGAATCAATTTTGACTCACAGCAACCCTGCAGCACAGAGTAGAACTGCCCCATAGGGTTTCCAAGGAACAGCTGGTGGATTCAAACTACCGACCTTTTGGTTAGCAGCTGACCTGTTAACCACTGCACCAACAGGACTCCCTGAGAGCAACGGGGATTATAGGATCCTGAAGTAACAGAGGGCAGGTTGTGGGCAATTCCGGTAATGACTGGCAAGGTTAGATTGAAAGTGGGGTGTATCATCCACAGAGAGATATAGAGATGGTTAAATGAACACATCATCCTTAGGGACAAGATGAATGGACAGCCAATAAGCATATTGCTCAAACTATACAATCAAAAGAAATCAATAATGGATCTTTAGGAGACTGAGGGAAGTCATCCCAATAAAAAAAATCACTGTATTCTGCCTATTTCTTTTCTTCCCCACAGGTTTTCTTTTATTTATTTACTAATCTTTAGTGAACAATTTCAAATGGGTTTCACCACATCTTTGAGGAGAGAGATGAGGGGAAAGTGAAGTAGGGTGGGATGGACTGACATAAAACATGAGGGTCCCCAAGGGGTTCTCTAAACTGTGGACATAAGGGGCCCAAAGTGGATTCCTATCAGGACCTACAAATACCCTTTAATCTCCCAAGAGATCTCATCAACTGTTTTCTACTAACATCTCAAACATAACATATAAAAGTCCCATTTTATATGTTGGTGTATATGAACTGCTTCACTCTGACAAAAGAGTCATAAGCTGCTTCCATAAAGCAGCAGAGTTATAGAAAATTGGTGCAATTATTCCATGGTTTTATGTATGTTGAGAACCGTTGTTCCTTTATAGCATTCTTATTCAAAGTTCTTTTTGTTTGTGGATTTTTTTTTCATTTCTTTTCTTTTTTGTAGATTTTGTTTTTACTGAGACTTTATGTTTTTCTTCTTTGTTTTGATGAGTAGGTTTGTTAACTTTCTTTGTGTTTACCTTGAAATTTACCCCTATCTTCCTAGGTTTGAATCAGTCTATTATTACTCGGTATCGCCTTGCCTTCCTCTCCATTAGAAGTTTCTATAGCTACCCTGTTTATTCC
>NW_004444011.1:6158040-6182100 GCF_000243295.1 Trichechus manatus latirostris | reverse complement strand
ATTCAGCCTGTGGTCTGATGTTGTTTGTTCTCAGATTGAATGACTCCCTTTAATAAGTCTTGTAAGTTTGGTTTGGTTTTTACATACTCCCCTAATTTCTGTTTATCTGGAAATGTTCTAATTTCACCATCATATTCGAATGAGAGTTTTTCAGGATATATTATTCTTGGCTGGCAATTTTTTTCTTTCAAAGTTTTATATATGTCATCCCATTGCCTTCTTGTCTGCATGGTTTCTGCTGACTAATGCAAGCTTAGTCTTATTGTTTCTCCTCTGTATGTGACTTTTTCTTTTTCTTGAGCTGCTCTCAGGATTCTTTCTTTGTCTTTGGTTTTAGCGAGTGTGATTATGATATGCCTTGGTGATGTTCTTGGGGTCTATCCTATATGGGGTTCATTGAACTTCTTGGATGGTCAGCTTTTCATCTTTTTTGATATTGGGGAAGTTTTCTGTCAGCAGTTCTTCAATGATCTTCTCTGTGTTTTCTGTTTTCTCCCCCTGTTCTGGAACTCCAATCGCTTGCAAATTTTTGCTTTTGATTGTATCCCACATAATTCTCAGCGTTTCTTCATTTTTCTTTGTTCTTTTTTTCTGATTTTTCCTCAGAGTTGTAGCCAAGTGTTTGTCTTCAATTTTGCTGATCCTATCTTCCATTGTTTCAAACTTGCTCCTCAGCCCTTCTATAACACTATTTCTGAAATCTTGCTGTTTATCTTTTGGATTTCTAATTGTTGTTTTTGTATGATTTCTAGTTGTGAATTTATTTTGGCATTTTTTCCTGTATTATTTTCCTGAATTCTTCCATTTTTTTGTCTGTATCTTCCATGCATTTGTCTGCCTTTTCCATGAGTTTGTCTATTTTTTCCTCATTTTTGTCTGCTTTTTGCTTCAACTCTTGGATAGCTTGGAATATTAGAAATTTTAATTCTCTATCAGGTAGTTCTAGTGCCTTTTCTTCTACTGGAAAGTCATCTGGTGTTTTATTTTGGACACCTACTGGAACCATCCTATCTTTTTTTAAATATGCTGTTGTCTTTGGGACATTCAGTAGTTATTTTCCTCATTTATTGATTGTAGATTTGTTTGTTTCATCCTGATTTTTCATTTTATTTGGTTCTGTCTGAGCAGGCAGGCTGTGCCTTCTTTGTTATTTGCTCGTCTATGGGCACGATACTTTTTGCCCCCTTCTCCAATGGGCAGAGTCAGTCACTCAGGTATGGTACAGCAGGGCAGGTCCAACTGAAGTGGAGTTGCTGGGATGCATTGTTTGTGGCACATACTAGGCCCAGCAGGGCAGAAGGGAAATCAGTGCAGGGCAGGTTCTGGTAGGCCGTGCCTGTGATGCTCCGGGGTGTGATGTTCAGCACACAGTGCAGGTAGGCAGGAAGGAGAGGGGAGATTGTGATGTGTGGAGCTAAGATGGGCATGGGAAAGAGGAGAGATGAACAGGAGCCAAAAACATACAAAAAAAAAATAGTGCTAAAGGAGCTTGCTGTTGGAGTGGATTGATGAGAGACAGTTGTTCTGTCTCCTGCTGGGAGCTCTGTGAAGCTGATTTCCCATACTCCCTGTTTGCCGACTTCTGACAGAAGTCCAAGATGGCAAATCCTGCTGCTTTAGCTGATAGGAGACCTCTGCACATATCTCTCCTTGGTCTCTGTTCTCTGTCAGTTTCTTATTCCATTTGGTGCTTGGCTGAGTTCTTTATCTCTTCATTTGATGTTTAGGGTTACAGGATTGACGTTAGTCTCTGTTTGGCTTAGTTTTTCAGGTCTTTGCTGTGGAGAGACAGAGTGGTGCTGCTGTCTATAGTGCCATGTTGGCCAGAAGTCCCTCTACTCTGCCTGTTTTCTGAACTTGAGCCATTACTGAGACTGGGAACGCACTGACTAAAGGAGAGATCAGATCCCAGGATGAAGAACCTTGCCACCCATGGGAAGTATACATGATAAAGATCCCCCTCCCCCCAGTCTTTCCCCTAAAAGGACATATGGCGATTTACTCACGTGACTCAGGTGACATATGAGGAAAGAGGAATTGCCAGACATTTCAAGGACTATTGGACATAGGGTGTGAGTTAACATTGATAGCCAGGGACCCAAAATGTCAAAAAGAGACTATTAGTGAAGACTTGAAGGACAGTGATGAAATTGATATTGGAGGCTAAAGACAAGGGTACTTGAGTTATGTAATAACAGTATGTGGGTGCAAGCACACAACCAAGACAGTGGCAAAACTGTCACCTGCAATAACGCAGAAAATAGAAATGGTATATAAGGAAATCATGGATCTGGCTGAAGAGATTGCTAGGCAGATTGTTGAAAGCATCAACTATTTTTGTTTTGCTTTGTTTTTGTTTTTAGCTGCCCATGAAAAAGTATGTGAGAAAGATAAAATAAGAAAAAAGTATACAGTTTTCAAGCAGAATTTAGAGGAACTATGGTGCAGTGGTTAAGTGCTTGGCTGCTAACCATAAGGTCAGCAATTCAAATTCACCAGCTGCTCCTTGAAACCATATTGGGCATTTCTATTCTGTCCTAAAGGGTCACTATGAGTCAGAGTGGAGTTGACGTCAATGAGTTTGGGTTTTTTTTTGTTTTGTTTTGTTTTTTTGTATAAAGGAAACAGGATTTACTGCATTTGAAAATAATGCTATTTCTCACTCGCAGCCTCTCCAGATGACAAAAGCCTCTCAAGGTAAGAAACAGACTCAGGCAAAAAATCAAACCAAGAACACTGAAAGTAAAAGACACCTCAGTGTAAAATTCAGATGAGGGTGTGTGTGTGTAAGACATGTTGTTGAAACCTCAGGGAGATTTTAGGTGATGCCTCAGTCTTTCAGGTAAACAAAAAGACTTCTAAGAACCCTAAGGATGAACCTCATAGACCCTCTCAACTAGATGACTGGGCTGCTAAGAATTATAAGGGTGTTGTCCCACAGCAGCTTCAGATGCCTATTTCAGAAAGAAGTGTAGGTATGGCTTTTACCAAATGGAGGCGACTACATTTTGATACAAAAGAACTGCACAATTTTTTTTTTAAAGAAGACTTCTACAGGCAGGAAGCAGGCTAAGAAAGCTTTTTATCTTCAAAGAGGGGCCATTCATTATGGAAATGGAAGGATGACTCAGACGACAGAGCCAAGAGGCTTGGGAACTATTCCCAGGGATCAGGACTGGACTCTAATCAAGAACTGGCAACATGTTCCCTGTTAGATTTCAAAATTACTATGAATTAGTAACTGCTATGTGCTTCCCATTTCTCCCCTTTTTGTCTGTTCCAATTTTCCTGTCCATTCCTCATCATTGTCTGTTGGGTGAGTGGAGAGCAGATAACTTTTCCCTTTAGTTCATAGGTCCTTAGATCAAGAGGAACCATACCTACAGAACTACTCCCAAGGAAACACACTTGAGGAGCCTCATCAACAACCACACCTGATTTAGATAATGAGATCCTGGATTCAAGTTATTGTCATGACGAAATGAGATTTGTGGTGTTGGAATAAAAGGTACATTGTGTTTTGTATGTGGGAGGGATGTGAATTGTTGTCAGAGGGTGAACTGTGGCAGCTAGTTTTAAAAACCAACAAAAAACCAGTTGCCAATAAGTCAGTTCTGACTCACGGTGACCCCATTTCAGAGTAGAACTGTGCTCCATAGGGTTTTCAATTGTTGTGATCTTTTGGAAGTAGATCACCAGACCTTTCTTCTAAGGAACTTCTGGGTGGATTCAAACCACCAACCTTTCAGTTAGTAGTTTAGCAATTAACCATTTACACCACCCAGGGACTCAGAGATCACCTGAAATAATTCTGCCCTTCCCTCTATGTACACATTGCTACTCCCATCTGTGGCAGAGCTTATGTTACCTCCCACTGAATCTGGGCTGGCCCTGCATTTGTACTGACCAGCAGAATGCAAAGGAAGTAATGGTCTACAACTTACGAATTTGAACATTAAGAAGGCCAGGCAGCTTCCACTTCCTCTTAGACCCTATAACCAACATGTAAGACATTCTGGCTATCTTGCTGGGTGGAGGGTCTCCATGGAGGCTACATGGAGGAGCACTGAGGCACCAGATATCCAGCCCAGCCCTAGTTGCAGCCCTAGCCACCATCTGACTACAACTGCGTGAAAGACACCAAACACCAGTGGAGAAACCACCTCTACTAGACTTGACTAGGAGCCCTAGTCAAACCAGTCTCATTACAAAATAGGGATCATACTGTTTGGACAGTTTTGTATCTGGATTTTCATATCTAGCATTATATCTTAATATTTTCCAAAGGAATGATTCCTAAGACACATTATATGAATGGCAGTATAGTATTCCACTGTCTAAAGAATATAACATAATTGGTTTCACTATTTCCATTACTGTTGGACATTTTATCTTGTTTCACTATTATAAGTAACGTTTCAATAAACATCACTGTACTTAAATTTTTGTAGATACTTTTGGTTATATTCCTAGGCATCCACTACTTTAGTAATAAGAAGAAAGCCTTTTGCTGGAAAAAAGAAAGTAAAACTTTGCTTTAGATTCTCGTATGCTGACCCTTTCTAGAATGCCTTTCCTTAGTGATACTAAAAACTGGACTTTCCACAACTTTAAATGTAGCTTTTTAAAGACAGATACAGATTTGTCCTTCATAGTTATTTATAATTTCAAAATGACAGGACAATTATTTATTTTCCTCCAACATGGAACTCTGGATTAAAATTCTTAAGATATTAGCATATATTATTTGGGAAATGTGATGGTTAAGGTTGTGTGTCAACTTGACTTGGCCATGATTCTCAGTGGTTTTGTAGTAATGATGTAGTTTAGCAATTATGTAATGATACAATCACCTCCATGATGAGATCTGTTATAAGCAGCCAATCAGTTGAAAGGGAGTTTCCTTAGGGGTATGGCCTGCATCCAATATATATGGACTTTCTGGCATAACTTGCTGGCTTTTGTCCTGCTCTGGATCCTGCATTCGGCGGGCCATCATCTGAGCTCCAGTTCTTGGGACTTGAGCCAGTAGCCTGCCATCTTACCTGCCAATCTTGGATTCACCAGCCTCTGCAGCCCCTGAGCCAGCAGCAGGCTGTCTGACCTGACAATCTTGGGTTCGTCAGCCCCTGCAGCCACGTGAGTCAGGAGAAGCCTCCAGCCTGACGCCTGACCCATGGACTTGGGACTTTCCTGCCTCTACAACCACGTGAGCCATTTCTTTGAGACAGACAGATAGGTAGGTAGGTAGATAGATAGGCAGATAAGATAGACAGACACTTTACTGGTTTTGCTTTTCTAGAAAACTCAGGAAACCACTGCGTCATCTTCTCTTACAGCATCTTTTAATCTCAGATCTCATCTTGGTTTGAAAATTTAAAATTTATTTCCAAGAATGAAAAATTACTTTAAATGTCATAATCATATTTAGAAGGTTGTTGTTTCATAGGAGTGCTTTTTATTTGCTTAGAGACAAAATTAAAGACTTCAAATAACAGTAATTTTCTCATTTTTTTTTCCTGCCTTAAATATACTACAATAGTACAAATTTATTCTTACCAAGTTATCGTAAGTGAGTAGGAGTGGAATACAAAGCAGAAAATTTCTCATTTCTGTTATTTCTCTTAATCTTCAAGTGTAAGTACTCATCTGATAGGGTTTGGTAATAAATTTATTTTTCAGTCCTGACCTAATACAACTTAAAATTCACATTTTAAATCTAATAACCCATATATTTACAGTTTAAAAAGTCACATTTTGTTGACTGGGGGGAACACCAGGGAGGTTTCTGGGATATTATTTTTTGATCTAGGTGTTGGTTGCGAAGGTGTGTTTACTTTGCAAAAATTTATTCAACTGTGCTCTTAATGATTTGTATACATCTCTGTACATATTGCAGCCCTGGTGGTGCAGTGGTTAAGAGCTCAGATGCTAACCAAAAGGTCAAGAGTTCGATCCACCAGCTGCTCCTTGGAAACTCTATGGGACAGTTCTACTTTGTCCTATAGGGTTGCTATGAGTTGGAATCCACTCGATGGCAACAGGTTTGTGTTTTTTTTTTTTGGTATGTATGTATTTGTGCTTAATAGTTTCCTTTAATCAGGGACACATCAGATGGGTCCTTACAGAAAGGGGGAAGAATACGGAACAGAACTCAAATTCTTAAGTCCAGGCGTACTGGACTGCTTGAGACTAGGGGACTCCCTGAGACTATTGCCCTGAGATACATTTTAAACCTTAAACCGAAATCATCCCTTGAGGTCACCTGTTAGCTAAATAACAGACTGAATCATAAAATAAAGAATATCTCCTGTGAGTAATGAGCTTCTTCAAAAAAAAAAAAATCAACTATAGGAAGCTAATTGGTCAAAAATTACTCTGAAGCAAAGATGAGAAGGTAAGGGGACAGGGTAGAGTACTGGAAATGGTACAATCAGAAAGGAATGAATGAGAATGATGGTACATTGTGAAAAATGTAACCAATAGCACTGAATAATTTGTGTAGAAATTGTTAAATGGTAACCTACCTTTAAAATTATATTTTAAGCGTTTTCTTAAGCACGTGAATCTCTAAACTACATTTTGTAATTTAAATGCTAAAAATTAAAAAATTTTAATTACTTTTCTTAAAATTTAAACCATAAAAATTTCAGCTATAAAGATAGCTTAAAACTAAGGCATTCACTATGATTTTACAAAAACTATTTATCTTCACTTCATTCCTGTAAATTCAACATTTATTTTCAATGTGTAAAAACATAAAATGTGCCCAACATTACTGAAAAGACGAACACTTTAAGTAAAATGCTGCATATGATAAAAACGAACGTTCTTAATTTTTAATGGCAACACTCAAACTGTTATTTTTTTAAATATTTCAATTTCTTAAACTCTTTTCTAGTTAAATGTTCATTCTGCCATCAATTTATCCGTTTTGTCAGTTGTAGCTGTAAGTTGAAGAACATTTTAGGTCTCATGATCACCAAAATTCAGAGAAATAAGATTAAAATTCATGTTAGCATTATTCATTATTGTGCATCAAGCATGCAGAAAAAGGGCAGTTATGTCTCTTCTGTTTTTAACTTTCTATCATATGACATCACACACAGATGTTAGAAAGGAAAACAGACATTAACCATGTGGCTTCCTCCCAACCTCCATTATGATCTAAAGGAATACTTCCAATATAAACCAAAAGAAAACCTCGTTGCTATCAAGTTGATTCCGACTCATATACAGAAGTATTTTAAATGACTGATTTCTATAAGTTTTCTCATCTATTGATTTTCTGTTTTGTCCCTTCCTGAATTATATGAATATCACACTCTCTAGTAAGCTTTTTAACCTAGGCAATTGGTTTACCCTTAATTACATTACCTCTGTAAGTCTTCCTCTGATTTTATATGTTCCGTTTAAGTATAAAATTGTTAATTAAAATACTAGGAACATATTTACATATTCAAATGCTCAACATAGCCTTTAATTAATGCTCTGAGCTAAATGATCTTGACATGCACCTGGGCTTGGCTGGTATTACAGACCCAACAAACTAAGAACAAAATGATGCTCCTCAGAAGCGGAATTTATTGCAACATCTACAACTACCAGACATTAACATTTTACAAAGCCAATGCATTAATAAATATTTAAGAAATTTTTCCAAAATGTTTCCCACCTATCTCCATGCAATAGCCAAGTACATAGAAATGTGCTAAGCATTTGCTCACATAATACGATCAACTACTTGTATTAAAGGACAGTTTTGCACTCAGTGCCCCACCTCCATTCTCATTTAATCCTCTCTCATTATTTTATGGCCTCTAAATCCTATTAATCCTCCAATTATGGTAAGTAGAACATACTTAGAAATTTAGTACTAAATTTAAAACTGCCATCTAGATACCGGCGAAGCGCAAACCCTGGTGCTATTTCACAAAGGTGTCCTGAAATAGCAGTCTGCATGGGTGCCCCAAGGAACCCTGGTGGTACAATGGTTAAAGTGCTCGGCTGCTGACTGAAAGGTCAGTGGTTCGAACCAACCAGCCGCTCCTTGGGAGAAAGATACGGCAGTCTGCTTCCATCAAGATTTACAGCCTTGGAAACCTTATAGGGCAGGTCTACTCTGTCCTCTAAGTCGCTATGAGTTGGAATCGACTCGATGGCAGTGGGGGTATAGGTGCCCCAATTCCCAAATATCATTCTGTAGTTAAATAATCCCTAGAATATAGACTATCCCCCATTCCTGAACCTATTCTTTCTGTTTCCGTATTTTGTTGGGCTGTTCCCACTTGCCTTTTTAATGTTGCCTTCTCTTCACAAATGGTATCAAATTTTTCCCGAAGACACATTTCACATTAAGCTTTCATGTTCCCACACAGTTTTAGTTTGAATAAAATTAAGCAGCACAATGAACATGCAATTTAGCCATGCCCTTTAGTATCCCGGAGCCCTTGTGGGGTGGTTAAGAGTTACGGCTGCTAACCAAAAGGTCAGCAGTTTGAACCCATCAGCTACTCCTTGGAAACCCATATGGGGCAGTTCTACTCTGTCCCATAAGGTTGCTCTGAGTCCAAATCATCTTGATGGCAATGTGTTTTTTTGGTTTTTTTTTTTAATATTCCATGAATGTTCAGTTGTTTTAATATCTGCATGAGATTTGGCACAAAATATTAAGGAAACTTCATAAAAACCAATTAAAATACCACTTTTGGTTTTAAATTAGCTAGTTAACTAAGTAGGTCTACTTTAGAGCAGAGGTGCCCTGATGGCACAATGGTTAAGCACTTGCTTGCTAACTGAAAGGTTGGAGGTTTGAACCCACCCAACCGCTCTGCGGGAGAAGATTATAGCCTAGAAAACCCTATGGACAGCTCTACTCTGTCACTTTGGGTCACTGTGAGTCAAAAATCAACTCAGTGGCACCTAACAACAATTTTAGAGGAGAGAACTTCTAGCTAGGAAATATAGCAGTGAGTTGCAGGGGCTCTGGAACCAGACTACCCGTCACCATCGAGTCGATCCCGACTCATAGTGACCCTATAGGACAGAGTAGAACTGCCCCATAGAGTTTCCAAGGAGTGTCTGGTGGATTTGAACTAGCCGACCTTTTGGTTGGCAGCTGTAACACTTAACCACTACACCACCAGGGGAGCCAGACTACCTTGGTTCAAATCTGTGTTGTGCTAGGAACTAACCGGGACTTTAGGCAAATTACTCAATCTCACTGTGCTGTGTGTTAAAAACTTTCATTTTAAATGGCAACAATCATTTAAAATAAACCATTATCATTTAAAATGTTTCAACTTCTTAAACTATTTTCTAGTTCAATATATTATAGTTTACTCCACCCAGAGGCACACCAGAAGACAGGCCTGGAAATGTGCTTTCAAAAGGTCACAGCCTTGAAAACCCTATGGAGCAGTTCTACCATGCACACGTGGGGTCGCCATAAATCCGAGTCTATTCAATAGCAGCTAACAACAATAGCCACCAATTTATCCCTCTCCTGTCAGTTGCCTCATCCATAAAATGGTAGTAACAGCACCTACCCAGAAGAGTTATGAGGATTACCTGTGTTAATCCCCCTCTAGAACAGTGCCTGGCAAGCAGTAAACAATAAATGTTAGTCTTCATTAATATGAAAACTTGTGGAAAAAATATAAAGAAGAGTGTAACTATACATTTGCAGGAGTAAGACATACCAGTACTTATACTTTTCTTCAGAACTATTTTTCAAATCCTTTAATCTATATCCAGGACCATAATTATTATGATGAAACTGTTATTCTCAAATGCAGTATATAGTTAGAGAATAAAGTACAAGCCAACTATTTTGAGAGTTATTTTGTAAAATAAATAGTAATATGTTTATAGAATGTCAAAACAAAATCTGGCAGTATTTCACTTAAAAGTGGAATCTTTCTCATTACTTTTTTTTTCAAAAAAACACAATTTGTTGTTGTTGTTATTAGCTGCCGTGGAGCCGGTTCCGACCGAACAAACACTACCGGCCCTATGCCACACTCACAATAGTTATTGTTATGCTTGAGCCCACTGTTATAGCCACTGTGTCAAATCATCTTCTTGAGGGTCTTCCTCTTTTCGTTAACCCTCTACTTTACAAAGCATGATGTCCTTCTCCAGGGACTGATCCCTCCTAATAACGTGTCCAAAGTATGTGAGATGTAGTCTCACCATCCTTGCTACTAAGGAGCATTCTGGCTGTACTTCTTCCAAGACAGATTTAGATTTGTTTGTTCTTTTGGCAGTCCATGGTATAGTCTATATTCTTCGCCAACACCATAATCCAAAGGCATCAATTCTTCTTCAGTCTTTTTTTTTTTTTTTTAACAATTTAACCGTCGTAAAGAGGCTTCCTCCCTTTCTGAATTGACGGAAATTGTTGCAGGTTTATTCCATTCTCTACAAAATTCTAGCAGTTCAATCTAGTAGAAAAAGTAAAATGTAATATACAAATGCTCTTACCACAGGGTCCACACAAAGGATTTACTAGTACAAAATTCTCTTCTGAATTTACCAATACCCTGAATAATTCATGTTAAAGGCAGTATAAGCAGTATGCGTTTACGCTGATGGGGAGCAGACAAAAGAGGGCCAAATTTCAATACTAGTTTTAAAAAATTTGGGGATTTTAAATTAATTTACAGCTGGAACTCGACACTCCTTAAATACATACATTCAACAGACCTACCACTTTCCAGGAGTCCTAAAAATAAATACATAAATTACCATCAGTCAATTCCGACTCATAGCAGTCCCATAGGGCAGAGTAGAACCGCCCCGTGGGGTTTCCAAGGAGCAGCTGGTGGACTGAACTGCCGACCTTTTGGTTAGCAAACGGGTCCCTAACCAGGGCCCGGTAGAGGTTCTGAAAAAGAAAAAACCAGCCCGGCCAGCTCCACACGCGCGGGGGCCTTCCGGGACCATCGAGCGGACGCCACCGATGGCGGGTTCGCGCCTAGGGCGCGGCGGGCGCGCGCGGCGCCAAAAGGGCCGCCAGCCTCTCCGCACTCTCGGCGCTGCAGCCTGCCCCACCCGCACAGTGCCCGCCGCGGCCAACCCCGCAGCCCACAGGACCTGCCGAGGCAGAGACATGGTCTCCGTGGCGTGGGCTTCCGGAAAGGGCGAGGAGATCTAGGGCCCTTTGGAGATCGAACAGCCGGAGTTAGTGGAAATTAAACGATGCGCGGGCTCTGAGGCACTGGAGACGTGATGGATCGCGGCAGGACACGAAAAGCCGACCTGGTCGCTGGGAGCGGAAGACGCTTAGAGGAGGGGCCCACAGCACGACCGGAAGTCACCCGTAGAGGGGGATCGCAAAGTGGGAATCGGTTGTTTCTCTTCTCAGCTCCCTCGAAATAAGCCCTAGCGTAGCAGGAAGCATGAATTCTGAGATTTGTGCAAAAGTACCCGTGACAAGATCATAAAGAAACAGTACCCGTCCCTGGGTGGGCTCGAACCACCAACCTTTCGGTTAACAGCCGAACGCGCTAACCGATTGCGCCACAGAGACACTGATGCAAACGTCCTTTACCGGCTTAGCCTTTATGAAGGACCGCAAAGGCAGTGTGCGGCTGTTTCCTATTTCCTGATTCATCTTGTTAAAGTCAGATTTTTAATTTAATATTTTTAACTCTCGTAACTCTAATCTCTGCCTTTTAAGCATATTGGAAAATTATAAAATACAGTATCAAGTGGACTTCAAGATTGCAAAGTGTATTAAAATACTGGCGCTTTATTCCAACTCCCACTTGGAACGTTCTGTTTTAAGAAGATAAATATTTCTGATTAGTTTCCTTTTGTAAGGAAATAAAAATTTTAATCTTGTGAGTTCAGAAGCTTTCCTTTTGTTTCCAACAATTTGTCCAGTGCTTTAGTCACTAATCTTCATGATTTACTTGTGTAGCTTTCCCAAGTTCGTCTTAATTGTATTTGCCTTATTTATTTTTATTTTCAGGTATAAGTAGATACATCTATGCCATCCCTGTTTGTTTTTAGCAACCTACATTGCAATTATTTGTCGCACTAACCTTCTTTGTTGCTAGAAAGGAACATCAGGAGAAATGCAATCCCTGTGCGTTGTAGCTTATTACTAAATCCTCCTGTGATTCTCCCTGGAATTAGCCTACACATTTGAGCCATGTCACTTAAAACACACATCTCTCAGGATATTTATAACCTGATTTGAGGAAAGAGTAGTTTAAAAAGAAGAAAACAGTATGATTTGTGACTACTGAAAATTCTTAGCACAGAAACAATTCTAGCAAACATACCCATAAATACTCTGTATGAAAATCTTTCCCTTTTGTGTGCACGTTTCCAGATGCCTTTTAAGGTACTCTTCAAAACTCTGTTCCCTCTTTCCTCCTCAAAAACTTGCTAGTTTCCACTTGAGAACTTTGTATTTAAATTTTGCATAGTCACTAAACTCCTTTGTCCAGAATGGAGAAAGATTCTGTATCATGACTCATAGAAGTCGGTGAGACATGCCTAAGTCCAATCAACATTTTGAGTTCCTGTTGCATGATAAGACAACTTAAATTGGCTTTAGAACCAATTAACAGCGTTCCTTGGAAATTGTTGAGATATTAAACATCTGGGAAATAACACCAAGCTGTACCACTGTGCTTCCAACAGACTTTTAGAAGTGCACTTAAAAATTCTGAATGTGAGAAAACAGTCCAGGAAACACTTATAAAGAGCAGAGGAGTCTGATTTCATTCTATGATGCTACCTTCATACTTTACATTTAATATACCTGTTAATATAAGCTAAAACTACCAGCCACTGGCCTTTCTTCTCCAAATACAAAAATGAGTGTCCTTGCCTCTGCTATTGTTCTTATGATTATTCAGTTAGTACAAACTGCAACTAGTGTACCTCACCACGTGTCTTAGTTATCTAGTGCTGCTATAACAAATTCCACAAGTGGATGGCTTTAACAAACAGAAATTTTTTTTTTCACAGTTTAAGAGGCTATAAGTCTGAACTCAGGGTGTTGGCTCTAGGGGAAGCCTTTCTCTCTCTGTTGCTTCTGGAGGAAGGTCCTTGTCTCTTTGAGCTTCTGCTCCTGAGGTAACTTCACATGGCTTGGCATGTGTCTTCCCCATCTCTACTTCTCTCACTTGCTTGTTTTAATCTCTTTTATATCTCTAAAGAGATTGACTCAAAACACACCTTACGCTAATCCTGCCTCATTAACACAACAAAGACAACCCATTCCCAAATGAGGTTATAACCACAGGCATGTTACTGTTGTTGTTGTTAAGTGCTGTCAAGTCAGGTTCCGACTTATAATGACCCTATGTTCAACAGAACAAAACACTGCCCGGTCCACAGGCATAGAGGTTAGAATTTACAACACTTTTTTTGGGGAACACAAGTCAATTCATAACACTACCCATTCATTCAATATTTGCTGTGCTGCTTAAAATAATATTAGGAACAGTTCTATTCGTGCAAATATCTTTAGCTCCAATCTCTTCTCCTCACTTCAATCATCATGCTAACATGTTCACTTCTAAAAAGAGAGATGATGAGAAACACCAAGTTGATGAAAAAATTAATTCAGAAAGGAATATTAACCTTATTGTATGCTAATCGTTTATCAATGTGAGTATCTTGTTTCAAAAGAGTCTTACAGCCGGGTTCTGTAGTTTTAACCCTTTTAATAAGATAAATGGTTATTTTCACTGTTAATTAATTTTGTTCTTTTTTTTAATTCTCTCCACCTGAATATACTTCAAAAACCCATTGCAGTCCGGTCAATTCCAGACAGAGTAGAACTGTCCCATGGGGTTTCCAGGGAGTGGCCGGTGGATTTGAACTGCAGACCTTTGGTTAGCAGCTAAACTTCTAACCACTGTGCCACCAAGGCTCCAGACCTTCAAAAGAACATCTTAATAACCAAACACCTCGAGGGATTGGTTTACCGAGTTTGAAGGCTTGGGACCATAGTCTCATGGGACAACTTGATCAATTGGCATAACATAGTTCAAAAAGATGGTGTTCTACATCCTAGTTTGGTGAGTAGCATCTAGGGTCTTAAAAGCTTGCAAGTGGCCATCTAAGATACAATTATTGGTCTCTACTCGTCTGCAACAAAAGAGAAAGAAGAAAACCAAAGACGCAAAGACAAAACTAGTCCAGAGGACTAATAGCTCACATGAACCACGGTCTCATCTAGTCTGAGAAAAGATCTAGATGGTGCTCAGACACCGCTATTGACTGTTCCAACCAGGGACACAATAGAAGGTCCCAGACAGAATGGGAGAAAAATGTAGAACAAAATTCAAAGAGACTAGAGGAACCCCCAATATTATCACCCTAAGATACCATTTGAACCTGCAACTGAAGCAATCTCTGGGAGCCACCTTTCAGCCAAATAATAGATAGGCTTATAAAATAAACAATATCACCTGTGAATATTGTCCTCCCTTAAATAATCAACTGTATGAGACCAAACAGTCAACATTTACCCTAAAACAAAGATGAGAAGCTAAGGAGGGGCAGGGAAGCTAGAGAATGGAAATAGAACAGAAAGTATGAAACTACTGACACGTTGTGAAAAATGTAACCAATGTCATGCAACAAGTTGTATAAAAACTGTTAAATGGGAACCTAATTTGCTAGCTATGTAAGCTTTCACCTAAAACACAATAAAATATTATTTTAAAAAAAGAACTTTTAAAGATTAAATTGAATGGAAACTGAACATTTGACTCCAACAACGTATATCAAATGTAGCTTTTATGCAAAATATCCATTTACAAAAGTAACAGTGCAGTCAGCATATGTTGTCATCTAAATCTTTGTGATTGTCTTATTTTAGGTCTTAATATCTATACTCAATCTTTAAACCCAAATTAAGAAACATACATTATTTTTCCTTATATTTCCGGATAACCCAAACAAAATGATACCACACAGTTTTATTAGTAGTCAGGTCTTCAGAATTGCTAAAAGTGAAAGGACTGGGCATTTTGCCCCTTTTGTGCATATCGTGGCGCAGTGGTTAAGAGCTTGGCTGCTAAACAAAAGGTCAGCAGTTCGAATCTACCAGCCACTCCTTGGAAACCCTACGGGGCAGTTCTACTCTATCCTATAGGGTCGCTATGAGTCGGAATTGACTGGACGGCAACGGGTTCGTTTTGGATTTTGGTGCATATCATGTACAACTGAACTGCAAACTTACCTTTTCCAAGAATGTGCCCTATTCAAAGGGCTGACCTGTGCAGATTAATGAGCCTATATATTTCATTTTCTTCGTAAAGAGGAAAAGGAGAAAAGAAAGGACATCTGTGCAAATGGGATCCACCTATCTTAACAGACAAGGTAAAATGGACCACACTGACTTACAGACTTTTCAGGTATCATGAATCCAGTGTTTTCAGATAACGTGCCTTCAGCTTCATCCCAACAGAATAGGTAACTCTCAAAGCAGTATCACATACAGAATTTCCATTAACACTATTGTGCTCGGCCTTCTTTGCAAATAACTGTATTTCAGAGGTATGGTGGCTGAGTTGTTTGTAAAAATAAAAAATACAGTGAGTTTGAGAAATCACCACAATAAATGGAAGATCGGGGCACTAGAAAACAGATCTAAAAAGAATGCTAAACCAAACGTCACTAAGCAAGAAAACTATGAGACAAATTTTCAAAATCAATTTAAGTCACATTTAAAACTGATTGATGGTAAAGGTGAGTTGAACTCTTCTAACCAATCTTAAGCTTAAAGGATATGTCCTCCTCACCAAAAGTATCATTCTCATACAAAGCTGCTAAGGGTCAGTAATCAGTTTAGCAGGCCAATAGCAGCATGACACAAAACACCTCATGGAGAATACTGCTTCCATAGTCGACCATTAGATTGGGTCTACTCACACAAAATAAACAAATGAGAAAATTGAGAAAGCTATATTAGCATATTATTTTTTGAGTTATGTCACTTAGGAAATTTTGTGAAATTATTGAGGTAATTATCTCCATTTTATGTTTAATTAGACAGTTTTAAGAGAAAAGATAAAGGGATACTTTACTGATATAATGATATTCAGCCTAGTAGGTTCAATAAAAAATTATGAAACATATACTCTTTTCTTCATGAACTTCTCTTCTGTATGTAGAAATTATTTCAAATTTTTTTTAAATATGGTTTTACCAAGTAATACAGAACTAAAATTTTAATCATTACTTCTCGTTAGTAGAAAATTATTATTTACAAATAGTATCAATGATTTCAACTGTGTCTGGACCAATACAATCTTGGATCCAGCTACAAATGTTGAGGGGGGAGTGAATTTTAACTTTCTTGTGTACCTCGGGGAAATTTCTCTGGAAGGCCCTGTGGTTACCTGGGTGAATTTGATAGGTTCTACCACATAGGTTGGTGCCTTGTGGCACAATGGTTATGTGCTGGGCTGCTAACCGAAAGGTCAGTGGTTCAAACCTACTAGTGGCACCAGAGGAGAAAAGACCTGTCAATCTGCTCCTGTAAAGATTATATCACCCATTGCCGTCGAGTCAGTTCTGACTCATGGCGACCCTATAGGACAGCTTAGAACTGCCCCAGAGGTTTCCAAGGAGCGGCTGGTGGATTTGAACTGCCAGACTTTTGTCTCCTGACTTCCCATGTTAGTGGCTTTTAACCACTGATTACAGCCTAGGAAACCCTATGGGGCAGTTCTACTCTATCCTATTTAAAAAGAAAACAAAACAAAAAAACCCATTGCTGTCGAGTCAATTCTCTTCTATAGGATCCCTATAAGTTGGAATTGACTCGATGGCAGACAACAATCACGTAGTTCATTTCTTGACAACACCATTATTAGCAAGGGAGTTACAGCCTCTTTTTTTTTTTTTTTTTATGGTGTTTTCACAGAAGCAGTTTGAGGCAACATTTCTTTGCTATCCCATTTATATAGAGAAAGTGCTGATAAATTGGCAGACCCACCTATCTTTCTGAACTTGCCTTTTAAAAAATAACATCAAAAAAAAAAAAATCAGAACATATATCTTCATTTGCTTCAGAAGAATAAAGAAAATAAGCAGATGCCAAAGGAAGAGTCAAGTCAGCTGTGAACTGCCCGGGGAGTAGAGTTTAGGGAAGAGTCAAATAATCAGCTGAGAAACTCGGAGAAAGGAGAATACCAGTAGAGAACGTATTTAGCAAGTGAGGCAGATATGTCCTAAAGACTACCTGGCTTGGAGTAGGTGTTCCTCTATTTCCTCCTCTATAAAATTAATATTTGCCCTGCTTAATTTACAAGTTTATTGGAAAATAACACACAAATATATATTTTTAATTTCTAAAGTGTTATATAAATATGCTGTTTAAATTTTCAATGAGCAGTAGTTATGTTTAAAAGAAATGAAAGGAGAATATAGTATTTTAACTAATCAGAGTGTAGTATTTAGATTAGATCAGACAATCCAAACCTCTGATCATTAAGGCCAAGCTGATGTATCCAGGAGAAGCACCAGTTACTGTCTCAGCCCTTCCCAGCGTCTGCCAGGTATTCCCAGGGAGGGCACACAGGGCATGACATGAGGGTGAAACCACTGCCCCTCCTTCCACAGCTCCAGTAACATTTCAGAGGTGTTGGGGCCGGGGGGTACAGACCAATGCCCCAGGAATAGCCCCTCCCTGCAGTTACTTCCTAAAGAACAGATAGGAAGCCTTGAATTAGAGATTAAAGTCAACTAAACCATTAAAACGACTATACCTAGTAAGGAGTTGGTACTCAATGACTGTTCACTTAATGAAGTTAGCCAAAGCATCGTTAAAATTTTTAAAGGCATATAGATATTACCTTAGATATCTAGAGATACAGGTATAATCTAAATTCTAAGCCAGCTCAATATAAAATCCATATTTGCAAAAAAAATAATTTTCTAGTATTACAAAATGATTCCTCCCAGAATGGCGTAAATGACAAGTGCCCTCAAATATTTAAAATATGATTCTGCCAAATGGATGATTTTCAAATATGAGATAACATGAATAAAGCACTAAAGCCACTAGCCCAGTGCCCTGTGTTTTCGGGTATAATAAAAGTTAGTCCCTTGCGACAACTAGATCAATGTAAATAATATAGTTCATAAAGTTTACATTCCACATCAGTTTGGTGAGTAGTGTCTGAGGTCTTGAAAGCTTGTGAGTGACTAAGATACAACTATTGGCCTCTACTCATCCAGAGCAAAATAGAAAGAAGGAAACAAAAGACTCAGAGAAGAAACTAGTCTACAGAACTAATAGTCTATACAAACCATGGCCTCATCTACCTTGAGACCAGAAGAACTAGATGGTGCCCAGCTACCACTACCGACTGTTCTGATCAGGGCTACAATAGACGGATCCTGATATAACAGGAGAAAGATGTGGAATGAAGCCTCAAATTCTTAAAAAATCCAGACTTACTGTCCAGACTTACTGGACTGGTTGAGACTGGAGGGCTCCTTGAGACTACTGCCCTGAGATACTCTTTAAACCTTGAACTGAAACTAACCCCTGAGGTCACCTTTTAGCTTAATCACAGAGTAGCTTACAAAATAGAGAATATCACCCGTGCATACTGTGCCTCTTTAAAAAAATCATCTATTTGAGGTCAAATGTCACAATTACTTTTTTAAAAAGATGAGAAGGTAAGGGGGCAGGGAAACTAGATTAATGGAAATGAACGAAACAACCAGAACAGAAATAATAAAAGTGTTCATGCGTTATGAAGAATATAACCAATGACACTGAACAATATGTGTAGAAATTGTTGAATGGGAACCTAAACTGCTGTGTAAACCTTCGTTGAAAACACAATAAAGTAGTATTATTAACAAAAAAAAAAGTTAGTTCCTTTTCCCCATGGTCCTGTAAGGACACTACCACTCCTCCAGCAGCCTAAGTTGAAACACTGGCATCTAAGATTCCTCTTTCATTTCCTACCTTCAGCCAGTTACCAAGTCATAGATTCTACCTTTGCAATGTCTCTCAACTTTAACTTTGTTTCCTCCTTTCCATCTCTATTCCGACCACTCTATATTAATCCAATACATTCCATGTATCTATTTCCTTACATATAACCTAAGCTCCAATAAATGGGTACGAAAATAATATTTAATAATATGAGCACTTACTGTCAGGCCTGTGCTAAATGCTGCACATGCACTACATTTATCTCTCAGCTATTCTTTAAGAGGGATACTATTGTTATGCCAGTTTTATGGATAAGGAAACTAACACTTAGAATGGTTTAAAATTTAAACTTTGAGTCTATCTAAACTTGACATAGCTTGCCCCAGATACTACCTGCTGTTCCTTATCTCTGTGCCTTGTTTTTGCTCATCCCTCTGCTTAGAATACCCTTCCTTCTCTGCCACACTTATTAAAGCCCTATTCCTCCTTCAGGCTCCTAGAATGGCCTCCTCCTCTGTGAAACCTTTCCTTCTCCCTCCATCTAGATATAATCTCTCCTTCTTGTAAACCCTCTAGCACTTTTTACTTCTTTCAACCTCACCTTATATGATAGTCATTTTTGTATTGATTTAATTCCTCCTAATTTGTATACTCCTTGAGGTCAGAAATGTTACTCATCTTTAGATTTCCTGTAGCACTTGACTTAGTCATGGTAAATAAATGTGTTGAACAATTGAAAATAATGAAAATGAAAGATCAACTACATTAAATATTTACTGTAGAAAACTAGGACAGTTTACAGATTCCTGATATGAAGCAAACCAAAAAAATTAATGCATGAGCTTATCAAGGGAAGATGATAAGAGTCCGATGTGGGTCAAAGAAAAGACTAATAAGAATCCAAATTAATTGTTTCTAGGACAACGTTTTTACAGTTTTTAAGTACTGCTATTCCTAAAGGTGAATTTGGTAACTTCAAGGCTAAATGTCTTTCTAGATTTATTCCAAGTCCTTTCAAATATTTACTCAGCTAAATTTTGTAACATAGCCTTGTGAGGTTGTTGTTGTGTGCCATCAAGTCAATTTTGACTCATGGTGACCCTATAGGACAGAGTAGAACTGCTGCTTAGAAAACAGATTGTCAGGTCTTTTCTCCCATGGAGCAGTTGGTGGTTTTGAATCACCAAACTTTGGGTTAGCAACTGAGCACCTTAACCATTGCACCACCAGGGCTCCTTTCCTAGAGTGGTAGATTCCATTATTATCATCTTTGTTTTATAGGTAAGGAAATTTAGAAAAGAGCAACTTACCCAAGCTAGTAAGTGACAGAATAAGGATTGAAACGCAGATTTCTTTCTCCAGATTCTATTCTCTTCATAGGCTATGCTGCCTCTATATTTTTTTAAACACAGTAATAATTGAGTACTATATTGTTAAACATTTTTTTTTAACAATTTGGAAACTTAAAATTCTTCTAAAAGTATTTGCTTTAGCCTTTTTTCTCTCTCTCAATATTTTTTTTCTGAACTGTTTCAGAGTAACTTGCAGACGTGATACCCTTTTACCTCTAAATATTTAAATGTGTTTCCTAAAATTAAGGAATTATATTACACAAAGACAGAACAATTATCAAAATTAGGGTTTTAACATTGACATAACACTATTACCTAATCTGTAGATAGATCTTATTCAGATTTCACTAATTGTCCTTTATTGCAAAAGAAAATTCAACAGCATGCTATGCATTTAATTGTTCTCTCTTGTAGTTTTTAATTTCTAACAGTTCCTCAGTATGCCTCTCTTTCTCTCTTACATATCATATTTCAATATTTTTTAAGAGTACAGGCCAGTTATTTTGTAGAATGATCCTAAATGTGGGGTTGACTAGTCTTTCCTCATGATTAGATTCAGGCTAGGCACGTTTGCTTCCTCTACTTAACACATACTCAAACCCAAACCCACTGCCGTGTAGTCTATTCCGACTCATAGCGACCCTATAGGATTTCCAAAGCTGTGTATCTCTACAGAAGCAGACTGCCACATCTTTCTCCCACGGAGCCACCGGTGGTTTCGAACCCCAGACCTTTGGGTTAGCAGTCGATGCTTTAACCACCGCATCACCAGGTCTCCTTCTTAACACATATAGTAAACTGGGTGTTGTAACATCCATCTGAAGCAATGGTAAAATGAAAAAGAATGAGGGTAAAATAAGCACAAAGAGACGGGTGATGCTGATCATGATTTTGGCAGAAGCAAAACTTAGTATTTCTCAACATTAGACAATGTGAATGGTCTGAACTATTTAGACAGAAATACTACTGAAATAATAAATTTTGTATTTAAAAACCTCTTAACTGTATCTGTTTTTCTCTGTTCCAATTATATATGCACTAAAAAATTCTGATCTGACACTTCATCTCCAGAGAAATGCCCACCAGAAGGGCAACACTCATTACATAAAATTGGTTCTGATTTTTTGATGAAGTAGAGCCCTCAATGAATGGTCATTAATTGAGTTTCTGGTTTAAAAACCAAATCTTTTTAAACTTAGTTATGGAGAATCAATTCTTTCACATCTGTTAATCTCTTGGTGAACTAATAAACTTGAATTTCTGAAACTGCAAAACCAAAACTTGGGAGTCCCTGCGTGGCATAAATTGTTAAGTGCTCGACTACTAGCTGAAAAGTTAGCAGTTCAAACCCACCCAGAGAAGCCTTGGAAGACAGACCTGGGGATCTGCTTTCAAAAGGTCACAGCCTTGAAAATCAGATGCAGCAGTTCTACTCTGCATACAGGGGGTTGCCATGAGTCAGAAATGACTCGAGGGCCACTAACAACAACAACAATCAAGGTAGGTAATTAAACAGATGCTGCAACAGGCAAACCTAATACTCACGTGGACCTGCAGAATTGTTTCAAGGTTTAGCCAAATGCGCCTCTTCTAGTCCTGGGTTGCCTCTCACAAAACTGTTCTTAAGCATGACCAATAAAACAGAGAGCAGAGATTTTTGAAAGATTTTATCACGACTCTAAATAATGACAAATTTCAGAAATCCTAAACCCTGGTGGTGTGGTGGTTAAGAGCTATGGCTGCTAACCAAAAGGTTGGAAGTTCGAATCCACCAGGTGTTCCCTGGAAACCCTATAGGGCAGTTCTAGTCTGTCCTATAGGGTCGCTATGAGTCGGACTCCACTGGATGGCAGTGAGTTTTGGTTTGTTTGTTTTTTCAGAGCTCATAGCCCATCCATGTACAATTCAACAAGTAGCCACAGCAGAAACACCGTGCTAAGGTCTCCCCTTTGTCAAGACCAGAAGAGTTTGTGATCTGTTTACCTGGAAAAAAATCTTTCTTTATGATCTAAAAATATCAGATACAACTCTCTGTGGCAGTTCAGAAAAAATCACTTTTTCCCCTTCATGAGCTCTTTACCTTGCTACCATAGCTCCCTTACCTAAGATATATTTTTGAAATTTTTCTTTTTTTTAAATTAAGAGCGTCAGAAAGATAGAGACTATAATTGAATCAAGATATTCTATGGTCTTAGAGTCAAGAAGCTTTTTAGTTCTGTGAGTCGCTGCATTTAGAATAAAGGCATTTTAAATCCTTTTTGTAAATCCACAGGATATACAAATAAATGTTTTTTCTAAAATTAATAATTTGAAGGGTTTTGCTTAAAGTTGAATACCTGTTGCCATCGAGTCAATTCCGACTCATAGCAACCCTATAGGACAGAGTAGAACTGCCCCATAGGGTTTCCAAGGAGCAGCTGGTGGATTTGAACTGTCAACATTTTGGTTAGCAGTGTAGCTCTTAGCCACTGTGCCACCGGGACTCCTTACTAAAGTTGAATGTTGTTGTTGTTGCTGTGTGCTGTTGAGTCGATTCGAACTCATAGCAACCCTACAGGACAGAGCAGAACTGCCCCATAGGATTTCCAAGGTGTGGCTGTTGAGTTCAAACTGTAGTAGCTTCTAAATTAGATTAACATCATGCATTCTAATAATAAGGAACTGAATGCCTCAATTCATAACTGACTTTTTAACTATTTCGCAGAATACACAGAGAGATTGCCAAAGCCCACATCATCAACATAATTAGAATTATATAAAAGGTGTTGGTGAGTATTTAAATTTAGATTAATGCATAAAATTTAGTTATTTTAGACAGAAGACTTTGATGCAAGGATTTTTTTTTCCAAAGAGATATGAAAAAAATTGTCTGGAACCACAAATCTTTTGTATTAGCAAATAATTTGAGAATAAGAATTTCTTCAGTGCAATTTACCATTCTGAATTTGTAGTTATGACCTCTTTTATGCTTTAATTTAAATCTTGGAGGAAGGAAAAAATTACTTAATAGGATTTTCAGTTTAAAATATTCAGAGGTTAATACTGAAGAAGAAGAACAAAGTGGGAGGCCTCACACTACCTGATTTTAGAACCTATTACACCGCCACTGTAGTCAAAACAGCCTGGTACTGGTATAACAACAGATACATATACCAATGGAACAGAAATGAGAATTCAGACATAAATTCATCCACTTATGAGCAGCTGATATTTGACAAAGGCCCAAAGTCCATTAATTGGGGAAAAGACAGTCTCTTTAACAAATAGTGCTAACATAACTGGATATCCATCTGCAAAAAAATGAAACAAGACCCATAATTCACACCATGCACAAAAACTAACACAAAATGGATCAAAGACCTAAATATAAAATCTAAAGTGATAAAGATCATGGAAGAAAAAATTGGGACAATTCTAGGAGCCCTAATACATGGCATAAACAGAATACAAACCATAAGTAACAATGCACAAACACCAGAAGAGAGACTAGATAACTGAGCGCTTCCGAAAATCAAACACTTATGCTCATCAAAAGACTTCACCAAAAGAGTCAAAAGACAACCCACATACTTGGAAAAAATTTTTGGCTATGACAAATCCGATCAGCATCTAATCTCTAAAATCTACAAGATACTGCAAAACCTCAACAACAAAAAGACAAACAACCCAATTAAAAATGGTCAAAGGATATGAACAGGCATTTCACCAAAGAAGACATTCAGGCAGCTAACAGACACATGAGGAAATGCTCACAATCATTAGCCATTAGAGAAATGC
>NW_004444011.1:6137307-6157940 GCF_000243295.1 Trichechus manatus latirostris | reverse complement strand
AACAAGGCTAGCATTAATCCAAAAAACACAAAATAATAAATGTTGGAGAGGTTGTGGAGAGACTGGAACACTTATACACTGTTGGTGGGAATGTACAATGGTACAACCATTTTGGAAATCAATTTGGTGCTTCCTTAAAAGGCTAGAAATAGAAGTACCATACGATCCAGCAATCCTGCTCCTTGGAATATATCCTAGAGATATAAGAGCCGTCACACAAATAGATATGTGCACACCCATGCTCATTGCAGCACTGTTCAGGATAGCAGAAAGATACAAACAACCTAGATGCCCATCAATGGACTAACGGATAAACAAATTATGGTATATTCACACAACGGAATACTACACAACGATAAAGAACAATGATGAATCTGTGAAACATGTCATAACATGGATGAATCTGGAAGGCATTATGCTGAGTGAAATTAGTCAGTCGCAAAAGAATAAATAATGTATAAGACCACTATTATAAGAACTCAATAAAAGGTTTAAACACAGAAGAAAACATTCTTTGATGGTTACAAGGGTGGGGAGGGAGGGAGAGGAGTATTTACCAACTAGATAGTAGACAAGAATTATCTTAGGCGAAGGGAAGGACAGCACACACTACAAGGGAAGTCAGCACAACTTGACTAAACCAAAGCTAAGAAGTTTCCTGAATACAACCAAACACGTCAAGGGACAGAGTAGCAGGGGCGGGGCCCTAGGGACCATGCTTTCAGGGGGCATCTAGGTCAATTGGCGTAACAAAGTTTTTTAAGAAAACATTCTGCATCCCACTTTGGTGAGTGGCGTCTGGGGTCTTAAAAGCTAGTGAGGGGCCATCTAAGATGAATCAATTGGTCCCAACCCACCTGGAGTAAAGGAAAATGAAGAACACCATGGACACAAGGAAAATCTTAGCCCAAGAGACAGAAACAGTCACATAAACCAGAGACTTCATCAGCCTGAGACCAGAAGAACTAGAGGGTGCCCAGCTACCACCAATGACTGCCCTGACAGGGAATACAACAGACAGTCCCTGATGGAGCAGGAGAAAAGTGGGGTGCAGTACTCAAATTCTAGTAAAAAGATCAGACTTAATGGTTTGATTGAGACTGGAGAAACCCTGGAAGACATGGCCCCTGGACTCTCTGTTAGCCCAAAACTAAAACCATTCCTAAGACCAACTCTTCAGACAAAGATTAGACTCTACTACAGGACATAAAATGATACTCGTGAAGAGTGTGCTTCTTAGCTCATGTAGATACATGAGACTAAATGGGCAGCTCCTGACCAGAGGTGAGATGAGAAGGCAGAGAGGGTCAGGAGCTGGTTGAATGGACACAGGAAATCCACGGTGAAAAGGAAGAGTGTGCTGTCACAGTATAGGGAGAACAACTAGGGTCACAAAACAATGTATGTATAAATTTTTGTATGAGAGACTAACTGGAATTGTCAACTTTCACTTAAAACACAACAATAAAAAAAATTCACAGGTTAAAATTTACAAACTCATCTACTAATACCATCTCGGAAAAATCAGAAGAAAATTTTGGTAAGTGTGGGTGGGGGGAAGTAAAATTCTTGTTTGGGTGTAATAGCAGCAATTTGGAAACAATTCCCAAAATAATCTTGAGGCTTAGGGAAAGTAGAGAGGTCTTGGTTGGCAGGAAAGACGTGGTAGTAAAGGAGGAGGTAATCTTTAAATGAGTCAGAAGGATTACAAACAATAGTAGGTACTTGGTCCAGATGCAATCTCTTTTAATAGTATTAACACCTTCAATATTAATACCATATGTTTGTGCAGTGGAGATTAATCTTAAACAGGGGTTGAGTTCTCAAGTCAGTGCAAATAGTAAAAATAATGGATAGTTAAGACTCTTTGAAAATTCTTTTTAAAACACCCCAAAAGTACATACAAATTGTTTGGTGATTACAATCAAAGGAAGGAATAGCAGAATCACATCTTCCATTTCATTCACCCTGCAGAGCATGTCTCATTTAGTGAAATGACAGGCTAAACCACCTCTACAATTTTTCTCTCTCCCTCTCTCTTCCCCTACATCTTTCTCCCTCATTCCCCAACACACACAGTTGAATTTGAGTAAGTTAATTATGTACATACTTCAATTCTACTGTATAGATCATTATAATTTTTATAGTTTTCTATATATATTATCAACCATGATCCTCAAAATAAGAAGCATATGATTTTTTCCAGAAATTGACAAGCTGATCTTAAAACTCATATGGAAATGCAAGAGACCCAAAATAACCAAAAAAATCTTGAAAAATAAGAACCAAGTTGGAGGATTCATACTTGCTGATTTCAAAACTTACTACAAAGCTACGGTAATCAAGACACCATGGTAGTGGCATAAGGATAGACATAGAGGTCAATGGAATAGAATTGACAGTCCAGAAATAAACTATTACTTCATGGTCAACTGATTTTTGACAAAGGTGCCAAGACAATTCAATGGGAAAAAATAATCTCCTCAATAAATGGTGCCAGGACACCTGCATATTCACATGCAAAAAAAATTGGATCCCTACCTCATATCATATACAAAAATTTACTCAAAATGAATCAACAACCTAAATGTAAGAACTTAAACTATAAAACTCTTAGGAAAAAATATAGGCGTAAATCTTTATGACTTTGGATTAGGCAATGGTTTCTCAGCTCAGCTGTAGCACAAAAAACACAAAAGAAAAATTACATAAATTAGACTTCATAAAAGCAAAGACATTGGTGCTTCAAAGGAAACTATTAAGAGTGTGAAAAGATAACCCACAGGATGAAAGAAATATTTGTAAATCATGTATCTGATAAGTGTCTAGTTTCTAGGATACAGTATAAAGAACTCTTACAATGCAACAATAAAAGACAACCCAGTTAAAAAATGGGCAGTACATTCCTCTGAAAAAGATAAGCCAAATGGCCAATAAGCACATGAAAAGATGCTCAAGATCATTATTCATCAAAAACCAAAAACCACTGCTGTTGAGTCAATTCTTACCCATGGAAACTCCATGTGTTACAGAGTAGAACTCCTCCATAGGGTTTTCTTGGCTGACATCAGAGGAATGCAAATCAGAACCACGATGAGATACCACTTTACGTCCATTAAGATGGCTTCAATCAAAAGACAAATGATAACATGCGTTGGGGAGAATGTAGAGAAATTAGAACCACTAACCACTACTGGTGGAAATATAGAGTGATGCAGAGGCTTTGGTAAAGTTTGGCAGTTCCTCAAAAGGTTAAAAGTAGAGTCACTATATGACCCAGTAATTTCACTTCTAGGGAACTGAAAACATATAACCACACAAAAACTTGTACATGAAAGTTCAGAGAAGCATTAATCATAATAGCCCCTCCCCCCAAAATGGAAACAACCCAACTGTCCATCAATTGTTAAAGGATAAGCTAAGTATGAAAGATTATTAAGACATAAAAAGGGATGAAAAACTTGTTCATCAAAAGACTTTACAAAAAAAGTGAAAAGACAAGCTACTGACTGGGAGAATATCTTCGGAAACCATATATCTGGTAAGAATCTAATAACCAAAATATATATAAAACTTTGACACCAACAAAAAGACAAATATTTCAATCATAAAACTGGTGAAGAACTTAAATAGACATTTCAACAAACAGGACATTCAAATGACCACAAAACACATAAAAAGATGTTCAATGTTTTTAGCTATCAGAGAGATGCAAATGAAAACCACAATGAGATACCATTTCATTCCCATTAGGATGGCTAAGATTAAAAAAAAAAAAAAAGAAAAGAACAAATGTTGGTGAGGATGTGGGGAAATTGGAATCCTTATCCATTGCTGGTGGGAATGCAAAATGGTACTGCTGTTGTGGAAAACAGAGTGGTGGTTCCTCAAAAAACTAAAAATAGAACTACCATATGACCCAGCAATTCCACTCCTAGGTATATACCCCAAAGACTTGAAAGCAGAGACTCAGATAGATACTTGAACACCTTCATTCATTGCAGCACTATTCACAATAGTCAAAAGTTTGAAATAACCTAAATGCTCATCAACAGATGAATGAATAAACAACATGTGGTACGTACATACAATGGAATACCATGCAGCCAGTAAGAAAAATGAATCCTTGATACCTGCTACAATATGGTTGGAGCTCGAAGACAATATGCTGAGTGAAATAAGTCAGTCACTAAAGGACAAATATTGTATGACCTCATGTCATGGATTGAACTGCAGCCCCCAAAAACATATGTCAACTTGGCTGGGTCATGATTCCCAGTATTGTATGATAGTGTACCATTTTGTAAATCTGATGAGATTTCCTTATGTGTTGTAAACTCTATCACTATGATGAGGTTATACGTGATTTCCTTATGTGTTATAAACTCTATCACTATGATGAGGTTATACTGATGAGGTTTACAAGATTAGATAGTGTCTGAATCCAATCTCTTCTGAGACACACGAGAGAGAAGCGAGCAGAGTGGGAACCTCATACCATCAAGAAAGCAGTGCTGGGAGCAGAGCATGTACTTTGGAACTGAGGTTCCTGTGCAGAGAAGCTCCCAGACCAAGGGGGGATTGATGACATAGACCTTCCTCCAGAGCTGATGGAGAAAGCGTTGCCCTGGAGCCGAAGCCCTGAATTTGGACTTGAGAGAATAAATTTCTGTTTGTTCAAGCCATCCACTTGTGGTATTTCCGTTATAGCAGCACTTACATAAAAACACAAGAACAGGCAAGTGTATAGAGATCGAAGTTCTTAGTGGTCACTAGGGGTGGGAGAGAGAGGGAAAGGGGGGGTTAGGTTTATGGTGATGGAAAAATGACATTGATTAATGGTAGGGTTGCACAGCTGATTGCTGTTAAGTGCTGTCGATAAGTTGTATATCCGTAAAAAGTTGAATTGGCAGAAGCTGTGTAATAGATATATTTACAACAATGACTAAATAAATAAATAGCTGCTGAGTCTGCTTATGTACAACCAAACACGTCACAGGATTTTGTTCCTTGGTTTGGAGGCTTAGGGTCATGGTTTCATGGGACATCCTAGTTAATCGACCTAATTACATATTCAGTGATTCTGCTTTATCTCATAGCTCCATGCGGAGTTGGTGGGGTCTTAAAACCTTGCAAGTGGCCATTCGATTTACAACAATTGACCTCTATTCACCTGGAGCAACAGAGGAAGAAGGTGAGTCAGGAATAGGAGGAGGAAATGGCATGTATGGCTAATTGCCTCCATGAACAACTGCCTCCTTTGCCATGAGACCAGAAGAACTGAATGGTGCCCGACTACCATTACTGAACATTTTGATCAAAGATTCTATAGACGAATCCTCATCAAATGGAAAAAAATGCAGAACAGAATTTCAAATTCTCATGGAATCCAGATTATTTGGAGCAATGGAAGCTGGATGAACACCTGAAATTATTGTCTTTAAACCTTAAACCAAAAATATCCCCTGAAGTTTTCTTAAAACCAAACAATAGTTTAGCTTAACTAGTAAAGAATATCTGCTTTGAGCATTGTGCTCTTTTAAGATCTATCTATATAGTATCAAACTGACAACAGTAACTCAAAAGAGTAGATAGGAATCTTAGTTAATGGAGAAACAGCTTGGAAAAGTAGGGTGAGAATTGTTGCGCAACTCATAGAATGTATTCAGTGTCACTGAATTGTATATGTACAAATTGTTGAATTGGTGTAGGTTTTGCTGTGTATGTTCTCAACAACAACAACAACAACAAAAACAAAAATAAAATAAATTATATTTAAAACTTGAGAGAGAGATGAAGTACTGATACATGCTACAACATGGGTGAACCTTAAAAATTTTATGCTAATTGAAAGGAGACAGACACACAATTCCATATATTGTATGGATTCCATTGATATGAAATGCCCAGAATAGGCAAATCCATAGAGGCAGAAAGTAGATTAGTGGTTGCCAGGGGATATGGGGAAGGGAGAATGAAAAGTGACTGCTCATGGGTATTGAGTTTCTTTTTGGGATTATGGAAATATTCTGGAATTGGATGGTGGTGATGGTTGCACAACTTTGTAAATACACTGAGTTGTACACTTTGAGAGGGTGAATTTTATGGTATATGAATTTTGTCTTAGTTAAAAAAAAACAAACAGAAGCATAACTATGCCTTTGACTCTTTCACTAGTGTGAAAATAAAGGCACGGAGAATTAGCTGAGTTGCCCAGAAGTAACAACTGAATTAGGTTCTGAGTTGTAAATCTATGTATTTTATTCTATTGTTCCTCACTGTGAGTAGATGCATCTGACCCAATTCTCATGCTGAAACAATAATCTGATTTCCAACTAATTATTGAAACTCTATAATAAATCTGGTGGGAAATATTCCCTTACTTACTCACTATGAAAAATGCAGTTCACTTGATATCTAAATTTACTCCTAAATCATCAATTTACTTATAGTCAACTTATAAATTAATTAGCACACATTTGCTGAATACCTAGCATGTGTCTAGTACTGTGCACATTATTGGAAACATAGAGCTGAAGCTCAGAAAGTCAGGGGAACTAGAAACAGACTGAACAATCAGTGGTCTACAGGTTCTGGTTAGAGTCCTAAAACTAATTGCTCAGGAAGAGCAAGCAGAGAGAATAGGAGCTAGGATGGAGCCCTGGAGACCTTGACACTTAAGAGCAGTCTGAAACTACCGTTCCAGTGACAGGTGCTGATAAGAATAGTGAGTGAATGGTAGAGGAAGGAGAAAGCTACCTCACTTTAAACCTTACATCTTATCTCATTACATTGTTATTATTTGTTCACATGACTGTCTCCCTTGCTACTCCCTGAGTTCCTCCACTGCAAAAAAAATTTAAATAAGTCACCAATGCCCTCCAAATTGTCAAAGTCTGTAGATTTTATCCTCTTCTTCCTTTATCACAGTATTGCATTTAACACAGTAAATCATTATCTTAGTTTTTCTTAAAATGTGGGCATAAAAATGGTGCTCCTTTCCTGGGGACCCAGTAAGAGTATCTCCTTGAACATAAGACTGAGCTGGTACTAGATAGAATCGTCCCTTCATTGTATCCTACCCACCTCTGTCCTGTTAGGTTTTTTTTTTGGCCTGTAAAGAGACACTAAAGGCTCAGTGAACCAAGAAAGATTGGGAACGTTGTTGTTGTTGTCAGGTGCCGTCAAGCTGGTTCCGACTCATAGCGACCCTATGTACAACAGAACAAAACACTGCCCAGTCCTGCACCATGCTCACAATCATTGTTATGCTTGAGCCCATTGTTGCAGCCACTGTGTCAATCCATCTCTTTGAGGGTCTTCCTCTTTTTTGATGACTCTGTACTTTACCACGCATAATATCTTTTTCCAGGGACTGATCCCTCCTGATAACACGTCCAAAGTATGTAAGACGTAGTCTCGCCATCCTTGCTTCTAAGGAGCATTCTGCTTGCACTTCTTCCAAGACAGTACATTGGAAATATATGACCTACCAAATATGTTCAAGCCCTTTAGCAAGACATGAACTGATCCTACCCATCTCTCCAGCCTCACCTCTATTCCTGTTGTGCCTTTCCTTCTCCCTCAATACTAATCTACAGACAAGCAGATTTGCTTGCTTCTCTGCTAATATGTCTATCCTGAGTAGTTAAGCTCTGACATCTAAGAGAGTAGAGATATGATTCACTCAGAAACTAGAGGTGAGACCTGGTACCTCTCACAGAACACAGAATGAAGTAAATAAACCAGGGAAGTCACTCCAGAATTCCTTTATCCAACGGATTCTGTATGAGTTGGTGTCATGGATTGAATTATGCCCCCCCAAAAATGTGTGTATCAATTTGGCTGGGCCATGATTCCTGGTATTGTGTGATTTTCCTATATGTTGCAAATCCTGCCTCTATGATGTTAATGAGGGAGGATGGGTGGCAGTTGTGTTAGTAAATCGGGAGTCAATCTACAAGATATTGTGTCCTGAGGCAATCTCTTGAGATACAAAAGAGAGAAGTGAGCAGAGAGACTGGGGGACCTCGTACCACCAAGAAAGCAGTGCCAGGAGCAGAGCTTGTCCTTTGGATCCGGGGTCCCTGCGTGGAGAAGCTCCTAGTCCGGCGGAACATTGACGAGAAGGCAGGCAGAGAGATAAAGCCTTCCCCTGGAGCTGAGCCCTGAATTCGGACTTTTAGCTTACTTTACTGTGAAGAAATAAATTTCTCTTTGTTAAAGCCATCCACTTGTGGTATTTATGTTAGAGCAGCACTAGATGACTAAGACAGTTGGATTCTGTGTGGAATATATATGAGTTGTATTATCTAACATAAAGAAAAATTGGTTGAATATTCTTTGGAATTCCGTGTTTGTCAGACCAAGGAAAGCAGAGAGCCCAGCTCCTCGGTCTCTGTTCCACTCCCCATTTTGTATGAGGTCTGTTACTTCTCTAGTGTGGAAGGCAAGCAACTGGGCAGCAGTGAGACTGATTTTGTTAATGGCTGTACCACCCTTTTCCTGGCCTGGAAACAGGCATAGCACCTAAGTTACAGAAACAGTTGATTCTTTCTTTGGGTCCCATTTTATCACATTCGTAATTGTATCACAGCATCTATGACGTTTTTATGCACTTATTTGTTTACCTATCTGTCTTCCCTACTAAATTATAAACTTATGGAGGGCCAGGACTATGCATTTCATTTCTGTATTCTCTTCACCTAGCACAGCACTTGATACTAAGTGATGAGTGCATATTTGATGAATGAATAAATGAGTGAATGAATTGCAAGGAGAGTTTCATTAAGCCCCACAGAAAGATCAAGTAAGGTAGAAAATAAACATTGCCTATTGGACGAAAGAGTTTGAAGGTCATTGAGGATATTAATCAAAGATGTTTCAAGAGAGTAATAGGGACAAGCTGGTTTGCATGTGCTGAGGAGGAAACTGGGAGATGTGGCAGACTGTGTTTCTTGCCTACCCAAAAGCCATTCCCCCATTTCTTCCTTGCTAACGGAACTCCAGCTTTATTTGGGCCATGGAGCAGATTCCCTTCGCTCTGGAAAAGTGGGCCTAGTCCCTGGTCTAGGGGTGATAATATGTCACAGTCTGTCCAATGAGATGTAAGAGGAAATTCACTGGTGGGGATAATTCTGGAAAATATCGTACATCCTTAACAAGAGCAAGGTTCCTGCAGATAAACTTTCTGCCTGTCTTCTCACCTTTGAACCCAGTGTGAGAATGTTGTGCTTGGCATTGTGGCAGCCATCTTGCAACCATGAGATGAAGGTCAAATGAATTGCACAACCATTGGCTCAGAGCCCTGACGTCACTGAGTCACTGAAAAAACACCAGCAACTCTACCTACAGACTTCTTGTCATCTAAGAAAAATAAACCTCTATTTTAGCTGAGTTTTCTGTTATATCCTAATTGACCCCGGAAGAAAGAAAAGAGAGACAAATGAGTATGGACCACTCTCTTAATGAACATATTACAAACAGTACAGATTGGCAGCTTAAGGACACAGTTTGGTAGTATTCAGAAATGAAGCTGGAAATGAAAACGTAATGAGGTTATAAAACCAAAACAAACCTGTTGCCGCCCAGGGCTTCAATGAGGTTATAGAGGCCTGTAATGCCAGAGGGGAAACCCTGGTGGCATAGTGGTTAAGAGCTATGGCTGCTAACCAAAAGGTTGGCAGTTTGAATCTACCAGGTGCTCCTTGGAAACTCTACAGGGCAGTTCTATTCTGTCCTATAGGGTCACTATGAGTCGGAATTGACTTGATGGCAATCGGTTTTGTTTTGTTTTTTTAATGCTGGAGGGGAGTTCCTGGGTGGTATAAACAAATGGTTAACACAATTGGCTAATAACTGAAAGGCTGTAGGTTTAGAAGTGCCTCGCAAGAAAGGCCTGGTGACCTACTTCCAAAAAATCAGCCATTGAAAACTCTAAGGAGCACAATTCTACTCTGACACACATGGAGTTGTCATGAGTTGGAATGGACTTGATGGCAACTGGTAGTAGTAGTAGTTTCAATCATGTTTCAGTCTTTCCATTAAATCTACTCAGAATACATACAGGGTTATAGCAGAGAGACACCAAACTAGGGATCTCTGCTGTAAAACCATATAATATTCAGTGTACATGAAAAACACTGGGGGATGGTGTTTTCTTTGCCATTTTATAGATGGACATCAATTACAAAAATGATTATTGAGAAAAAGAAATGTGTTGCCATTTGTTTTTTTGTACTAGGACTTGATATTAGAATTTTAAAAATAAATTATAACAAGCATGTAGAAAAGTGCAAAGAATAAGAAGTGTCAAAACTTGCCATAGCTGCGTCTCCTCTTTTTATAGAGCTGGCATCTATTCCCCTCCTTCTTTCCCTCTTCCTTCTTTCCATCTCTCTAAAAGGAAACTACCTTTTTGAAGTCAATATGTATTATCCTTCCTGTTAATATACTATACTTTTGCTTCATATATGTTGATCCTTACCACCCACCTTCTACTTAATAATAATTTACACATTTACATTCTGAATATTAATCCTTTGTCAAATCCATGCCTTGAAAATATCTTCTCAGTTTATCTTTTAACCTTTGATGATACCTTTTGTCATACATAAGCATTAGTTTTTAATACAATCTATCATCTCCTCTATGGGTTGTGAATTTTTAAGAAATCCTTCCCTATGCCAAGGTCATAAAAATATTCTCCTATATTTCCTTTCAATATTTTTAAAGTTCTGTTTTTCTTATTTAGATTTTTAACCTCTGTGAAATTTAATTTGTGTATGGAGTAATGTAGAGGTATAATTTTATTTTTTAAATACAGATGCTTGTTTCTTAAATGAAAGAAAATAAAGTAGAAGGAATTCATCACTCCCTGTAGTCTGTGAAGTCCTCACAAACAGATACTATATTTGATTTATACCCACCTCATCAACATGCTGTTTCAATGTGGGTTAAACATTACTGGTACTCAATATATATTTTTTGGAAAAATTACACTTTATTGCAGCCCCTGTTGCTTAGAGTATCCACAAAATTGTCCATCTAAAATAATCTGAGTTGTGCTTAATTTATTCCTTCTGAGCAGCAAATAATACCTTAATAGGATTAATTTGGTATAAATATTGAATCATTTCAATTAGATTGAAGGGTGCTAATAACTTTCCTAACTTTGTCCATGTTTAGAAAGCTCATTTGGAAAAAAATCTATCTACCCATCAAGTTAGACTCATCTTGCTTGTTCATTCACCAGGAGAAATGCATAACAAAGAAGTAGGAGCCTGAAGTAAAAACACGTTTTAACCTATTTTAATAAGACTTTTCTAAGTTAGGTTATTTGGGTCAGAAATTCAGCGGAATACATGTACCAAACTAAACTCTAATAAGCATATCTTCAGGGTACCAATGTACCGATTTAGGCTCTTAATAAGGCCTAGCTGCATTAGTTCTTGACAAGACCTACTTCTTTCTCTCATAAAGAAACTGTCTGAAAATAACATGTGTTTAACCTAACTTTAATCAAAGGCAATCAATAAAAATCTAGAAGTTTTTAAGAAACACCCTAAGATTCCTTTTAAAAATACTTCTTTAAAAGATTTTTTTAAAAAATTCTCCTTACAAAATTTTGGTTTTTTCAAATAATTCCATGGGTATTAGAGTCACAGAAGGGATGAACACCTGTACTTTTTTCTGGAGAATATGGTTCTGACAGATGTCAGTGAAGAGGTGAAACTGGCCAGAGGATATGAGAATACACTGGTAAATGTAAATAATGTTAAATATAGTTGGTAAAAAATATGTTGGGAAGCAAAATCATTTTATTTTCAAAAACTATATGCTAGAGTAACCTCTTTTACCATAACAGACAGAGGCACTCGGGTTAGAAAATGAAGTTGGTACCCCCAGCTTTGTACTGACTGAAGCCCTTCACTTGAAATAGCTTCTAACAGCTGGTTCTTTAATAATAGAACAAAGGTAAATTCTGCCCAGCCAAAAAACCGATTCTCTACTACTAAGATTCAGCACAATCGGGAAAAATCATCGTCTGTTTTATCTTTGATGTAGTGACACGTCTCATTGTTTCACTGAACAGCGCTTACAGACCTTGAACCTCAAAATCATAATGCATCCACAACTATCCGAAAACCACAATTTGGGGGCGTTATGTATACAAAAGGTCTTCTGCAATAATTCATCTTTTACTTAAAACGTTCAAAGTCAGCCATGTAAAACAAATAGTAAAAAAAAAAAAAAAAAAAAGTTTATCTTAAAAACATAACTATCTTAGCTCTTGGAGTTCCCTGCATTCAAAAAAATAAAGAATGAATGAATGGATGAATAACCATTAATACTGCTGTCTTCTTTGCATGCCTATTTTACAACCGTCAGTGAAAGCCCCTCTCGGAAAAGCAGATTGATTCACCCCTATCCAAATCATACCATGCCTACGAACCACTGCAAAAGCAAGTTTTTAAGCTTAAAAAAAAAAAAAAAAAAAAGTATTCCCTTCTTCGTAAAACCTGTGCCTCTTCCAGGGCGGGAGACGCTTGGCTGGTGACACGTCGCGCGCGAGCCCGAGACAGCCCGGAGGGGGATGAAAGGCGAGGTTCCTTTCAGCTGCGAGGCAAGCGCACGAATAATCGGTGATTCTTGGGTTCTAAAAACCTTTCTTTACCAAACTAACTAGCTCCCTAGCTTCACCATCCCTACCAGCTCCCGCTCCCCCATTCGCATAAAAATTAAAGTGAGACGGGCGGGGGAGTGCAAGCCAAGAAAGGGAACTGAGAAGAAAAGCGCCTGTGACACAAAATGGAGAAAGAGGAACCGAGAGGGGAAAGAAAAGAGGGAAAAGCGAGGAAAAGGAAGTTATTAAGAAGAAAAGTAAAGGGGCAGTGAAGTAGAGAAAATCAGAAAGAAAGCAAAGGAGGTAACGTTAAAAGACTAGAGGGAAATATCGTCGAATTAAGAGCTACAGTAGGAAAGAAAGACGTTCTAGATGCCGAGGCTCCATTTTCAGCAGCGCCATATTCGCTTTTCCTTTCGCTGCTTTTTGTTTGGTTTTGTTTTCGGTCGGTGGACGGGCGCCAGCACATTTCTGCAGCTTCAGCAGCTTTGATCCGACAGATGGGAGGTACGGAGGGAAGGGGCGGGGGACAAGCGCCTTTGGCCTGGACCTCGCGGCCCCTCCCAGGCCAGGCGGACGCCGTGGACCCGGCGGGGGCGGCAGGCGCCTGGAAATCTCTGCTCACCTCCCGCCCCCGCTTCCCTTGGCCCGGGCCTCCGAATTTGCCCTCAGACTGGGCTCCCAGCCCGGAAAGAACACCTAGCTCGGGGCTCTGCAGCTGCCCCAAGGGAGTGAACAGTCCTCTAGCTTCGTCCAAGGTGTTCGGTGGGCGCGTGCGGAGAAGCGTCGACGGAAGAAACGGAAAAAGGCTAACGAACCCGAGGGAAGGAGGAGGAGGGCACAAGCTGAGGGAGGACCTACAGGGGTGCCCCAAAATAGATCCTTCCTTGATGTAATTGGGGGCCAGGGCTCGTGATCCGCGGCGAGGGCGCGCTCGCAGCTGGGCGGCCGCCACAGCCACCTCCACCTGCGAAGGCCGGGGCGCCGCCGCGGCTCCGGCTTGGCGCTGCCGTCTGGGCCGCGTAGTCGGCGCACTTGGACCGGGGCTGCCCGACGCGGCGCCTTGCCCAGGCCGCCAGGCTTCTCCCGCTCCCGGAAGAACGCCCAAGGTCGGGCGCAGCCGGGAGCCCCAGGCGGGCCGGGAGGGAAGGATACGCCGGCGCCGGTCTTCGGGTCGCAAGCCAGGGAGGCGGCACGGGAAACCAGTCTTCGTGGTGGAATTCCCAGGGATTTTAGGTGCGGTCGGTGTCTCGAAGCTCTTCAGGGTTAAGTTCTGAGACAAATTGGAAAGAGTTCATAACACAAAGTCATGTCTTCTCACCCCCAACCCTCAAGTGCTGGTTCCCGTCGAATCCTATCTTGGTAAGAGTGTCAGGCACGCCCTAAGCGAATTTTCTTATTAATCCTCCTCCCCCATTCTTTACTTGCACTTGACACTGTCCTTTACTCAACGTCCTTGCCAGCGCTAGAGAAGCCTTTTGATTCCGGGCGTCCCCACCCCGCCGCTGGGCCCGCTGAACCCGCGGCTACGGAGCTTGCTGGGGACCAGCGGCGGCGGGGAGACGCCTCCGGCGGCGGGCCCGCACAACCGGGGACCGCGACCCGTCTCGGCCCCTGACTCCTAGCGGGGACCGTGCACGGGCGGCCTCAGCGGAGAAGGCACCCCGGTCGGACCCCGCGCCGTCGGGTCTGGCATCGCGCTGGGCCTCGGACCGTGACCGCCCATTGCTCTCCGGAGCCAGCTCCTTTCCACTTCGGGCCTTCCTTTCTCTACCTTGCAGAGGAGGAGGTTACTTGAGGCTGGAAGCGATGGGTTCTTCAGGCCGGTGGAGTGGAGCTTTTGTAGGTGGAGATTCGGGATCACCACATTGGTGCCCGGAATTTTACACAGTCCCGGGGCGTCCTGGTTAGCGTTTCGCTGGCTTTGCTTCCTGAAGGAAATGTCTTCCCTCCTTCTGTGTTCCACGAGCCTACTTCGTCTTCTCTTCGTGGCCGGCTCTAACAACACAGCACTGTGCCTGTCATCGGTCCCCGAAGCGCTCTGATAACCCCAGACTTGGGAATCCACCCGTAGCGCCACCCAAACTTGGTGCTTTCGACGTTCCCCCCTGCGCGGGCGGCGGCGCCCTCGAACCTTTTCACTTAGCGAGTCATGGAGAACGATGCCTAACTGAGACTCTGCTTTGGGTATTGAAACCTGGCTGTTTTATTACTACTACACTATTAACTGACCTTTAAATTTTGTAATAGCATTTAGGTTATTTTCAACAGTTGATCCTTTGTATATCTAGTTTTTCAGACTACAGATTTCCATAAGAAAAATTTTTTTTTTCCCAAACGGCAAAAACCAGATTTATTCTAGTGGAAAAGTTGCATAGAAATGAACGTTTTAAATTACTTTAGGATTATAGTGTTTTTTTTTTTTCCTAAGAGAAAGGTCAATAACTAAGCTCAAACAGTAGTCTAGGCATTTTTAGTTAAGGTGATCTATTCTCTGTTTTTTTGTGAAGTATTAAAATCAAAATTTCAAATTCAAATAGCCATGTCATGGTTTTAGAATATGCCACAAAATTAAGAAGTCAAAATACTAACAAACTACAAGGCCTAGTTCACAAATAACATTCCAGCTTCTGTTTCTAAGATAAAAAGGGCTACAGAAGATTTTTAAAAGTACTCATAGCCTGGAATAGACATTTATCACTTTATAATATATGAAATCTTAATGTGAGCATTGTCCATAAGTTTCATGTTTCTACTATCTTTCTTGGATATGCTCAACAATCTTTTGTGCTTCCCTCTTTGTTTTTGGGAAAGCTTACATTTTACTTTCCAGGTTTCTTTTAATTATGGAATTAAAAAACAAACATTAAAGCCATTTAGAAAAGAACATTCCATAGCATCCAAATACAAGGATATATAAAGCTTAAAATTACTTTCTCATTTCTCAAGGATGGCTTCCTTCAGAAATAAAAGTTCTACCCTAATAGGTACTCTGTCCACTCTTAAATCTAGCATTGAATGCAACTGGTTAGGTATTAAGGCCTACTTCTTTTTTTTTTTTTTAAATCACTGCAAAGCATTTATTGAACTCTTAAGAGAAATTTGAGTTTCTTTTCATGAGGCCAGTGTTAATGTATCCCACTTCAGCATTACATGTGTTAAATATTGCTAAGCAATATGCAGTTCAAAAAGAAAAATCTCTATTTGATAGATTTATCATGTAAAAGAGGGCATACTGTTAGTGTCTTAGTGTTAAAAGAAGAGGCAGAATTTTAAGTGGCACTCTTCTGTTTTATTTAAAATTCATTTAGAAAGATAAATTACCTTCACAGCAAATTTTTGGCAAGATAATTCTTAGGAATGCAAAAAGAATCGGAAATATCCAATATATGAGTCAGTTTATAACACAGACAATATTATGAAGTTATATTGAATTACTTTTTTTAGCATTCCCTATTGGTCTATATGTCTCAAAGTCTTAATATTGATTATGTATTGAATAAGACATTTCTTTACGTTTAGAACTGTCTGCTTTGTTACAAGATATCATTGCTTCCACCCATTAAAATGTTATACTAATAAGTGTATTTTAAATGGTCCTTATTTATATTGTGAATACCTCAAATTTTAAATATCTATAATTTTTACATTTTTGAAGTACATTTTTCCATGACAGATGTTATCATATGTTAGCATATGGAATACATTCAGGTATTTCATTGTAATATGACTAAACTGTAAATGCCCAAAACAAGTTACATAGAATCATAGCAGCAAAGACAATAACTTCATTTCACTGTAATTCTATTGACAGTTTAAGAACATTCAATTAAAAACATAAAACTGCAAGTATTTTAGTTTACAGTTCCAGTTTACTGGTACCTAATTTTTAGAGTAAAATATTAAAAAGTAATACTGTTTATGCTCTCTAGGAATCCCCTCCCAATCCTTTGCTTTATTTGCGATTATGTCTACTTGATAGCAATCATGATCAAACACTTAAATATTGAAATACATTTTTTATTTCCCTTTTTAATGTTTGGTGTTATCAGTATAGTTCAAAGATTTTAATGATTTTTAAGTCCAAAATTAAGATGAATACTTGCATTCATTTATCAGCTATGTAGAATTTATTGAGGTCTGGGGTCACTTGAGAAATGAATGTGTTGAAAATAAATATATACAGGAAGGTCAAGGTTTATAACTATGTCAATTGGGAATTTAGGAGTAGTTTTATTATCTCTTGCTTTAGGAGAGCTGCATAGGATACTAAATATCTTGAGGAAAGTGTATTTGTAGTGGCTGGAGGGATAGGGTGATGGTGGGGAGGTTATGAGGTAATTGTATACCTTTTTCATCTACATATTTTTCTGAAAACATTTTTTGTTTGTTTTCAGCTAAATATTTGGCAACGTGTTCAATGCATCAAGCAGTATCTTAGATAATTGTAAAGCTCTGAAAATAAAAAAGCAAAATAACATCTATCAGGTAAAAATTTATAGTTTTCATATCACAAATAAAAATTATATATAAGCCATTGATCTTAAGTGATATTAAGGAAAATTCTACAATCACATAGTCTTATTGCTGAATAAAAAGTCTTGCTACAATAAGTGCAATATTTTATAAAAGTCAGTATTTTTTTTAAAATAAAATTTCAAAAATAGAAGCTACAGTGGTTTTCACACAAAGTTTTTGTATATTGTTTTCAGTTCTTCACTTTAATATAATAGAAATCATCTGAATTGAATTCTTTTTAAGCATACAGAATACCCAGCTGGTTTTGTATATTAGGAATAATAAGAAGCTACTGAAATTCTGTTACTAGCAAGGGTCTAAACACAATTATAACAATTTCATAAATCAATTAAATGCTCCGTTTGAAGATTTTAAAGCAAAATTAACTTACTTGACACCAACACAAACAATGCTTTGTTTCTTCATCAACAGACTATTAGCGGTTTTCAATTATTGCACTGAAATGCTGTCTTCTAAAATTAACAAGTGAATGAAAGCATTCAAATACTGTACATCTACTGAGGACAACCCAGAGTGGAGCTATCCAGTTGTTTTTCTAATTATATTTTGCTTATTTACATAATTTATTTTCCACTGAGGAACTAGTGATTACCTAATCTTTTTAAACTAAACAACTTGCTGAAGAAACTCCTGAAGTAATATTTTAGCCTTTTGGACAGTGTGAAATAAAATTAATCATCTGAAATGGCATCCAGAAATTGTGATTGAAATTCTTACTTTACCATATTGAACATAAAATACAGTAGTGATATCTTTTACTGTGCCTTTACTTACAAAGACACTGGAAAAATACAAATACATAGATAATTCAACAAAATAGACATTTTCTGGTTAGGTAAAACAAAGGAGAGTTTTATGTGTGTGGAGCGGGAGTGGTGGTGTGCAGAATTCTTGTCTGCCTTCCTCACAGGTGGAGTAGACAAATCTCTGACTTGGTATAATTTCAGGGCAACTGCAAGGAGTGCATCCTCCCCAAATACTTTCCGCACGCATTTGTTGATTTCCTCAGCATTCTATAGTTTAATAAAAGTTTTAACCAATTTAAAATCCAGATACTAAGAAAACTCATGCTCTAAGCTGTTGTCAATTATTTGTACTTTTGAATGAGTGTCATATCCTTTCTTGAGAGCAAACCTTGGTGGAAGAGAAAGATTCAGTAGTTAATAAGAATGTGGAGAGGAGAGTTTGAGGAGATGGGAGGGGGCACAGTAAGGGCTGAAGATGAGAATTGTTGAGCAGCAGAGACAAACTTTGACTCCACAGTTTTACCTGGTCAAAACTAGCTAGATAATGTTCCATTAGTGCGATAGTGGATCTATATAACACTTCGTTTTATACCAGTCCTTATATCTGGGCAATTAAGTTTTTGGTGAAAAATGTAATTTAAAAAAAAAAATGAATGAGACATTTCAGGTGCAAACTCGACTTTGTAAAATACCCAGATCATTAAAGTTATGTCTGTAAAATACAGAGGGAAATATTAGTTTTGTTGTGTATTTGCCAATCAGATAATTTGTCTACATAAATGAACCAGGTAATTGCTAAATTTCAGCTTTACTATGAGCTGTGCTAATAAATATTATGACTAGATATTGTCTCTTAAATCATTTTGTGGTAGATTTGAGAGTTTCCCCCCTATTGATTATGCTAATGACTGGTTTCCACATTGTGTGAAAATTAGAGCATTTGTCAGTTCAAAATTAACTGTTAAGGTAGCCAAACAATCATGTAACGGTTCAGTTATTTCAAATATAAACCAGATTCAATTTTTTTTGGTAACAAACTGGTTCCAACTCATTCAAGATTCCATGCTGAAAACAGTATTTAGCAGTTTTCAGATTAATTCCAAACAAATGAAGAGTAACAAATAATAACTAAGCTTAGCTGCACAATTTAAAGTAAAAAATGAACTGTTGCTCAAAATACTAACAACATAAATGTGAAATTTATGTGTGTCTCTTGTTCTCAAATATTGAACAAATATCAACTAATCACTTACTTAGCCAAAACAAAAAATATTGAAATATAATTTCTAGTTCATTTGTCTATCATCCATAATTGATTATCCTTCTTTGCAGTTCAATAACTTATTAGTGATCAAAGGTGTTTCTACAAAGTAAATTCTTCCTTAATTAGAACAACAGGAAACTATTTCTCCATGGTGCAGCATTTCATAACATTAATACTAGAAGTTTAGGGATATATTGCTGATTTTGGAAGCTGATTTGTGCAGGAATTATTTAGCTTGTAATACATTCTCAAATACATTCAGGCATTTAAGAATTCTGAGCTCTTTCTTAACTGGTCATCTGCTTCCTGAGTCCAGTTCTAATAGCCTGTGAGTTTCTCCTACCCCATCTGACTTGATTCTGGTTTCTTGTTTTGTGACTGCAGACTGGATTTTTTTTCTCCTGTATTCTTAACTTTGACTGACAAACTGATCTCTGAAATTTGAACATACTTTTTAAATGTTTGTCTTATTTTGAAAAGGCCCATATCTGTTTATCTGATCACAGCTTACTTATCCTAGTGAAAGCTAACATAGTGGCTCAGCAAGAAGTCACTACTATTTTTTCTGGTAGCTTGACCAGCTGACCACCTGCCCTTCAGTAAGACTAGGGACCTGTTATCTGTTGATCGGGTTTTCCCTCTCAGCTGTGCCTGGTATCAGCTTGTGAAGGAGTAGCTTGTGTGCTCCATCAGAACAGACCAGGAAAAATAATGCCTTTGCAACACTTCACAGTTGTGCTAGAGCTTCCCTCAGTCCTATATTAACCAGATCAGTAAGTAACCCTTTTTTTGTTTGTTGGTTGCCAAAAATTACCTTTTACCAGGTTTACCTGAGAACCTTGCCAATTAGTCCATCTTTAGTTAAAAGGAAATATGAACTATCCCCCACATAGAACATTGTCCCACTCGCTTGCTTTGGACATGTCACCAGGAGGGCTCAATTGCTAGAGACAGACATCACGTTTGGTGAAGTAGAGGGCCAGTGAAGGTTGAGGGAGACCCTCGGTGAGATGGATTGACACAATAGCAACAATGGACTTGAACATGCTGGTAATTATCAGGATGATGCAGGACTGAACAAGTTTCATTCTGTTGTATATGAGGTTGCTATGAGTTGGAGTTGACTCAGTAGCACCTAACATCCTACTTGTCTTCTTAGAACTAGACCTCCAGGTAGTAGAATATGAATAATATGAAGACCTTGAGGAAGGCCTCAGCATCCCTAGCCTTGTCTTGGTCTTCATGCTTGAAAACTGTGATTCTCTCTTTATTGATATTAAATCACCTAATCCTGGGTATATAATCCGAGAAGCTGGACTATATGAAGAAGAACAGGGCATCAGGATTGGAGGAAGACTCATTAACAACCTGCATTATGCAGATGACACAACCTTGCTTGCTGAAAGTGAAGAGGACTTGAAGCACTTACTGATGAAGATCAAAGACCACAGCCTTCAGT
>NW_004444011.1:6080368-6137207 GCF_000243295.1 Trichechus manatus latirostris | reverse complement strand
CCAATAAGCAACATCATGATAAACGGAGAAAAGATTGAAGTTGTCAAGGATTTCATTTTACTTGGATCCACAATCAACACCCATGGAAGCAGCAGTCAAAAAATCAAAAGACTCATTGCATTGGGCAAATCTGCTGCAAAAGACTCTAAAGTGTTGAAAAGCAAAGATGTCACCTTGCAGACTAAGGTGCACCTGACCCAAGCCACGGTATTTTCAATCACATCATACATATGCAAAAGCTGGACAATGAGTAAGGAAGACCGAAGAAGTATTGGTGCCTTTCAATTGTGGTATTGGCAAAGAATATTGAATATACCATGGACTGCCAAAAGAATGAACAAATCTGTCTTGGGCAAGTACAACCAGAATGTTCCTTAGAAGCAAGGAAGGCGAGACTATGTCTTACGTACTTTGGTAATGTTGTCAGGAGGGATCAGTCCCTGCAGAAGGGCTTCATGCTTGGTAAAAGTATAGGGTTAGCAGAAAAAAGGAAAACCCTCAAAGAGATGGATTGACACAGTGGCTGCAATAATGGGCTCAAGTGTAACAACGATTGTGAGCATGGCACAGAACCAACTCGATGACACTTAACAACAATAACAACAGCAATCCTAGGCCACTAACTTTTTGGGCCCTATTGCAGCTTTTGCTAAATCCTAGCACATCGCCAAAGAATTTCTACCAGCAGTGTAACTGTAGGGAGCCAAAGCCAGGTTGTGCTCTATACAGAAAGTTAAGTAAATATTGGTGTTTTAACGTATTGTATGTTTTCAGCAATACAGTTCTCTCAGTTTTTATTGATACTCAATTCTCGAGAAGATTCTGACATAAATGGGTGGTAGGGCCTAACCCTATTAATGAGTATTCCACTTTCAAGAAAATTTCTTATTCTTAGATGTAACCTACTATAAATAATTTGTCCTGGTCATCCAGTGCTGCTATAACAGAAATACCACAAGTGGATGGCTTTAACAAAGAGAAGTTTATTCTCTCACAGTCCAGTAGGCTGGAAGTCCAAATTCAGGGCGCTGGCTCCAGGGGAAGGCTTTCTCTCTCTGTTGGCTCTGGAGGAAGGTCCTTTTGATGCATCAGTCTTCCCTTGGTTTGGGAGCATCTCAGCGCAGGAACCTCAGGTTCAAAGGCCGTGCTCTGCTCTTGGCACTGCTTTCTTGGTGGTATGAGGTCCCCAATTCTCTGTTTACTTCCCTTTCCTTTTATCTTTTATAAGATAAAAGGTGTTGCATACCACACCCTAGGGAAACTCCCTGTACATTGGATCAGGGATGTGACCTGAGCAAGGGTGTTAACATCCCACCCTAATCCTCTTTAACCATAGGCAGAGATTATGATTTATAATACATAGGAAAATCGCAAAATTGAGGACAATCACATAATACTGGGAATCATGGCCTAACGAAGTTGACACATATTTTTGGGGACACAATTCAATCCATGACACCTACTATAAATAACTCATGTAGAGGTATGGTAAAGACCTGTCTGTAGTTCAAAAAAGAAAATCTACTTTTCTAAAATGTAATGTTATTTCATTAATTCTTAATAAGTTTATAAGGAAGGTATTATTAAATTATTTTACAGAAATGTAAGCATTTGTTCTTGGCCAATATAACGACTTACATTTAGCTAAAGTGCTTTACATACAACTCTGTGAAGTGGGTACAAGCTTCTAAGCTTAGGATAGTAAAGTGACTGAGATTCTTGTCAGTGTTACTAATGGCCTCCATGTTGTCAGTGGGTCCTTTTATATCCTTATCTTACTCAACCTCATAGCACCATTCACCCTCTTTGGTTGACACAACACTTGACTTGCTCTTCTTACCTCATTGGTCTTTTTTGCAGCCTCTTCTTAACTCTCAGTGGTGGACTTCCTGAGGACAAGGTCCTGTCCCTTTTCTCTTTCTATCCTCCCTCTCTAGATGATCCTAACCATTCCCATAGCTTCTATTATCATCTGTATACCTGCAATGACAACATTTACACCTCTCCCCCATACTTCTTCTCTGAGCACAAATTCATCTATCTAACAATCTACATGACCTCACCATTTGGATGGTTCACGGGTATCTAAAACCACATAACATATCCAAAGCTGAATCCTTGATCTTCCCCCTACAAATCTGTTCTCTGTTTTCAGTGAATGGCATCATCTTTTACTCAGTTTCTCAAGTCAGAAAACTAGAAGTCATTCTTTTCTTTAAATTTCTTATATCCAATCCACTACCAAGTTCTACCAGTTTCATTCCTAAAAATATCTCCTGTCTATTTTTCTCTGTCTTGACTACCACATTAATTCAAGCCACCATCAACTTTCCTCTGAACTACTGTAACTTCCTAATGGATTTCCCTTTGCTCTGCTCCTGAAATCCATTCTCCACCCAGTCATTGTAATCTTTTTTTTTAGTAAAATTTTTACGGAAAAGTACACAAATTATAAATGTACGGCTCAGTGAACATACCTGTGTAAGCAGCACTCAGATGAAGAAATAGAATGGTATCAGAACCCCAGAAACCCTGCTTATACTCTTTCCCAGTTATTAGCTCCTCAAAGTAACACTATCCTGACTTCTATCAACATAGATTAGTTTTGGCTGTTTCTGAAATTTATATAACTGGTATCATTCAGGTTTGAAAACAAAACAAATTATGACACTCTACTGTTTAAACTCAATGACTCTCCTTTCCACTTACAATAAAACACAAACACACTTTGGCCTCTACATACTTCCCCCAGTTCAGCTCCTGCCATTTCCCACTTGCTCAGTATGCTCCAGTTCACATGGTCTCATTTCAATGCCTTGAATATGCCCAGCTCTGAACTCAGGGACTTTGCATATGCTGTTTTTTGTGTTGGAATGTTAGTTCTAGCAAGGCTGGTTTCTTCTCACACCTAACTTCTCACCTTAAGCGTCACCTTGACCACAGTATCTAATACACTTCTCCCATCCTCCTGCTATAGGAACAAGGCTTCTGAAGAAGGCTAGTGTGTATCAGGGATAGCTCAGGGTCTCTTGTGCTTGGCAAACCAGAGGTATAAGTAGGGTTTTTTGTTTGTTTGCTTGAGCAGTTATGCCTAAATTCAATTTATGGGGTATTTAAACTGGTTAATTTTGATTTTATAAGAATTTGGTTAAAAAGGAAGCTGGAGGAAGAAGAAAAGTGTCAGAGATGGCAGAATATGTAGGGCTCGCTTTGCTGTCTTCCATGAGGTGAGATAAAACAACCCATTATGCAGGACTCTTATCACCTATTTTAGATTCATTGGCAGGAGGAGGGGAGGCACAAGCTTTCTTTTAAAATGCAAATATTAAGTCTATCAGTCCTGCATACCCTCTCTGTGAATAACTATGGTTATATTGTAGTGGAGAGCACTGGGCGCCTGGCAGGCAGAGAAGTGTGTAGGAGAGAAGCAAAGACTGATTCTGTATATTTGGCTGTTCTCCCCAGGTCCCAGGTGGCAGATTCCTGGCATAAAATGTCTTCATAATAAGTCAAAACACTCAGCATCCTACGTTAAGTATGTATATCTCATTTTATGTGACTTGAACTTGGATTACTTGGGATTCCACTTTACCGTATTTCCTGATGTTTCCTCCTACTGTGATCAGATAGTTTCACACTCTTAGTGGCTGTCTGTGTTCTGCAGAAGCAGACATTTGGGAGGAAGGGAACTGACAAGAAGATGGGGCAAGGCCTGTGGGCCCAAGGACACTGCCCAGTGAAGAATGACACCTATCCTTGAGGAAACAGAGAAACAGAGTTGTCCTCACTGTGATGTCAAAACTGTCAAAACTGTGCTGCCTTGAGTGCTGTTAGCAACTCCGAGTCAGTTCTCCTCCCATCACATACAATACCTTGCCCAGGCTACACAGATATTTTCCCTAGAAATCTTTCCTCAGTTTCACAGAATGCTCTGGTTTGAAGGAATTTAGAACGAAACGCCTCATGTGGGATTTGGGTAAAGGAGCCCTGGTGTCGCAGTGGTCGGTGCTCAGCTGCTGGCTGCTAACCAAAAGGTTGGTGATTGGAACCCACCAGCCACTTTGAGAGAAAGACGTGGCAGTCTGCTTCTGTAAAGATTTACAGCCTTGGAAACCCTATGGGGCAGTTCTACTCTGCCTTATATGGTCACTGTGAGTCAGAAAAGACTTGATGGCAACGGGTACAGGGGATTTGGGTTTAACTTGGAGAAAATAATGTCCAAGATTACTCATTTAAAAGTATTCCATGCCCCCAAAATTCTTGCTGTCATGTAGCACAGGCTTGGAGAGATCAAAAAGTGTAATTGATTATTATTTATAGTAAAAAGATACTAGACTTTTGTTACTGTTTTGAGTTTTAGTTGTTAGGCCTTTTTTGTTGCAAAAGGCGAAGACTGACTCAAGTTACCTCAACTAATTGGTGGTGTGGGTTGGGGTCTGGTGGAGTGGAGACTAGTTGAAAGCAGTTCTGCTCTAGTGGTCAACAAGATTGATTTGCTTACTTCCCATGTCTCTCTGGTGTTGGTTATTGAAGCTTATCTTGCCATTGCTGGAATCCAGGCTTCCCTCTCTTGCCTTCAGGGCTGAAGGAATGTGCAGCCATTGGGGACCATGGTTTGTCTCTCTGTGTTGAAGGTAGTACTTTGACTCAGAATTTCCCCCTCATGACCTACCTGGTTGCTCCCCGGGCATCTCTCTACCTCACAACTTTTAAGCTTCACTTTCCCCTGCAGACTGACTCATTTACTTAAAGCTTTTCATTTCAGATTCCTGAAAGAGAGAGAGAATCTGAATGGCCCAGTTCACCTGTTCAAGCCTAGTCAAGTCATGGGTCTTTGGCCAGACTAGACTATGAATTTACTTTCCTGTCAACTGGAGCATGGGGTTAAGGGAGTCATATGTGTACTAAAGGCTGTCCTTTCAGGAGGTGCTAGGAGAGATGCATCTTCCTTAGGTTGTAGCAGGCAATGTATTTGACATTCTTAGTATACCCAAGGAGTCCCTGGGTGCTATTAGCAACTCCCTGAAAATGGTCACCACACTCAGCTGCTAACCAAAAGGTTAGTTGTTTGAGTCCACCCAGAGGCACCTTCAAAGAAAGTCCTGGCAGTCTACTTCTGAAAAGTCAGCCACTGAAAACCCTACGGAACACAGTTCTGCTCTGACACACATGGGGTTGCCATGAGTTGGAATCGACTCCACGGCAACTGGTAAAGTATACACTCATCAACAAAATAAAAACTCTAGCAATGCCAGTAATAGGTGCAAAATATACAAAGTAATCTTCCTTTTTTACTTAATGTTGAATATAATACTAGATATTTTTAAAGAATGTGTTCTTCAAAAAAAGGCTCTGGTATGGAATGTTTATTTGATCCAGCTGTGGAACATTATTCTACAAGAAGTTAATACGGGCTTTAGAAGTATTAGTATTATAATAGTCCATTCCTGTAAGCAATAAAAAAGCAGAACATAATGGCTGATGTAAGGGTTTTGTACACCTGAATTTTGATGGAAAACAAGGCTTTGGAGATGAGAAGTCTTCAGAGAGGTTATTGTATGTTCCAGAATTCATAATAAATGTTAGAATTTCCAGCCTGTTTTGCATTATTTAAAATAAGTTTAACCCAATTTTTCCATACGCTCAATGGAAAAACAAGTATCAAAGGAGCCATGTGAAGATGTTTTTATCTTCCTTGGCTATTTCTGTAGCAGTGAGAGTAAGAATTTTCCCACATGCTGAATGAAAACAAGATTACACATTTTCATCAGTCATATCCAGCCAGAAGTCTAGAAGACATCCTTGATTTCTTCCATCCCTTACCCCCTGCTTCCAGACAATCCGGCATCAAGTCCTGGTGGTTCTACTTCTAAAACATAGCCTGAATCTGTCTGTTTCTTTTCATCTTCACAGCTACCACTCTTGTCCAAGCTGTACTGCAGTTGGCTCTTATTAGGAATGCAGTTAGCAGCAAACAACAGAAAAGTCAACTACAGTGGCTTTAAGAAATGAAGGTTTATTTGTCTCTCATAAAAATAGTCTAAGGGTGGGCAATCCAGTTCTGCTGCAACAGCTCAACAAAGCCATTGGAGATCTTTTTTTTTTTTTTTCCCCCTATCATCCTTAGTGTATTGATTTTTGTTTTCATGCTCATTACCTCATGGACTCCAGATGGCTGCTACATTGCCAAGCATTGCATCTGTGTTCCAGACAAGAAGAAGGGTAAAAGCGGAGAATGATTTCCTTCAGAAGTTTTGTCTTTTTATTCAGGAAGAGAAGCCCTTGCCAAAAGACTTCCCCTCATACCTTATCAGCCAGAGCTGGATCCCGTACCTATTCATAGACCAATCAATGGCAAAGGACTAAAATTACTGTATTATAGACTTTTTTTTACAGCGCATCTCTTCTAACCTCCTCCTACCACATCTTCTTGTACAATTGAGACTGGAAACCTAAAAATTATATTTTCTAGACTCCCTTGAAACTAGGGAGTAGAGTTAACTAAGGAGAGACGCAGGGTACAAGCTGTCCATTTTGATGGTGTCAATTAGCAGAGGTGGAGTGGTTCTGAGCAATTAAATAGGTGATTCCTGATTGCCCCTTCTTTCTAAAATGATGATTAAAATCATTATTAATTCAGTGAGGGATTTGCCACTTTTGGGGTTTTGTTTCCAGCTGTTTTGATAAGGGATGTTGCAGTTAAGTAACCCACAATAAAGCACTTTACAGCATACTTGGTTTTCTCATTGTTCATAAGTAGTGCTTAGAGCAAAATAAATTTCTTTGGTCTTCAGGACCACAAATCATGGGGCTTCTAAGCACTGGCTGCTGGTGATGATGGTGTGATTTTGTCAATCATTTGAACACTGTTAATTGTGTGACTAACAGTAGTGTTGGGTTGTTTTGTTTGGTTTTTCTCCTCTTGACTATTAGAAAGCTTTAAGGCAAATGAGTGGCTTTTTTCCTCAAAGTACAGAGTCTTGTATATATTTTGTGTGATAACCTCACTTCCAAGCCTATCTTTTCTGTTATTTTCCTTTTTCTTCATTCCCATACTTACTTTTGTTATTTCATTCTGTTACATCTTTTTTCCACATGGAAGAAATCCTTTTTGGAAAGACAGGATTATAAAATTATCTCTGCTAAAGAAGAAAAATTGCCGTCGAGTTGATTCCGACTTACAGGCTCGCTGTGATCGCTATGAGTTGAAATCGAATCGACGGCAGTGGGTTAGTCATCCCATTAACCTATTAAAAATGTATACATTTGTGTTTTCTGGAATGCAATATGAAGCAAAGAATCCATCTCATGGCTTTATAATCATAGCAAAAATAATTTTATTTTTTCCCACAAGTAATACCTTTCATTTCGCTGGAATTTAAAGAAGAAAGGAAATGGAATAAAATTAACAGCTCTTCAAACACGTGTTTCTTCACTACGAGAAATATTATTAATTAATAGATCTGTCTAAGAGTAAGAAATGAGTAATGAAAATAAAAATGTTAATAGGTCATGAGTAGTGATTTTTAACTACCTGTTTTGATTCTACAGTGTTCCAGCTTAGCCCCTGCTGTGAAAGATAAGGACATTATCACTCCCCCTTTCCTCTCCCCTTCCCTCCGGCTGCTGCTGCTGCTATTAGTCAGTTATTATTTTTATTTTGTCAGTGTTTGTAATGTTCACATTTGTTTCTATAAACACAAATCCCATGTTTCTTTTGAAAAAATATTTATTGAGGAACAATTCACGTAAAATAGAATTCATTAAGTGGACACTGTGATGATTCACCCCCACCCCATCCCCTGGTAACCACCAATCTTCTTTTGTCTCAAGGTATTTACCTATTCCAGATATTTCATATAAGTGGGATAATAGAATATTTGTCCTTTCATGTCTGACTTATTTCACTTAGCACAATGTTTTCAAAGTTCATCCATGTGGTGGTATCAGAACTTCATTTTTCTTTATAGCTGAATAATACTCCATTGTGTGTATATACCACAATTTGACCCATTCATCTATTGCTGGACACTTGGGTTGTTTCCACCTTTTAGCTGTTGTGAATAAGGCTGCAATGAACATTAGTGTACATGTGTCTTTTTGAATTACTGCTTTCGATTCTTTGGGGGTATACACCTAGGAGTGGAATTGCTGGGTCATATGGTATTTCGATGTTTAACTTTTTTTAGGGATCACTGTTTTCTCAAGAGGCTGTACCATTTTACATTGTCACCATCAATGTACAGGTGTTCTGATTTCTCCATAACCTCCCCAACACTTGTTTTCTGTTTTTGTTTTTATATAATAGCCATCCTAGTGGGTGTGCAGTGATATCTCATTGTGGCATTTCTCTGATGACTAATGATGTTGAGCATGTTTTCATGTACTTGTTGACCATCTGTATATCTTTGGAGAAATATCTACTCATGTCTTTTGCCCATTTTTTTATTGGGTTGTTAGTATTTTTATTGTTGAGTTTTAAGAGTTATTTACACATTTGGATATTAAACTCATGTCTGATATATGGTTTCCATGTATTTCCTCCCATTCTGTAGATTCTCCCTTCATTTTCTTGATAATGTCCCTTAATGCACCAAAGTTTTTAATTTCAATAACATACAGTTTATCTATTTTTCTCTTGTTGCTTTTGCTTTTGGTATCCTAGCTAAAAATCCATGTCTAAAAGAAGGTCTTGAAGATTTATCCCTATGTTTTCTTCTAAAAGTTTTATGGTTTTGGCTCTTATATTTAAGTCATTGATCCACTTTGAGTTTATTTTTGTATATGATGTGGAGTACAGGTCTAGCTTCATTCTTTTGTGTGTGGCAATCCACTTGTCTCAATACAATTTGTCGAAGAGATTATTCTTTCCCCGTTGAATAGGTTTGGCACCCTTATCAAAAATCAATTGGCCATACATGTATGGGTTTATTTCTAGATTCTCAATTCTATTTCGTTGGTCTATATATCAATATCCTTATACTAGAGCACACTGTTTTTATTACTGTAGCTTTGTAGTATGTTTTAAAGCTGAGAAGTATAAGTCCTACTTTGTTCTTTTTTTTTTTTCAAGATTGTTTTGGGTATTTGGAGCCCCTCGCAATTCTATATAAATTTAAAGATTGGCTTTTCTAATTCTGCAAAAAAGACTTGGAATTTTAGAAGGAATTGCATTGTATCTGTTGATTGCTTTGGGTGGAATTGACATCCTAATAATATTAAGTATACCAATATATGAACATGGAATGTTTTTCCATTTATTTAGATCTCCTTTGATTTCTTTCAGGTATGTTTTCTAGTTTTCAGTGTAAAGTTCTTTCACCTTCTTGGTTAAATTTATTTCTGGCTATTTTATTCTTTTAGGCACTATTATAAAAAGAACAGTTTTCTTAATTTCTTTTTAAGATTATTCATTACCAGTATATAAAAACACAACTGATTTCTGTGTGTTCATCTTGTACCCTGTAACTTTGCTAAATTTGTTTATTAGCCCTAGTAACTTTCTTATGGATGCTTGAGGATTTTCTATATACAGTTATGCATCATTTAATGTCTACAATACGTTCTTTGAAATAGTATGTTATGTTTTTTGGACTTTGTGTGAACACCATATCATATACTTAGCAAAGCTATATGGGATACCTCTTGTTTCACTTCCAAATTGATACTTCCTCTTTGCCTTTTGCTGCTGCTATCACTGGTACTGGTTTTGCTGCGTTTGGGAGTGATGATCACTTCACGGTCGTATTTTTGAAAGAAAACAGAGAGATAACGCTACAATACTCAAGAGATGGGCAATACATGAGATTGGGTGCTGCTGCCTACGAGTCAAAGCATATGCTGTTATATGGTAAACTTTTTATTTGTAAGTAGGGAAAGTTCACATTAAAATAGCAATAGAAAGTACGATACAGTACATGCATGAGCCAGTAACATAGGCATTTATTATGACTATCAAGACATATGTGTTGTAGGTTACATATGTAATGTACCATTATACGCCCGGCAATGCAACTGCTTTGTATACAAGAGACATGAAATGCGCATGTTGTGGGCGGGAAGCTGTTGTGTTCTCTATGTCCAGTTATGTCCCCACATCCCATTTTCCAACTGGGATTTCTGAATTCTATTATAACCTTATGGTACCACGGATATATATGCAATCGGACATTGCCCAAATGGACGTTATGTGGTGCGTGACTCTATAGTATCATGTCATCTGCAAACAGAGATGGTTTTACTTCTTTTCTGACTAGGATGTTTTTTGTTTCTTTTTCTTACCTAATTTTCCTGGCTAGAACCTCCAGCAGAATGTTGAATAGAAGTGGCAAGAGTGGACATCCTTGTTTTGTTCCTGATCTTAAAGGAAAGCTCTCAGTCATTCAGCATTAAGTATGATGTTACTTGTGAGTTTTTCCTAGATGTCCTTTATCAGACTGAGGAAGTTCCCTTTTATTCCTAGTTTGTTGAGTGTTTTTATCATGACAGGGTGTTGGATTTTATCAAAATGTCTTTTCTGCATCAGTTGGGATAAACATGAATTTTTTTCCTTCATTCTATTAATGTGATGTATTAAATTAATTTTCTTACATTGAACCACTCTTGTATTCCTGGAATAAATCCCACTTGGTCATGGTGTATAATCCTTTCAATATTTTGTTGAATTTGGTTTATGAGAATTTTGTTGAGGAATTTGGCATTTATATTGGCCTATAGTTTTCCTTGTGGTGTCTTTATCTAGCTTTGGTATGAGAGTAATGCAGGCCTTATAAAATGAGTTAGGCTGTATTCCATCCTCCTCTATTTTCTAGAAATGTTTGAGAAGAATTGTTGCTAATTCTTCTTTAAGTGTGTGTAGAATTCACAAGTGAAGCCATCTGGTTCTGGACTTGTCTTTGTTAAGAGGTTTTTGATTACTATTTCAACCTGTTCCCTTTTTATAGGTATGTTAATGTTTTCTATTTCTTCTTGAGTCAATTTAGGTAGTTTGTATGTTTCTAAGAATTTATCCATTTCGTCTAGGTTATCTAGTTTGTTGGCACACAAACTACTTTTCATAGTATTCTCTTATAAGCCTTTTAATTTCTGCAAGGGCAGTAGTAACATTGCCACTTTCATTTCTGATTTTAGTTACTAACATCTTTTTTTTTTTTCTTTGTCAGTGTAGGTAGGTGTTTGTCAATTTTGTTGATCTTTTCAAGAAACCAACTTTTGGTTTTGTTAATTCTCTCTAATGTTCTTCTATTCTCTCTTTTATTTATCTCTACTCTAATCTTAATTGTTTCTTTTCTTCTAGTAGCTTTGGGCTTCCTTTTCTAGTTTCTTAAGGTGTAAAGTTAGGTTATTGAATCCCTCCTTAAAATCATTCCTTGGCTCTCCAGTGCACTAACAATAAAATCCAAAACCCTTGGTAGGGGATACAAGATTCTTCATGATTTTCGTGACTGTATTTCCTTTACAGCTTCATCTCTGTCACTCCACATTGCTCTACAAAGTTCATCCATATTGAATTACACATTGCGTCATAAATTTTCTGTATCCTCTTTTTGCCTATAGGCCTCTGCACAGCCTGGAAGATTAATCTACCTTCCTTGTCCATTCGTCCTGCCTTATGACTCTGGCTAACTTTTCAGGACCTGGCTTGCTCCTCACCTTCACCAGGGAAACTTTTTTGACCCCCGCTTGTTTTTATGGCATGGAGTGCTTACTCCTTTGTATCCCTAAAACTGTACTGAAATTGCCTCTGTCCTCTTCTGTATCCTACTGTCAATTCCTTGAAGGCAAGAACTGTGTTATGTTTATTATTGCATCCCTAGCACCTGGAATAGTGCCTAGAACATAGTAGGTACTAGATTCATATTTCTTAAATGAATGAAGGCTAGTATTCTGAAGGAAATAATTCAATTTTATGAGAAGTTTTGTTGTGTTTGGAAAAAAATATCACCCATTATCCTATGGACATAATTAATTTTTTATCAACCTTCATGTTTCCGAAAAAGGATTCCAAAGCAGCGTTGTCATCCAATTTGCTAATGCTGCTACTAGCATTTTTATCCCTATATTAAACTTATGAAAACTTCATTGTAACTTATGTAAAAAAAATTATGTATCAAAATATTCATTTAAAGAGTGGAAATACTCTCTAAAAAAGACTGATAAATAATGACATAAAACAAATATTAGCAATATTTCCCTGGAGGATAGAAATATACTCATATTTTTATCTTATAAATAGTAAATGGCCTCAGAAAGTTAAACATAGAACCAGCATATGACTCAGATTTCCCATTCATAGGCTTATGCCCAAAAGAATTGAAAACAGGAATGCAAACAGAAACTTGTACACCAATGTTCTTTGCAGCACATATACTATTCACAATAGCCAAAAGGTGAAAACAACCTAAATGTCCATCAGCAAATGAGTGGATAAACAAAATGTGGTACATAGATACGGTGGAATATTACTCAGCCATAAAAAGTCTGTCATACTTTGGTGGCTTGCGTGTTGCTGTGATGTTGGAAGCTATGCCACCACTATTTCATATACCAGCAGGGTCACCCGTGGTGGACAGGTTTTAGTGGAGCTTCCAGACTAAGACAGACTAGGAAGAAGGACCTGGCAATCTACTTCTGAAAAAAATTAGCCAGTGAAAACCTTATAAATAGTGAGGAACATTGTCTGATATAGTGCTGGAAGATGAGCCTCTCGGGTTGGAAAGCACTCAAAACATGACTGGGGAAGAGCTGCCTCCTCAAAGTAGAGTCGACCTTAATGACATGGATGGAGTCAATCTTTTGAGACCTACCTTCATTTGCTGATGTGGCAAGACTCAAAATGAGAAGACACAGCTGCAAACATCCATTAATAATCAGAATGTGGAATGTATGAAGTATTAATCTGGGAAAATTGGAAGTCATCAAAAATGAAATGGAACACATGAAGATTGATATCCTAGGCATTAGTGAGCTGAAATGGACTGGTATTGGCCATTTTGAATCTGACAATCATATAATATAATATGCTGAGAATAACAAATTGAAGAGGAATAGCAGAATGCAGAGACTATCGAATAATATTGTTCATTTAGAGACCATCATTCATCATCAAAAAGAACATCTCAAGATCTATCCTGAAGTACAGTATTATCAGTGATAGGATAATATCCATATGCCTACAAGGAAGACCAGTTAATACTACTACTATTCAAGTTTACCCAACAACCACTAAAGCCAAAGATGAAGAAATTGAAAATGTTTACCAACTTCTGCAGTCTGAAATTGATCAAACATGCAATCAAGATGCATTGATAATTACTGGTAGATTGGAATGAGAAAGTTGGAAACAAGAATGAACAGTAGTTGGAAAATTTGGCCTTGATGATAGATACGATGCTGGAGATGAGATCACATGATAGAATTTTGCAAGACCAGCAACTTATTCATTGCGAATACCTTTTTTCAACAACATAAATGATGACAGTACATGTGGATCCTGCCAGATGGAATACACAGGAATCAGATCAACTACATCTGTGGAAAAAGATGACGGAAAACCTCAATATCATCAGTCAACGAGGCCAGGGGCCAATGGTGGAACAGACCATCAATTGCTTATATGCAAGTTCAAGTTAAAGCTGAAGAAAATTAGAATAAGTCCATGAGAGCCAAGATATAACCTTGAGTATATCCCACCTGAATTTAGAGACCATCTCAAGAACAGATTTGAGAGATTGAACACTAATGACCAAAGACCAAGTGTGTTGTGAAATGACATCGAGGAAATCATACATGAAGAAATCAAGAGGCCATTAAAAAGAAAAGGAAGAAAAGAGCAAAATGGGTGTCAGAAGAGACTCTGAAACTTGCTCTTGAATGTAGAGTAGCTAAAGTGAAAGGAAGAAATGAAGACATAAAAGAGCCGAACAGAAGATTTCAAAGGGCAGCTCACGAAGACAAAGTATTATAATGAAATGTGCAAAGAGTTGGAGTTAGAAAACCGAAAGAGAAGAACACGCTCGGCATTTCTCAAGTTGAAAGAACTGAAGAAAAAATTCAAGCCTCAAGTTGCAATATTGAAGGATTCTGCGGGGAAAATACTAAACAACACAGGAGGCATCAAAAGAAGATGGAAGGAATACGCAGAATCACTGTACCAAAAAGAATTGGTTGACGTTCAGCCATTTTAGGATGTAGCATATGATCAAGAACCAATGGTACTGAAGGAAGAGGTTCAAGCTGCACTCAAGATATTGGTGAAAAACAAGGCTCCGGGAACTGACGGAATGCCAATAGAAATGTTTCAACAAATGGATGCAGCGCTGGAAGTGCTCACACGTCTCTGCCAAGAAATTTGGAAGACAGCTACTTGGCCAACCAACTGGAAGAGATCCATATCTGCACCCATTCCAAAAAAAGGTGATCCAACAGAATGCAGAAACTGTCAAACAATATCATTAATATTACACACAAGTAAAATTTTACTGAAGATAATTCAAAAATAGTTGCAGCAGTACATCAACAGGGAACTGCCAGAAATTAAAGCCAGATTCAGAAAAGGATGTGGAAGGAGGGATATCATTGCTGATGTCAGATGGATCCTGGCTGAAAGCAGAGGATACCAGAAAGATGTTTACATGTGTTTTATTGACTATGCAAAAGCATTTGACTCTGTAGATCATAACAAATTATGGATAACATTGTGAAGAATGGGAATTCCAGAACACTTAATTGTGCTCATGAGGAACCTGTACACAGATCAAGAGGCAGTCATTCAGACAGAACAAGGGGATACCACGTGGCTTAAAGTCAGGAAAGGTGTGAGTCAGGGCTGTATCCTTTCACCATACTCATTCAACATGTATGCTGAGCAAATCATCCAAGAAGCTGGACTGAATGAAGAAGAATGTGGCATCAGGATTGGAAGAAGACTCATTAACAACTTGTGAAATGCAGATGACACAACCTTGCTTGCTAAAAGTGAAGAGAACTCGAAGCACTTACTGATGAAGATCAAAGACCATAGCCTTCAGTATGGATTACATCTCAACATAAAGAAAACAAACATCTTCACTACTGGACCATTAAACAATACCATGATAAACGGAGAAAAGATTGAAGTTGTCAAGGATTTCATTAATTGGATCCACAATCAACAGTCAAGCAGCAGTCAAGAAATCAAAAGACACATTGCATTGGGCAAATCTGCTGCCAAAGACCTCTTTCAGGTATTAAAAAGCAAAGATGTCACTTTGAGGACTAAAGTGTGCCTGACCCAATCCATGATATTTTCAATTGCCTGATATGCATGTGAAAGCTGGACAATGAATAAGGAAGTCTGAAGAATTGATGCCTTTGAATTATGGTGTTGGTGAAGAATATTGAATATACCATGGCCTGCCAGAAGAACGAACAAATCTGTCTTAGAAGACGTACAGCCAGAATGCTCCTTAGAAACAAAGGTGGCAAGAATTCGTCTTACATACTTTGGACATGTTATCAGGAGGAACCAGTCCCTGGAGAAGGACATCATGCTTGGTAAAGTAGAGGATCAGCAAAAAAGAGGAAGACCCTCATTGAGATGGATTGACACAGTGGCTGCAACAATGGGCTCAAGCATAACAGTGATTTTGAGGATGGCTCAGGAATGGGTAGTGTTTCATTCTGTTGTAGTTGGGTTGCTATGAGTGAGAACCTACTTGATGACACCTAACAACAACAACATAAAGAGAAATGAAATCCTGAACCTTGAAAACATTAGTGGAGTGAAATAAGCAGTTACCTGAGGACAAATATTATACGATCCCACTTATATGAAATAGGCAAATGTACAGAGACCAAAGTTTACTAGTGGTTACCAGGGTGAAAGGACAGGAGAAAGGGTAGTCACTCCTCAGGGGGCAATGAGTTTCTGTTAATGGTGGTGGAATAATTTGGAAAAGGATAGTGGTGATGATTGTACAACATGATGAATGTAATCAATGTCTAAGAATTGTTCATGTAAAAATGGTTGAATTGGCAAATGTTTTGTTATACATATTTTTATTACAATAAAAAATTAGTAAATGGCTCTTTTTCAAGCTATGAAGACAAAGATCAAAAATAAAAACTTTCACTATCTTTTTCTGACCTGATGATAATAGTAATAATTTACATTTGTTAAAAGAATACTAGATATCAAGCACTTTAAATGAATTACCTAATTTAGTTCTCACAACAGTACTATTATTAACTCCATTTAGAGATGAAGAAATGAGTTTTAGGTAAGTTAAATGATGTCTCCAAATTAATGTACTTAATGACTGGCAGAGTCAAGATTTAAGCCCAGGCAGTCTGACAATAGAGTTTAGACTCTTTACTGACTTCTGGAAAATGAAATGCCACACTAAGGAATATAAGATGCTATATTCCTTATATAGCATCTTACATTTTTGGTGAATTCTGGTGAATTCCTACTGTATATATGATATAACATTACTAATTATTAAGTAGAATGTGGTCTAAAGCTGATTCTTCTGTGTCTCCATCCAATGAATTTCAGTTATTAATTGTCACAAGTTACATTCTGTAATATTTACCTGTTGCTACATAACAAATTACCCCAAAACTTAGAAGCTTATAAACAACAAATATTCCTCAAATACTAAAAATAGAATATCATATGACCCAACAATTCCACTCCTAAGTATATACCTAAAAGACTTGAAAGCAAAGACTCAAACAGAAACTTGTACACCAATGCTCATTGCAGCACTATTCACAATAGTCAAAAGGTGGAAACAACCTAAGTGCCTATCAACAGATGAATGGATAAACAAAATGTGGTACATATATACAATGGAATAGTATTCAGCAAGTAGGAGGAGTGAAGTCTTTATACAGGCTACAGTATGGATTGAGCTTTAAGACATTATGCTGAGTGAAATAAGTGAAATAAGTCAATCACAAAATAAGAAATATTGTATGATCTCACTTATATAAAAAGACAAGAAAGAGACCAAAGTTTATTAGTGCTTAATAGGGGCAGGAGGGAGAGGGAGAGAGGATATTATTACTTATGGAGTACTGCGTTACAGTTTACGGCAATGGAAAAATCGCGTTGATTAAGGGTAGGGTTGCACAGCCAATTTTTGTAAGTGCTGTCAATAACTTGTTCACCTGTAAAAAATTGAATTGGCAGAAGTTGTATGATAGACATATTTACAAAAACAACAACAAAAGGAGTAGCTGCTGAGGCTACTTAGGTACCACTGAACACCTCATGGGATTTGGTTCCTTGGTTTGGAGGTTTAGGGTCATAGTTTCATGGGACATTCCAGTTAATTGACCTAATAATGTGTTTAGTGCTTCTCTTCTACCTCCTAGTTCATTGCACAGTGCCTGGGGTCTTAAAAGCTTGCAAGTGGTCATCCAGGGCATAACAATTGGTCTCTATTCCCCTGGAGGGAGAAAGGAAGAAGGAAAGTCAGAAACAGGAGGAGGAATGGAATATGTGGCTCACTGCCTCTGTATACAGCTGCCTCCTTTGCTATGAGACCAGAAGAACTGGATGGTGCCCAGCTACCATTACTGAACATTTTGATAAAATATTCTATAGAAGAATCCTGATTAAAAGGGGGAAAATGTAGAACAGAATTTAAGATTTTCATGGACTCCAGATTTTCTGGCACCGTGGAGGCTGGATGAACCCCTGAAACTATTGCCATGAGATAATCTTTAAACCTTAAACCAAACGTATCCCCTGAAGTCTTCTTAAAACCAAACATAATAGTTTAGCTTAACTAGTAAACAAAAAATGTCTGCCTTGAACATTATGCTCTTTTAAGAACTGTCCGTATGGGATCAAATTGACAACAGCAACTCGAAAGATTAGATAGGAACCTTAGGGGGCAGTGAGTTTATGTTAATAGGGGAGGAATAACTCAGAGAAGAAGAGTGAGAATGGTTGCACAACTCAGAGAATGTAATCAATGTCACTGAATTGTACATGTAGAAACTGTTGAATTGGTGTAGATATTGCTGTGTGTATTCTCAACAAGACGACAAATTAAAATGAAAAAAGACATTTATTATATCACAATTTCTGAGAGTCAGGATCTGGGAGCTGCTTAGCTGGGTGATTCTGGCTCAGGGTCTTTCATGAGGTTGCAGTCAAGTTTTGGCTGGGGCTGTGGTCTCACCCGAAGGTTAGAGTGACAGGGTATTTGCTTCCAAGCTCACTCACATGGTTGTTGGCAGATGTCATGGATTGAGTTATGTCCTCCAAAAAATGTGTGTATCAGTTTGGCCGGGCCATGATTCCTGGTATTGTGTGGTTTTCCTATATGTTGTAAATCCTGCCTGTATGATGTTAATGAGGGAGGATGGGCAGCAGTTGTGTTAGTAAGGCAGGACTCAGTCTACAAGATTGAATTGTATCCTGAGGCAATGTCTTTAGATATAAAAGACAGAAGTGAGCAGTGAGACGGGGACCTCATACCATCAAGAAAGCAGTGCTGGGAGCAGAGTGCGTCCTTTGGACCAGGGTCCCTGTGCAGAGAAGCTTCTAGTCTGGGGGAACACCGAAGAGAAGAAGGCCAACAGAGAGAAAAAGCCTTCCCCTGGAGCTGACGCCCTGAATTTGAACTTTTAGCCTACTTTGACTGTGAGGAAATAAACTTATCTTCATTAAAACCATCCACTTGTGGTACTTCTGTTATAGCAGCACTAGATGACTAAGACAGCAGGCTTCTGTTCCTTGTGGTATGTTGGACTGAGGGCTGCAGTTTCTCCTTGGCTATCGACTAAAGGCTTCTCTCAGTTCCTCACCACATAGGCCTTCCCACAGGGCAGCTCACAACATGAAAACTGGCTTCCCTCAAAGCAAGTAATCCAAGATAGAGCAGGAGACAGGTGACCCAAGACAGAAGCAGCAGTCTTTTATAACCTAATCTCGGAAGTGACACACCATCATTTCTGCTGTTTTATATGAAAAATAATGTTTTGTGTTTAAGATAATAAACTTTCTAGAGCTTTATAAACATTTACTCAGGAGTACTTATGAATCTGAATCATTGCATCATTACAGCAATCTCTGAAACATGACTATCCATCAATACTTCATCAGCTCAGCACTTAAACTGTAAATTCTCAAGAGAAACTTATCTTAGTGAAGATGTCCTTCTTTATATTGCAGTTTAGTCTTCTCACTAAGTCAGAATAGACTTTCTCATAATCAGTTCAACTGTCTGGTTTTATTTTTTCAATAATTTGTGGGCACGTTATCCATGGATTATTCAATATAACATACAAACAATAAAGTCTATGATTTGAAAAGGCTCCATTTCAGACAAAAGTAGGTTGCTAGGCTTTTCTAAATAGTATTAAATAAAAACTTTCTCAGTTTGTCTTCAATTTTTAAATCCAGGTTAAGTTGATTTTGTATGTTAACTGAATTCTCAAGAGAGAATTATCAGTGTACGTTTTTATTTTCACTGCAGAGACCATTCCCCCAGAAATCACTTTAAAATGGAATGATTTAAGTAGCTACTAGGCATTCAGTTCATTTCAAAGTGATACGAAAATTAAAATTAGGCATATAGCTGGTATGTTCTATAAATACTTTAAAAAAAGAATAAGAAAAAAATCAGTTCATATTCAACTCTGGGTTATGGAATATAATTCTAAACTCAATCCATCAATCAGTAAGTACTTATTGAATATCTATTATGAACCCAGCCTTAAATTAGGTTGCTATTGGTTAATTATATAACCATAACTATAATTATACCTATAACTATATATACTCCTGCATTCAAAGATCTTATATTTTAGTTGGAGGCATAAGATTTAAACAGCAGGAATAATTTAAAATGGAATTAAATAAAAGAAAAATTGTACATTATAAATGCAATGGAAGTGAAGAAAATAAAGCAAACAATGGGTGCTGGAGCTCTGGTGGCAAAGTGATTACTAGCTTGGCTGCTAACCAAAAAGTCAGCAGTTTGAACCCATCAGCGTCTCCTTGGAAACTCTATGGGGCAGTTCTCTACTCTGTCCTATAGGGTTGCTATGAGTTGGAATTGACTAGATGGCAACAGGTTTGGTTTTTGGTTTGAGTGTGTTTAAGTAAAAGCAGGAGAGGAGGAATTTTAAGCAGGTAGTCAAGAGATGAGTCGGAATTCAACAAGAGACTTAGGGCAAAGAATGGTCTCAGTGGCAGGAAAAGAACAGAGTAACAGAGATGGGAGTTAACAGAGTTTGTTTCATGGGCAGTAAGGAGTTTAACCTGATAGCAGTGGAGGGTTCATTTTGGGAGTAGGGAAATTTACATTTGGATAGCCTAAGGAGGAAACCCAGTGAAACATTTTGGAGGAATTCAGATGCAGAAAGCCTGCTGCAGGTTCTTGAGCAAAAAAGCAGTGTTACAAGTATGTTTTTAGTCACCAGTGACTTAAATTGTAATATAATTAATTAAATTATTGTGTTGCTGTGTGCCGTTAGTCGGCTTTCGAATCACAGTGATCCCATGTGACAGAGTAGAACTGCCCCATAGGGTTTTCTTGGCGGTAATCTACATAAGCAGATTGAGGGTCTTTCTTCCATGGAGCCACTGGGTGGATTCAAACCGCCAACTTTTTGGTTAACAGTTGAGAGCCTAACCATTGCACCACCAGGGCTCCTTAATTTTGAGCCTCTTATTTGGGAAAAGGAGCCCTGGTGGCGCAGTGGTTAAAGCCCTCGGCCGCTAACTGGAAGGTCTGCGGTTCCAACCCACCAACCACTGTGCGGGAGAAAGATGTGGCAGTCTGCTTCCCTAAAGATTTACAGCCTTGGAAACCCTATGGGGCAGTTCTACTCTGTCCTATAGGGTCACTATGAGTCATAATCAACTCCTAGGCATTGAGTTAGGTTTTGGTTTTTGGTTATTTGGGAAAGACGATGTTAAAAGATGACAGAAAGAAAGTGGAACTTCTTAAATTCCATTTGCTCAGGTTTAATCATATCTTTGTCTTTATCCACCAAAAAGAATAAAGTATAGTAAATAAAACAACATTTGCAGGAAGGTAAAGTCGAATACAGGTGATATGAGAGTAATAAAGGAACTACTTCCACAATTCAATACAATAAAATATTGAGTACCCCCTACTTGCAAAGTACTTGATGATATGAGGCAATCGGACATACATAAAATCCAATCCATATGTCCAGGGAGCTTACAAGTATTAAGGGATATCCATGAGACATTTGTATAAATGTCATACAGAAGTGCAGTTAAAAATCCCATGAGCATTCACAGAAGGGAAAAGTCACTTTTCAGGTGGATGAATTAGAGTGGGTTTCACAGAAAAAGCAAGATTTTTTGTAAATCTCAAAATGGGTGTGTTTGACCAGCAGAGATGGGAAGGGATTCTTACAAGAAGGAATGGCAGGGGAGCCTGGGAAAGGCAGTGTTTATTCTGCTGGACATGTGTCTGCTAAAAATCTGGAGTACTATTACTATAGAAAAAGGGAGAGAATGCACTTGGGGGCCAATAGCAGCATCTGTCATACCTGATTTATACAGAGACTACAGCAGGAAGACCACATCTGGCTAATACGCAGAGCGCATATGTGTCCCGCTGCCCAGACTGGTTGGAATAATTCCTTAGCAGGAATGTTCTGGCTAATGAAATAAAGGAGTTGCTCAGGTGGGATAGTGTGATGTATGAGTTATGAGGTTGCCAAGATGGAGGTTACCAACCTGAAGAAGTGGAGAACGTCTTGTGATACTTTCTTTAACATTTTCTGTTATTGGCTTTGCCCTTTTGCCTACCAAACCTCTTTTTCATATTCGTTTCTGAATGCTAAAGCCCTCATTTCCTCATTCCCTCTGCTGTCTTTATATAGCAAGATTCCCTAGAAACTAAAATTCAAACTTCAGGGTTGGCCATAGTTTTGCTCCAAATCTTCTATTAATCCTGCTACAGTGTTGACGTAGTTAATCTCTATGTGAACTGGATTAGTTGGAAAATATCAATTTAAAGAGAACAGACAACTTTTAAATATAATTCACAGATACTTCCCTTGAGTCACACTATTCCTGCATTAAAGACCTCCTATATCCCCAAATATCAGTTGGTTCCTCACTAAAATTGACCATAGAACAATCCCATCTTAAGCATATTTACTTAACAAAACATTAATAACAAGTTAATTGGACAGAGAATTTATTTTGCATACCTTCAAGTAACATTATTTATTATTAAAAAACAAAAACACTTGACATTCTAGAATAGGCTACAAAGACTTCCCCAAAGGTCAATTAGTTCTGCAAATAGTTATCTAAATATTTAATAGCACACAAACACTTGTGCTAAATGGGTTCTTATTTGTTTGTAAAAAGAAACAATACCACTTTACACACAGCTGCCAAGTTTTTGATAAACAAGTATAATATGGTCTTGGGAAACTGATTAATTTAAAAACAAAACAAGATCTTCATGTGCCTTTTCCAAACAATGGCAGTGGTTTCCCACTATTTTTTTTCCCTTGTGCTCCTCTCAGTTTCCTTTGTATGTTCCTAATGGTTTCTTCCAACTCTAAATGTTAATGTGATCCAGGGCTCAGTCTCTGGATCAGTCTCTCCCCTGGGTTGATCTCAGGCAATCTTTAGGCTTTAAGAACTACCTCTGTATTGACGACCCCAATTCCATATCTCCAGTTCAGACTTCTCCTGTGAACTCCAGTCTCACATCTCCCAGGGCCTACACAGTATCACACAGATGTCTAATTAACATCTCAAACTTTAATGTATCCTGAGCCAAACTTCTGGCTTTTTTCCCCCTAAATAGTAACTGTTCTTCCTTCTGTCTCTCCCACCTCAATAAATAGCAACTTCATTCTTCGAAATTGCTCAGGTCAAAAACCTTGGTGTCATTCTTGACTTCTGTCTTTTGTCTCCTACCCCCACATCTAATCTGTGAGGAAATCCTACTAGTTCTACCTTCATAATCTATCCAGACTTCCAGCACGTCTCACCACCTCCATCATGGTGCATGCTGCTATCATCTCAAGATTCTTGCAATAGTCTCCTAACTGGTTTCCCAGCTTCAATTCGACTTCCTCATCCCCTACACTTGAGGTCTATTCTGAATATAGCAGCTGGAATAATCCTTTTAAAATATCCTCCTCTGCTCAAAACCCTCCAGTGTATTTCCGTTCAGAAAAGTCTTTACAATGGCCTCAAATGCTCTTTATGATCTGTCCCCCCCTGTACCCCATTTCTTCTCCAGCCACACTAATGTCCTTGCTATTTCTTCAACACTCCAGACGTATTTTCTCCTCAAGATCTTTGCACCTGTTGGTTCTCTGCAATGAATACTCGTTCCCCGTATATCCTCATAGGTACCTTCAGGTCTTGGATTAAAAGTCACCTTCTCAGAGAGTCTTTACCAGACCACTCTATTTAAAATTGTAACTGCTACCTTCACTCCAACACTTCTTATCTCTGTCTCTTCTTTACTTTTCTCCATAGTACTTATAGCCCTCTGATATACATTTTACTTATTTGTTAATTGTCTTCATGTAAGATCCATGAAGGCAGGAGATTTTGTCTGTTTTGTTCACCTGGAACGGTACCTAGCACATAGTAAGTGCTCAGTGTTGAATGAATAAATAAGTAAATAGTGAGTATGTATGATAAAACTGGGGCAAAAGCATTAACAGGGATGCTCTCATGAGGGAGAGGCTCCTTAAGAACAGCCACCATGCCTTATTCATCTTTGTGACCTCAGCATCTAGCATAGTGTCTGTCATATTGTAGGCATTCAATAAACACATAAATGAATTTAATTGAATATATATTAGAGAGTACAGACTGAAGCTAGGTTGCCCGGGTTCAAACCCTAGCTCCTCTGCTTACTAGCTGTGTAACCTAGGGAAAAACACTTAACTTCTCTGTGTCTAGTGTCTTTATCTATAAAATAGAAATAGTAATTATACATGGGGTTGTTGTAAGGATTAAAAAAGTAAACATATTTAAAGTACAGAAGAGTACTTGGCACATAGTGATAGATGTTGATGATGATGGTGATGATGATGATGGTGGTTCTGTGATACAATGAAATGGGAATCTTCTCAGAAAACTTTAACCATCTAAGGTTTGAAATGTGAAAAGGTCACATGAGTTGGATTAAGTAGCCAAGTTATAGCATGTCACTCCTCAGCTGAAAATCTGTGAATAGCTACCACTGCATCCATGATAAAATCCAAATTTCCAATGTAGCATTCAAGGCCTTCCACAATTTGTACCCAATATTTAGCTTAAGAGTTAACAGGATTTTTTTTCCCAAACCACAAGTTAAGGAATTTTCCAGAAATATATAATGATGACTTTTCTAGGGATAAATGTTGTTGTTGTAGTGCCTCCTATTTTTATAGCACTGTATGGTTTCCATGGAGCGCTGGTGGCCCAATGGTTAAGAGCTCAGCTGCTAACCAAAAGGTCAGCAGTTCGAATCCACTAGCCACTTCTTGGAAACCTATGGGGCAGTTCTACTCTGTCCTATAGTGTCGCTATAGTCAGAATCAACTTGAAGGCAGTGAGTTTGGGTTTTTGGTTTTTTTTTTTTTGATATAGTTTTCAAGGAGCTCTGGTGGCACAGTGGTTAAGGTGCTCGACCGGTAACCAAAGGTCAGCAATTTGAACTCGCCAGCTGCTCCTTGGGAGAAAGATGTGGCAGTCTGCTTCTGTAAAGATTTACAGTCTTGGAAACCCACTTAGGGCAGTTCTACTCCGTCCTGTAGGGTCGCTATGAGTCAGAATCGACTCAACAGCAATGGTATATGGTTTTCAAAGAGCTTTTACATATTGACTTGTTTAAAACAGTGATTGTATTGAAAAGGTACCAGGACAGGCATTATTATTTTCAATTTACATATAAGGAAAGTTAAATTCAAAGAGAATAGTGATTTGTCTGAGGTCTTGGCTAACAAGTGTATTTAGGACCAGGAAACTGATTCTTCTGATGCTGAGTTCAGGAATGTTTTTACAACAACCTTCTTTTAATAAACATTAAATTTAATGATTGAGTTTTGAATCTCTTGTAGTGTTTAACACATGCTGGGTATATAATAGGTACCTAACATATGTCTGGAGCCCTGGTGGCACAGTGGTTAACAGCTGTGGTTGCTAACCAAAAGGTTGGCAGTTTGAATCCACCAGCCGCTCCTTGGAAACGCGATGATGCAGTTCTGCTCTGTCCTGTAGGGTCACCATGAGTTGGAATCCAGGCAACGGGTTTGGTTTTTTTTTTTTTTAATACATATTTGTCCCTGGATGGTGCTAACAGTTAAGTGGTTGGCTGCTAAATGAAAGGTTGGTGGTTTGACTCCACCCAGAGGTGTCACCATGAGTTTGAACCGAGTTGACAGTAACTAGTTTGTTTGTTTTAAATTGCTCAAGGTAAAAATGTATTTATTCTTTTGCTCTGACTCACCAGACTTGTCATAGAAAGAAGAGAATTAACATCATTTGACACAAAAAGAAACAAATCCCAAAATCTTGCTGTTTTACTAATTGTTCCTGTGCCTTTTCAAGGTGTAAAAGTGACCCTAGTGGGCCCATGAATTCCAGCAATATTCTTATTTACTACTTGTCTCTCTAACAGAAAGATACCTTTTCTGTCTCCAGTTCTTCAAGAGTGATGCCTGGACTTCATGACTTGAGTCATTTTCTTCTGAATGAAAGAATAAATCATCATATCTTGTAAGACCTTGTGTTTCCTTTGTATGTAAGTATGATTCTAGCCCTTCTTCTTCTATATTTGGGAGGGTTAAGGGAGACTGGATTTCAAATTGTTTTATTTACATCTTACATAGAGGTTTAAAACCTTATACTTTTAACATTCCATCGAATACTCCTAATATTTTCTGGGTATAATAAAAATAGGAAATAACATGATATTTATATTCAAGGACCTTATGTTTGAAAATAATTATATTTGTAACTAAGCTGAGAATAACAGCCTTAGAAGAATTTGGCAGATGCTATATAATAGATTCTTATCTTTTCTATTTCAACCACAGAAAGGTAAGTAGTATTTCCCTTAAGTCTAGAAACACCCAGAAAACCTTTTCTTTTTCTAATCCTAATATGAAGAGGCATCACAAACACAAATTTTGGGGAAAAAAGAAAAAAATAAATTTAGCCTTTTTGTCCCTTAGGTAATTTAAAGGGGCAGGTATGACTTTTGTGGCTCAATTGTCTGCTGTGGTTGGTCTCAGAAAAGGAGGTGGAAGTGTTTCCTGCTGTTGGGTGCAGCCTCTCTGATATTCCTTAAGAAGCTCTTCATGGGTCCTCAAGGTAGCTGTCTCAGTGAAATTAACCTGCAGGTTTTAAAACATTAAAACCCAGGAAGCTCACTTCCCTCAACCTCTCCTCCCCAGCCTCGGCTATTGTTTTCTCCATTTTGTCTGTCGAGAACATACGAAGAGAAATGTGATCAAATAAAGGGAAGCACACATGGCCCAAGTTTAGTGGACACCATGTCTAGATGTTCTGCAGAGAATACATTTACATTGTCATGCAGGCTGCTCATGTAAACTGCTATTCCCTGGCACCTACACACTAGGGCAGCAGTCCAAACTTGTGAGTGGGCAGCCAGCCATACCAACAGATGGGCACAGGGATGACAGCCAAGGGACTATGTATATGCATCAAGTATAGGTGTTGAGAACAGGAGTTCCAACTGAGAAGATCAGGATTACTGTCTGTCTCAAACCTGTGGTTAAGAGATTGTCGATTCATGCCTTGTTTGGTATAAATGGACTGGAATTCAAGAGAATGGACAGATTTTGACAGAATCTTAAATTTATTTTTATTATTTGTAAAAACATAAATATAAAAATAACAGACATTTACAATAAATCATTTGGTCACGTTTTCTGAGCAGAAAATGTTTCAATGTTTCAGTAAGTTTTCATTATTATAAAAGCTTCTCTTAAAGAAATATAGAATTGGACCCTTTTTATGAAATTACCTCATCTGTTGTTAAACTCTATATGTACATTCAACTATACTATTTAAATATCATGTTATAATTCTTAAGGAGATTTATCCTAACAGATCAATTAAATTGAATGTCCTAATTTAACCAATCTGTGAAATTTCTAAAATGTCTAAGAATCCACTTTACATTCTTTTTAATGTAGGAAATATAATTCAGAGGGGGTACTTTAATAGTGTTTGAAGTTTTTCTTTCTAAAAATAATTTCAAATCCTAAAATTAAATGGTTTGAATCATAAGTGGGAGGAGAGGCAGGCAGGAGTGAGATTCAGATTCCCTTAAAATCCCTAGTATATACAGAGAAGGGAACATATGGCTTGTATTACTTAACTTCTCTGTGCTTGTTTCTTAATTAGTAAAATTAGGGAATTGAACCAGTCTATCTCAAAAGTCCCCTCCAGCTCTAAAATTCTATATTTCTAATGCAAACAAATGAAATGGTGTTCTCCTTTTAAAACAGGAATCAAAAGTCTGAGTAGAAGTCTTCTCATGTTACTATAACCCTGAAAGAAAGTAGGCCACCATGATTCCTGCTACACCATCTGAGTTTTCCTGGATTTTTAAGCGTTTTGGGTGTAAGGAAGTGTTGATTCATCCCCAGTCTCTCAAAGGCCCTTCAGAAACAAACTCCTCCATAAAAATATCTTTAAAACTTTTATTGAAGAATAGTGTAAACAGAAAAGGGCACATATCATGAGTGTACAGCTTGTGAATTTTCCTGAGTTGAACACACCCATGAAAACAGCAACCGATCAAGAAACAGAACATTACCAGCTGCAGTGCAGTGAATTACTTAATATGACCATTCTAGCCAGAGTCTTTGTGACTCCTACACAATGATTGGGTGGGACTATGCAAATAGGGTGCTTGTGGCCCACAAAGGGGATTGGACAGCTTGCTGCTAATGGAAATAAGGTGTATGGAACCTGTGATGGTTAAGGTTATGTGTCAACTTGGCTGGGCCATTATTTTCAGTGATTTGACAGTTATACAGTGATGTAATTTGGCAGTTATGTAATGATGTAGTCATCCTCCATTTGTGATCTGATATAATTATCCTCCATTTTGTGATGTTGTGACGTCTTGTGAATCCTAGTCTCTATGCCTATGGTTATGGTTCCATTTGGGAGTGAGTTGTCTGTTATGTTAATGAGGCAGGATTAGAGTGGGATGTACTTTGTGTCACTGCCTTACTAGAGAATATGACTCAAGTCACAACCCTTACCGCAGTCACCACCCTTACCACACTTATTCAAGTCACACCCTTGCACCACCTTGCTCAAAAAAAGAATTTCCTTGAGGGTATTGTCTGTATCCTATATATATATGTATATATATATATATATGTGTGTGTGTGTGTGTATCTGAATGCTTTAGCAAAGTTCTCTCTCTTGCTCTGGATCCTGCATCCAACTTGTCATCATCTGATCTCCATTTCTTGGAACTTGAGCCGGCAGCCTATCATCTGACTTGATCACCAGCTTCTGCAGACTTGTGAGCCAACAGCCTGTTGTGTGACCTGCCAATTTGGGTTCATCAGCACCTGCAACCATGTGAGTCAGGAGAAGCCTCAAGCCTGATGCCTAACCCATGGATTTGGGACTTGCCAGCCTTCACAACCGTGTGAACCATTTCCTTGATGGTTCATGAGTTCTGTGAGATTTTACAGCAAATTACAGAACCCAAAGATGGGAGGGAGACTACTGAGCAGAGGAGGAGTAGTTGACGTTAGAGATGATAGAGTGGTACAGCAGTTTGGAAAAGTTGGACATTTGGGACATCTTTAAAATTTGCCTCATAGGAATCAGTTTTGTGTGGATCCTTCTGAAAGAAATTATTCATTCACCAAAAAAAAAAAGAAACCCATTGCTGTCGAGTTGATCCTGACTCTTAACGACCCTATAGGACAGAGTAGAACTGCCCTATAGAGTTTCCAAGGAGCGCCTAGTGGATTTGAACTGCTGACCTTTTTTTTTTTTGGTTAGCAGCCGTAGCTCTTAACCGCTACGCCACCAGGGTTTCCACCAGCACCCCAGAATGTACTGCTCCGTCCAGTTACTACGCCTTCATAAGCAACCACTATCCTGACTTCAAACAACATAGAGTAGTCGTAACTCTCTTCTGAACTATATATAAATGGAGGTATACAGCATGAACTGTTTTGTGTCTGACTTCATTTACTCAACATTATGTTCATGAAATTCATCCATATTGTTGCATGTAGTTTTAGCATGTTTCTCATTGCAGCATAGTATTCCTATGAACCTTCTAGTACATGTCTTTTAGTGAACATGTGCATGTATTTCTTTTGGGTATATACTGAAGAATAGAATTGCTAGGTCATAGAATGTGCATACATTTAGTTCTAGTATGCGTACTTTTAGCTCAAGGGATTATAGCCAGTTTACACATCCATCACCAATTTCTGAGATTCCCAGTTGCTCTACATCTCCCCAGCAATTGGTATTGCTTGTTTTCTTTTTTTAATTTTAGCTCTTCTGATAGGTTTCGCAGTGTGGTTTTATGTTTTTTTTTTGTTTTTTTTTTTAACTTTTTTTAGGTGAAATTCACATAGCATAAAAATTAATCATTTTAAAGTGACTAGTGGCATTTAGTAAATTCTCAGTGTTGTACAACCACCACCTCTATCTACTTCCAAAATATTTTCATCACTTCAGAAGGAAATCCCCTGTACACTTAGAGCAGTTACTCCCCATTCCTCTCTTTTCACTCAGCCCCTGGCAATCACCAATCTGCATTCTATCTCTATGGATTTACCTATTCTGGATATTTCATACAAATGGAAAAATATGATATGTGATCTTTTGTGTCTGGCTTTTTTAACTTTGTACAATGTTTTCAAGGTTCATCCATGTTGTAAAATGTAAAGTACTTCATTCGTTTTTTAATTCTGTTAATATATATATATAACAAAATTTGCCATTGTAGTCATTTTTAAGTGTACAATTCAGTGACATTAATTATATTCACAATGTTGTGCAACTGTCACCACTTTTTATTTCCAAAGCTTTTTCATCATCCCAAACAGAAACTCCATACCCATTAAGCAATAATTCCCCATTCCCCCTGCCCTCAGCCCCTGGTAACCTCTGTTTCTATACATTTTCCTATTTTAGATATTTCACATAAATAGGATCATACAATATTTGTCCTTTTGTGACTGACTTATTTCACTCAGCATAATGTTTTCAAGGTTCATGCATGCTTTAGCATGTATCAGAACTTCATTTATCTTTATGGCTGAAAAATATTCTATTGTATAGATACATCACAATTTGTTTCTCCATTCACTTGTTGATGAGCGTTTGGGTTGAGTTTCCACCGTCTGGCTATTGTGAATAGTGCTACTATGAACATGTGTGTACATGTATTCGTTTGAGTGTATCTTTTCAATTCTTTTGGATATATACTTAGGAGTGAAATTGCTGAGCCTTGTGTTCATTCTATATTTAACTTCTTGAGGAATCACCAAACTGTTTTCCCAGGAGGTAAAACATTTTCCATTCCCACCAGCAATGTACAAGTGTTTCTGTTTTTCTACATTCTTGCCAATGGTTGTTATTGTCTTGTTTTGTTTTTATCATAGCTGTTCTAGTAGGTATGAAGTAATACCTCATTCTGGTTCTGATTTGCATTTCCCTAATAACTAATGATGTTGAGCATCTATTCAGTTTCTTGTTGGCAATTTGTATATCTTCTTTGGAGAAATGTCTATTCAAGTCCTTTGCCCAATTTTTGTCTTTTTGTTGTTGAATTGTAAAAGTTCTTAATATATTCTAGGTGCTAGACCCTTATCAGATATTATGATCTGCAAATATTTTCTCTCATTCTGTAGGTTGTACTTCCACTTTTTTGATAAGTCCTTTGATGTACAAAATTTTTTTAACTTTGATGAAGCCCAATTTATCTATTTTTTATTTTGTTGCTCATGCTTTTGGTGTCTGTCTTAGTTATCTAGTGCTGCTCTAACAGAAATACCACAAGTGGATGGCTTTAACAAAGAGAAGTTTATTCTTTCATAGTCCAGTAGGCTACAAGTCCAAATTCAGGGTGTCAGCTCCAGGGGAAGGCTTTCTCTGTCAGCTCTGGAGGAAGGTTCATGTCTTCAATCTTCCCTTGGTCTGGGAGCTTCTCTGCACAGGAACTTCAGGTCCAAAGGACATGCTCTGCTCCTGGCACTGTTTTCTTGGTAGTATGAGGTTCCCATGTGTCTCTGCTCGCTTCTCTCTTTTATATCTCAAAAGAGATTTGATTAAAACACTATCTAATCTTGTAAACCTCATCAGCATAACCTCAACACAGTGATAGAATTTACAACACATAAGGAGATCACATATAACCTCATCATAGTGATAGAGTTTACAACAAATAAGGAAATCACATCAGATTACACAATCATACGATACTGGGAATCATGACCTAGTCAAGTTTCTACACACATTGTTTGGGGGACACAGTTCAATCCATGACATTGTCATATCTAAGAATCCATTGCCAAATCTAAGGTCATGAAGATTTACCCCTCTGTTCACATCTAAGTATTTTATGGTTTTAGTTGTTATGTTTAGATCATCAAATAATTTTTAGTTAATGTTTGTATTGGTGTGAGCTACATGTCCAACTTTATTCTTTTGCATGTGTCTACTGAGATGTCACAGCACGATTCATTAAAAAGGTTATTTTTACCCATTGAATTGTCAAATTACCAGCCTTGCCAGATTCCTCATGTTCAAGTTAAGGCATTGAATGGGAAAGCGTGGGACCCTGAAAATTTGAGTAAAGGTATATAGAAGGATTAGAATAATTCAGAATATACTGCATCTCCAACCTCCATTGAGTCTCCCTTGCCAACTGAAACTGATGGGGCTCATCTTGCCTTGCTTAAAGTCTCTATAAAGACCTGGCCCAGTGAGAATTGTTTTCTTCATACCTTACTTCCTCTGTCCCTAATTGTGTCTGCCTATCTATCTAGTTACATATCTATATAGCTATATATATGTTCATATAGTTTTGTGTATATATATATAATATATATACCTAACTACCAAAAAAACCAAACCTGTTGCCGTCAATTCCGATTCATAGCGACCTTATAAGACAGAGTAGAACTGCCCCATAGAGTTTTCCAGGAGCAACTGGTGGATTCGAACTGCCGACCTTTTTGTTAGCAGCCATACTAGCTGTAGTTCTTAACCACTGCGCCACCAGGGCTCCATATATAACTACATATACCTATATTAAAAGTTCCATACGTATGTATATAACTGTCTAACTATGACTGATTGATAGACAGACAGACAGATAGATCCTAGCAAGTCTTGGGATAGATAGAGTATAATAACAAAATCAAACAAGAGAGAGACCACCTATACACTGGAAGACTTGTAGAATTAATGCTAATTTATATTCACAAACTTTGGAAATGTATTCTGAGGTTGTTAGACAAAAGAGGGTGGGACATAATTTTAGATCAGGCTAAATTTATTGAGCTCATTGACTCAAGCAGCTGGGAATGGTTCTAATGGTTTGCCCAGTGGCTGACTGAAACCTAACTACATGAAGTTGAGATACCAGAAATTCCTTGATATATCAAGGAAGAAATCTAAATATTGGGGAGAACAGAATTTTGGAGTACGTTGATCATACACAGGCTGCTCACCCAATTTCTAACTGTGTTCCCTTAGAGAGACCAGAAGATACTCTTTTGACAAAAGCCTTTAATTCATGGGTAATGGGATATGTTTGCCCATCTACACTGGCGGAATGCATTGATGAGGGGGAGTGTCAACATTTACAAACAAACATTACACTGGCTCTTGTATGTAGTATGGGGATATGTTGGGTAAAATGGGCTCCTGATTTTATTGATGACTTAAGTTGGGAATACCAAGGTCCCAGGGTAGGAAAAGACAAGTGCAAAGTGAAGACACACCCAGGCAAAGGTGGGTATGGCAGCAGAACAGGAGTGGTAAATAGAACTAGCCGACCAAGAATCTGTGTCAGAGGCTATTTGAGAATTTGATCCCTAGAACCAAAACAGATGGTCAGCCATTAAGGATCTGTTGTTGTTGTTGGTGTTAGGTGCCATCAAGTATGTTCCGACTCACAGCGACCCCATGTACAACAGAATGAAACACTGCCTGGTCCTGCGCCATCCTCACAATTGTTGTTATGCTTGAGCCCAAAAGGATCTACTTTATCTAAATAACCAAAAACTTCTAAATCTGGTGAACAGACTTGTTTGAGCCTTGATGGTGGATATTCAGAGCCACTTACCCAATTCCTGAACCTAAGATGATTACAGTGATCCACAGTCTTTTTTTGAAGGAAGAATGGGTACCATTGGAGAAAGAACCCTGAAACAACATGTATGAATCTTCCTCCTGGACTTTTCCAGAGGCATCTACAGTCATTTATTAGGGTAAGTGTACACTGCAAAGGCAAATACCGAGATGTTTTGGAGGTAATTGGAAACTGACTCTGATCTAACTCTAATTCCTGAATGAAACTGTGGTTTATAGGACAGAATAGGATCACTCCCTCATTTCTTTAATTTTTTTTAAAAAATATTTTATTGTGTTTTTGGTGAAAGTTTACACAGGAAGTTAGGTTCTCATTGTACAATTTCTGTACATATTTTTCAGTGACATTGGTTACATTCTTCACAATGTATCAGCATTCTCGTTACTTCCATTTTGGTTGTTCTGTTTCCATTAATCTAGCTTCCCTGTCCCCTCTAGCCTTCTCATCTTTGGTCTAAGGTAAATGCTAACCATTTGGTTTCATCTATATGATTATTTTCAGGAGCACAGTACTCACAGATGATATTGTTTACTTTATGGGCCAATCTATCATTTGGCTGAAAGGTGACCTCTGGGAGTGGTTTGAGTTCCAAGTTTAAAGAACGTCTCAGGGCAATAGTCTCAGGAGTTCATCTAGTCTCTACTAGTCCAGTAAGTCTGGCCATTTTTTAGGAATTTGAGTTTTGTTCTACTTTTTTCTCCCATTCTATCCAGGACCACCTATTGGGTCCTTGGTCAGAACAGTTGGTAGTGGTAGCAGGGCACCATCTAGTTCTTCTGGTCTCAAGGTAGGTGATATCATTGTTCATGTAGACTATTGTTTCCATAGACTAGTTTCTTCTTTGAGTCTTTGGTTTCCTTCTTTCTCTTTAGCTCCAGATAAGTGGAGACCAATCACTTCCTTTAATCTTTGCTTAAATGTTACCAGCTTGGTAAGGCTTTCGCTGACCACCCTATTTAGAAGTGTGAACACTTCCCCATCTAGAACTCCTTATCCCCCTTCCTTAATTTATTTTTTACTCTATAGATTTTTTTTTTTTTTTTGCCTTCTTATTTTTTTGTTTAGTTGTCTGTTTCCTTCCTTTAGGATATAAGCTGTACAAGGGCAGATATTTTTGTCTGTTTTGTTCCTTGCTGTATCTCAAGTACCTAGAACAATGCCTGGCATATGGTAGACACTCAATAAGTACTTATTGAATAAATAAAAAATAAGAAATAGAGTTTTTATCTGAGTTTGCTTCACATAGTCCCAGTAGGACCTTGAACCCAGACTGAATTTAGTTCCTGTGTTGTTAAGAGCATAAAGGAATAAATGAACTAAAAAACTAAAAACATACCAGCACTGACTGTTATGGCAAGAGAAAGAGCTATTATGGCAAGAGAAAGAGCCATTATGGCAGGAAGGGTCATATTTAGAGCCTTTGGAGCATTCCCTTTGCACTCTTCTATACCAACAAATCACCAAAAAACAATACCCCATCCCTGAGGGATCACAGAGATGAGGGTCATCATAAAAATCCTGAAAGAGGCAGGGATAATGATTCTTTTCACATCCCTGTTTAATTGATCTGCATAGTCAGTGAAGTCAATAGATGTCTTGAAAAAAACGATGTATTGTCATAAATTTAATTATCTTTATAGAAGAAGGAGCAAGACAGTGAGCCAATGTCCATGAGATTTACTTATCATGTATCCATCACGCAGAAGTACCTGGCCTCATGGAATGGTGGAATGGTCTGTTCAAGACTTAATAATACATGTACTTGATAGATTGGTGTGCTCTCTTATGGGATGCAGCCAATGTTCTAAGCCAGCAGCTAATTCTACCATAGCTAGATTTGATGGATTCAGGGACCAAGAGGTGGAAATAAGAGTGGAACCTTCACTGTTACCCTAATGATACACCTGAAAAATGTTTGTTTCCCATCCCAGTGATACTGGGCTCTGGCATAGAGGTCTTAGCAGGCAAAGGAGGAATGCTTCCAAAAGAGGTAAAAAATTGGTTTTAATTATAAGCAGAAGCTCACATGGACAATTCAGGCTTGTCATACCAGTGGGTAACAAGTACAAGAAAGTAATGCATTGTTTTCTCAGGTGAAAGCTCCTGACTACTCAGGGAAAATAAGGTTACTACTAGATAAAGAATAAAGGGAGAGTATGCATAGATTCTAGAGGATATGTGGGAGCACCTCCTGATACTACCTTGGCAGTGGTGAAAATTACACTAACCCTATATATGCAGGGTCATTAAAGGCTCAGCTCCTTCAGGAATGATGGTCTGAGTTATCTCATTGGGTTAAGAATCCCAAGCAGCTGAAGTGCTAGATGAAGGCAAAGGGAATATGGAATTTGTAGTAGAGAAGGAAAATCATAACATCTACCCTAGCCTTGTGATTCATTATATAAATGATGACTCTAGAATTTCTGTTTTCTTCTTTGGTGAGTCAGGTATGTATTTATACATTTTAATTAATCTCCCTTTTCTCTTCAATTCCCCTTTTTCCCACTATTTTTTTTATATAGGTTCTATATAAATTAATCTGGTGATTAATTTTACAACTTGATCCATAGGTTTCAGAATACTGAGATGGAATGGTGATGAAACTAGAAAAGAAATGCATATCATCCTGATGTCCTGACTTGGCACTGGATGCAGTGAATGATGAATTAGTTGACCACTTTGGGGAAGGAGGTGAGCACATTTGCCTTTGTATTAGGTCTTACACATCATGTTAGTAAGAATCCTTTCTTTCTTTCCAAGATTATTTTTTCCTCTCACCCTCCAACCTTCCCTCCTCCCTTCCCTTCCTTTCTTCCTTCCATTTTTTGAAGTTTTTAAGTAGGGGAAGAAGATTGTATGCTGTTATTAGGCAGTCCAAGGGGTGAAATATAGAACTGGGGCAGACACTTGTTATTCATTTTGCCACCCAACATCTGAACTATCTGTATTTGGAGAACCCGTCACTTTATAAAGCAGAGCCTGCCACCGACTAAGCTAAAAATGCGAAACACTTTTTTTTTTTTAGGTATCTTGCACCTAAGTGAGGACTGTGAGTGAGACCATATCATTTAGATGCATCTACCAATTCAAATTCTTGGCAGCTAGCAACACAAAGACACAAGTCATGGCACTCTGAAGATAGGTGCCAACTGTGGCAGTTTCCTGAGCCAGCAAGGGCCGTGGTTCTAGCAGTCCTGTCCTCTCCAGTGCCCAGAGTCAGTGTTAGTGGCAGGTCAGTGTACCCAGCTATGGTACAGTGCCATCTTTCCTGGAGCAGTACTGCAGGTGATTTGGGGTTCTGTTTCCTGGTTGGGTGGCACCAAAGCAGTGATATGCTGGGGCCAGCTGTACCAGCTTGAAAAAGCCAATTGTTAAAAATTGTGTGAACTGGTTGTTAAATATAATTACTAAAAATTAAATTATAGAAACTTATAATTAGCAAATTATATTAAAAGCAAAGGGAATAAATACTCAAAATTTGTAATTTCCTAATTATATTCTATGTTTACTACTATCGATGGTTTTAAGGTGATTTACTTCCTTTGTATCTGTGTGATACACCTCTTCCCAACTCCATGTTTAGTGATATCACATTGAGAGCTTGAATCTGGCCATGGTGGCTGTATTTACACCATGGAAATTGGCAAAGGCCGCGCATCAGGGCTTGATATATTGTTTTGTTGATTATCTAGGCTTTAAGTGATGGAGAAATGTTAATAATACAAATTAAACTTAAAAATGTGTCATGCCATTACTTATAAATAGCACAAAAAGTGAGGAAACGTGTTTTTCCTGGAGAGCTGGTTGTTAAACATTTACCAACACACCACTGCCCAAAAGCCTCTTTCTCTGATCCTTCCAGAGATTCTAAAAGAAGACAATTATCCTTTTAATAAAATCCTGTTATGAATTAATCAGCCAGAGTATGTTTCGAAGGATAAGAACCCTCACGGATGTATTGTTCTATCTGAAATGGGAGAGATACTTTTCAGTAGTATGTGACAAAAATCTCCATAATGAGCCTTATTTCAAGGAAGAGTAGGATTCTGCCTTTCATTCTGAAGCTTAGCCTTATCTTATAACAAGAATATCCCTACCTTCTGGACTGTAGTCCCATTCCTATTTAAAATTCCTAATCTTTCTCTACATCCCATCTCAACTACAACATCTCTTCTGCATATTATGACATATGCCTACTGTGCCCCAAATGTGAGGTTATATTCTAATGTGGAACTACTTTGCGTATTTTTGAAGAATTAAGCTACTCATTTTAAAAGTCACATATATTAAGTACCTACTATTTGCAAAATATTGCTTATCCCAAATACTGGTGTCCAGTTTTCAGCTGATTCTGTGGAACCCCAATTTTCTTCCAATAATTATATTTTTCTTAAGCTAGGCACAGTTGATTTCTATTGCTTGTGATGAGGAAGCTAAGTAATATAACTAGATTTCAAAATTATACTAATCATAAGGATTTCTTAGGACAAAAAAGCACAAAACATAGAAGAAAAAATATGGAAAAAATGGTCTTCATCAAAGTTAGAATCTTTTGCTCTTTGAAAGACACTGTTAATAAAATGATAAAGGCAAGTGGCAGTTCCTTCAAGAAGAAATTAAAAAAAAAAAAAAAACGTTTTGCCATTGAGTCAATTCTGACTCATAGTGACCTTATAGGACGGGGTCGAACTGTCCCATAGAGTTTCCAAGGCTGTCATCTTTATGGGAGCAGACTGGCACATCTTCTTCCCATGGAGCAGCTGGTGGGTTCGAACCACCAACCTTAAATTGGCAGCTGAGTGCTTAACCACTGCACCACCAGGTCTTCTTCAAGAAGAAATAGATAACCTGAATTGCCCTATAACTACTTAAAAAATACATTTGTAGTCAAACACCTTATAACAAGGAAAACTGCGGGCCCAAATGGCTTCCCTGGTAATTCTACTAAATATTGAAGGAAGAAATAGTACCAATTCTACACAAACTCTTCCAGAAAATAGAAGAGGAGTGAGGCTAACAATACCTTGATACCAAAAGCAGACAAAGACAGTACAAGAAAACTGTAGACCAATATCCCCCATGAACATACACACAAAAATCCTCAACAAAATAGTTAGTAAATCACATCCAGCAATATATAAAAAGGATAACACATCAAGACTAAGTGGGCTTTATCCCAGGAATGCAGGTTAGGTTCAAAATTTTAAAATCAATCAATGTAATTCACTATGTCAACAGACTAAAGAAGAATCATCTCAATAGATACAGAAAAAGACTTTGACAAAATTCAACGTCTATTAATGATTAAAAAAACTAGTAATAGAAGGGACATTTCTCAATCTTAGAAAGGGCGTCTATGAAAAACCTATGGCTAACATCATACTTGATGGTGAAAGACTAAATGCTTTCCCCTAAAGATGAGGAATACAGCAAGGATGTTCACTTTCACCACTCCTATTCAACATCATCCTTTATGGAGGTCCTAGCCAGTACAGTGTTGTTGTTGTTGTATGCTTTCAAGTTGATTCTGACTCATAGCGCCCCACAGGACAGAGTAGAACTGCCCCACAGGGTTTCCTAGACTGCAATCTTTGGGAGCAGATCGCCAGGTCTTTTCTCCTGTGAAATTGCTGGGTGGGTTTAAACTGCCAACCCTTTGGTTAGCAGCCAAGTGCTTAACCATTCGTGCCACAGGGGCTCCTAGCCAGTGCAATAGGGCACTACAAATAAATAAAAGACATACAGATTGGAAAGCAAGAACCAAAACTATCTCTATTTACAGAGGACATGATTGTCTGTACAGGAAATCCCAAACAGTCCATAAAAGAGCCACTAGAACTAGTGAGTTTAGCAACGTCATAGGATACAAGATCAATGTATAAAAATCAGTTGTATGTTTATATACTCGCAGTGGACAATTAGAAAATTATATTTTAAGAAGTTATCATTTAAAATAACACCAAATGATACACCAACGTTCACTGCAGCACTATTCACAATAGCCAAAAGGTGGAAACAATCTGAATGCCATCAACAGATGAATGGATAAACAAAATATGATACATACAATGGAACACATACAATGTATTCACATAACAGAATACTACTTAGCCACTAGGAGAAAAGAAGTCTTGATACATGCTATAATATGGATGGAGCTTGAAGACATTATGCTGAGTGAAATAAGTCAATCACAAAAGGGCAAATATTGTATGACCTCACTTACATAAAAAGACAAATGTATAGAGACCAAAGTGTATTAGGGTTACCAGGGGTGGGAGAGAGGGGAAAAGGAGGAGGGTTATTGCTTACGGAATGCTGAGTAACGTTTTACGACAATGGAAAAATCACATTGATTAAGGGTAGGGTTGCCCAGCTGATTTTGTAAGTGCTGTGAATAACTTGTATACCTGTAAAAAGTTAAACGGGCAAAAGTGTGATAGATATATTTAAAAAAAAAAAAAAAAGAGTAGCTGCTAAGGCTGCCTAGGTACAACTGAACACCTCATGGGATTTGTTTTCTTGGTTTGGAGGTTTAGAGTTATGGTTTCATGAGACATCCAAATTAATTGGTCTAATAATGTTTTTAGTTTGTTACGTAGTGCCTGGGGTCTTAAAAGTTTGCAAGCAGCCATCCAAGGCACAACAATTGATCTCTATTCACCTGAAACAACAGAGGAAGAAGGAGAGTCAGGAATAGGAAGAGGATATGGAAAGTGTGGCTAATTGCCTCCATGAACAACTAACTGCCTCTTTGCCATGATACCAGAAGAAGTGGATGGTGCCTGGCTGCCATTACTGAACATTTTGCCTAAAATATAAATAACTGATAATACCATGTATGGGAAAGGATAGGAAGCAAATGAAACTCTCATACAATGCTGGTGGGAATGCAAGATGATATAGTTAGTTTGGAAAACAGTGTGGCAACTTTTTATTAAGTTAAGCATACACTTATCATATAACCTAGCAATCCCAGACCTAGGTGTCCAAGAGAAATGAAAACATGTCTACACAAAACCAGCACATAAATCTTTATTCATAATTGTTAAGAACAGAAAACAATAAAAACTTCCATCAGCTAGTGAATGGCTAAATAAACTGTGGTACGTCATATAATACAAAGGAACAAACTACTGGTACGTTCAACAAGATGGATGACTCTTGAGTGAATGTTGCTAAATGAAAGGAGCCGAACGAAAGGAGTTAAGTGAAATGGCTACATATTGTATGATTCCATTTATATGACAATCTGGAAAAGGCAAAACTATAGGGACTACAAAAGGGCATGAGGGAACTTTTCGGGATGATGGAAATGTACATCTAAATTGTGGTGGTGATTACACAACTGTATGCATTTGTTAGAATTCATAGAACTGTACACCTCAAAAGGGTAAAGTTTATTATGTGTAAATTATATCTCAATAAACCTGACTTAAAAAAGCAAGTTATAAACTGAAAGAAAATATTTGCCAAACATATATACGACAAAGGACCTGTATCTAGAATATAAAAAGAACTCTCAAAACTCAGTAAGAAAAGAAATGACCCAATTTAAAAAGATGGGCAAAAGATTTGAATGAATAGTTCACAAAAGAAGGTATATGAATAGCCAATAAGCACGTGAAAAAATGTTTAGCGTCAATAGTCATTAGAAAATACTAATTAAAACCACAATGAGATATCACTAGATATCTACTAACCAAACCAAAACCAAACCCTTGCCATTGAGTCAATTCTGACTCATAGCGATCCTATAGGACAGAGTAGAACTGTCCCGTAGGATTTCCAAGGCTGTAAATCTTCATGAAAGCAGACTGCCACATCTGTTCTCCTGTGGAGCACAGGTGGGTTGGCACTGTTGCTTTTTGGTTAGCAGCCTAATGCTTAACACTGCGCCACCAGGGTTCTATATACACCTATTAGAATGGCTAACGTTAAAATGATTGACAAAAAAAAAAGATTGACAATACTAAGTGTGGGTGAGAATGTGAAGAATCTGGAACTCTCATACATTGCTGGTTGGAATGCAAAATGGTAGCACCACTTTGGAAAACGTTTTGGCAGTTTTGTGAAGTTAAACATATACTTACTGTATGACTCAGAAAATCCAGTCCTAGTTATCTGCTCAAAAGAAATGAAAACAAATGTCCACATAAACAATTGTACATAAACATTCATAGCAAACATTACTCATAATAGCCGAAACTGACAACTCAAATGCCCATCATATTCCGAACAGATAAAATGTGTTATAACCACACAGTGGAATACCATTCATCACTTAGAAGGCATGAATATAAAAAATATGCTAACTAAAAGAAGCCAGACAGAAAAGACTAGATACTGCATGATCCGTTTAGATGATAGTCCAGAAAAGGAAAAACTATAGTGACAAAAAGCAGATCAGTGGTTGCCTGTGATCAGAGGTGGGGCAAGTATCATGACTGCAAAGGCGAACAGGGAAACTTGTTGGTGTTGAGGCAGTGTTATGTATCTTGAGTGTAGTGTGGTTACATGAGTGCATGTATTTGCTGAAAGTCATTGATTTGTACACTGAAAATGTACAGATTATTAAATGTAAAATCAATAAAGCTGCTTTAAAAATTGCCCTAATCTAATCTCATTCCAATTTATTTTTCGAAGTTCCTTAATATACACCTTTTCCTGTAATCATGGAAAGCACTTCATCCTCTCCTACATGCACCATAATCACTTTTACCTCTGAATTTTGTTCTTACCGTTCTTCTCACCTAAAATACCTCCTTTTTTTCCCCCTTTGCTTCATTTTTTACAATCTTTACATCCTTCAAGACCTCGATCAGCAATAAAAAGAGTTCAGGATTTGGAGTGGAAGATTGTGTTTGAGTCCCAGCCCTGCCAGTAAGTAGTTGTAAAACCTTAACCCGCTGAGCCTGGTTTCCTACTTGTAAAATGGTGAGTTTAATAAGAACATGCTCATATTAGCTCACAGAACTGTATAAGCTTCAAGATCCTTACAGCTTTTGGAATTATTATTTCTATTTCAGTTTTTCTCATGGTTCCCAAGTTTTATTGTCTTTATTACCAGTACGCTTAATACCTTATTATTGTCTAAATATTTCGTGGTTGGCTTTTTCTCCCACATTAGGTTGTAATGTTCTCAGGAACAGAGATCATGTCTTATATTTTTGAATCAGCCACAGTATGTTATATTAGAAAGAAATCAGTAAGGAAATAGTTGGAGATATTGCCAAAAACTGGCCTGTCTTCAGTTGTTTCTCTGAAGGCCATTGTAGCAGGGATAGTTTGAGTGAAAATTGTGAGGAAGGTGAGATTTGCCTTTGATATTCATTTAACTCCCCTTAAACTCTTCTCATTGGAACACTCCTTCCCATCCCTGGGTAGTATACCTGTCACCAGTGGTTGACGATTTCCAGCAGTGTAGGAACATACCTCTCAGGCCTGCCTTCCCCAAACTCAGTGGAACACACCTATCCTGAAAAGAAGTCATTATGGCCAGGCTCTCTCTATGTTTCAAAGATGCAATTATAAACTAGTCTGCACTAACGTGCTAACATAATAAGGCCAGAGAAGCGCCTCAGATCTTCCTGCCTTTCCAGATAGGGTTAAGTATTTTAACATTGCTCTCCAAAAATTTGACTTTTCTTGTGTGTGACTCTAATGATTAAAATGTCAACTCAGGTAGGAAGGGAGGTCACTTTTCATATTATATTAAATTGGAACTTACAAAGGACAGTCCCGAGTATCTGTTTGGAGGTCTTTGCACACTGCCATATCCTGACCAAGTCAAAAATAGAATTCCTCATTAGCCCCATTTTCCCCAGATCTACTGACAGTGCTTCCATTCTGCATGGAGCTATGGTGTTCCTTAAATTTCTTTGGACTTGTCTCTGATGCTTTTAAGTATGTGTAAATTTGCAAGTATTAATTGAACACTGTGCAAGGTGTAGAAGTTTTTCTGTTTGCTGACTCACACCAATTCAAATTCCTGTCTTCTGACTCTATTGCCTAGTGCCCTTTACATTACTCCACAGCTACTTCCTCACCATGCACACCCTCACTAGAGGTTTTCAGATTGCATGTCTGCCAAATCCCATTTGCAAACTACTTCCATTACCTCATCCCCTTCGCTAAACCATTCAATATTTTGCAGTTGTAGAGTTTAAGTCTCCACATTCCAAATTGTGTGTCCTTCACTTCATGGTAGTTGACACACAATTCCAGTTCTTTCTTCTTTAGTGTTTTCAGATTTGCTTGATCTTGTCAGTGCCTTATAGAGCATGTGGCTCTTTGTAGAAGGATGTTCCAAGCAGGACCACAAGTTATGGCTCACTCTGACCAGAGTATGGGACAGTGACTTCCTGAAATCAGATAAAAGAAGTTCTAGAGGGACAATGTGAAGGCATCTTGATTTTGCTCCCTGAGACTTTCTAAAGAGCTGGTAACCAAAGGAAATGATTCAAGAAAAACTAGAGTAAGAACCAGTGGGGAAAGAGGAATGGCTCACTAGGCCTTCTTAAGAGGGAGGTATTCACAGGTGGACTGACTATGATGGACACTAGTCTGGACTCTGAGCTTTCTTGGGTTCCAGAGATGAAGAAGTAAGATAATTATTGTCATAAAGGCTTTTGAGGGTATAATATGACTGTTGTTATTAAAAGAGCTCTGCAAGATTTACACTAACTATAGTTTCTGAAAGTGGAAAAATGTCCAGAAGGTTTTTATTTTAATTTTCTAAGTAGGGGCTAATGTGCTTGTGGTCTGCAAATTGTTATATCATATGCACAACAGCTGTAAATTTAAATGGAAGGAAAAAAAAAACCCTATCGGTAAAAACAAAATTCACAATTTTAGAATTAACAATTATTTGGCTATAACTGTACACATGGAGCACATGATAAGGCTGGGTTCTGAACGCTTTACAAGAGCCATATAAAAGAGATGCCATTATTATTACCACTGTACACTCAAGGAAAATGAGACTTAGAGAAAGTAAGTCTTTAGTCCAAGGTCATAGAACTGGAAGCAGGTGGGTAGGGATTTGAGCCCAGTTTGTTTTGACTCCAAAACTCATGTCTTTTAAAATACTACTCTATACTTCTTTCATTCATTAAAAAAAATATGTTTGACTGTCTATTATGTTCCAGGTACTTTTCTAAAAAAAGGATTATTTAGAAGAACAGCAAGAGCAAAAAAGTAAAGTAACAACCGTAAGGTTTAAATCCCATGAATTTCAGTATATTTTACGAAGTCACTGTAACTTATTTATATAACTTTCTAGTGATCCTTATAGTTATTAAGATAAAAATAAACTTTTTAAGCAAAGTTATAAAAATTTCCCTATTTAAAAAAATTAGAATACATTTCTAGGCAAAAGGACTTTTTAAAATTTCTTTTCAATCTTGTTATTCTAATCAAGTGTTATGAGAAAAATTTATATTCCTCTTAAAACTAAAGATAAACTCTAATAATCAAATTTGCCATTTAAGCCCTTATATTTTCCAAAATAATTATTCACATAATTATTCAGATATCGTCAAGAAAAAGAGAGTAACAACTATTTTCACTCAAAGAATGGTATGACATTATTCCAATATACAAAATAGCATTATCTACTATTCTATTATTATATTTAGCTAGATTTTTTTTTTAAATCTGCGAACTATAAAACTATGCTTGAGATTCTGACATTTCTATGTAACAATTTTTTTTAAAAAACTATCTTAGGAATCATCTTTGAATATGTTCAAATCTAACCAAGCCTTTCTCTTTATGCTATTTTCTACAGCTTTAGTAAAATAAAGGGAATCTAAATGAAAAAGCTTAAGAAAAAAACAATTAGATTGTCTTTATACTATGTATGTTAATGGACAGATTCTTAAGGTTTAGCTAAAGTTTTAACTCTGTTATTTTATGACATATGCTTTCCCCCCTATTAGATGTCAGGATGCTTGCTTGCAGAATGACTGCTTTTCTATAGTCACTCCTGATTTTAATATTACAGACTATCATTATCACTCAGTTTTAACATTAGTCATCATGGAATGTCGTAGTCTCTACAAACGGACAAATACTGATCTTAGCAACCTTTAGACACAGAGAATAAGAGAAATTGAAGTTAAAATTAATTTTAAAGTATTACTTTAAAAATGTTCTTTTAGTTTTCTAAATACAGTATAATCATTGGTTAAAACAACACAAACATTTGTATTTTAGGATTTTATTTATGCCTCTCTTATTAAAAAAAATAATTCAAGGCAACCTTCAAAACTACATAAAAAACATATATGGCAGAATATTATTTTCCTTCTATTATACCTGGCAAAGGCAAAGTAAATATTTCCAGTATACACTGTTGGAAGAAAGGGTTCTTTGTAAAGAAGAATGCATATTGTCTGTAGAAGTTTATAAAACGAAGCGTGTATCTCGTTTTTAGTACCATTTATCTTATAAAACTATTCTTCATTTTAATTCACAAATACTTAAATTATTATTTCAGCCAAAATAAAAGTTTTCTTATATGTCTGTTGACTACTCACGTATATGTCATAGTTGGGCCTCATTAAAAATTTTCTGTCATTTTCAAATTTTAAGAAAAGCATATGAAAATTCGAAGTTCTTCTAGGCTTCATTTGCCCATGTATTATTCTTTACTACATCTCTCCTCATTTCTTCATCTATAATTTATGGAGCACTGCAAGTCAAATAAGTTGCCAATTATCTGATTAATTTTGATTTAGAATATTGTTGCTCTAAATGATCCAGGCCTATTTTTGTTAGCACAAAATAAGAAGAAAATTATGTAATTACCCAGATACTCATAACTCAGGTCCCAGTTTCTAATTACATGGGCTAAACTGACGATATAAATATAATTCTCCCTTTCACCCTGTTGCTAGTCATTATTTTCTTGGTATTTTATTACATCAAAAAGATTTTATAAAACTTGCCTTCCAATCCCTTTCCTTAAAATACTTACATAAGCAAATATAATCTTGAAAATAACATTTGAAAGAGTTAGAACAACTATGTTTATGTTTTAACCTTAATACAACAATCAAACAAAAGCCTAGGGAGAAAAAAACTGAGTCTATGGGAAAAAACACAATGGAAAAATTTTATTTATTTCCTAGGTGGTTGTTTTCACAACACTCTATGAAATTACTTTGTGAGGATTTACCATGGTATAAAAATCAATTATGTATAAACTGTCCTAGGTCTTTCTGAATAGTTCTATCTATGCAAGAAATATGAGCAAGTTGAACACAATTCTATTAAGGTTTTTTAAAAAGTATTTTTAGACTGATTATAAAGTTGTTTCAAGTGTGTATTTTACTTTGAAAAGGCAGATAAAATGTTATTTTCTTCAAAATAATATGTTCAAAACAACTATAGTTAAAATATTAAATTCTTCCCCAGTATTATTTGAAGTATCATACTGATAAAATGTTAAAACGCTTTTATCTAGGCCTTTTTTTGACAGGTAAGCTGTTTTAAAATATTAATTTTGGTTTAAATACCCACATTTAGTATAGTATTTTGGTGTTTGTAATGTATCTAATTCAGATACGATGCACATAACTTTCATTCTTCGGTGCTTCATTTGATAAGAGAATATGGTCAAATTTTTCATTTTATAAGCAAATACAGACTACTGTTACCTGAGTTTTAGTCTATAAAGTACTCCTTTTATTTTTTTTTTCCATTTCCATTTTTCTTTGTAAAATTACATTCCCTTAAAATAAATATGGATATTTGTACATTACTTAAATTTCAAATTTTACTATGCAAAAACCATGCTCTCAAAATACAAACTTTTAAAGATTATCAGCTTTATACAATAATATTCCATAGAGCAGGCCCATTGGTTCAGTTTTTTTTGCTGGAATTCATGGATCTGCCCCAAACTCCAGTTTCTGTAGTATGAGAAAATAAAGCATTAGAATAGACATTCAGAATCTAGAACCAAAAAAGGAAGGGAATCTGTTAGATATTATCTGCTGTTGTAGTCTAAATGCAGCACATTTTGAAACTTTGATTTAAGTTCTGGACATGACAGATGATCTGCCAGTCTATATCAAGCATTACTGTGAGGCTAAGTTGAATTCAGTGCAACTAAGAGAATCTTGCTATAATGGATTGTGTCAGAGAAAATAAACAGTAAATAAGCTTTGTGTGCTATCTCCTCCACCCCCCACCCCCGCCCCGTTCAGAGAAGCTTTTCTTCCTCCCACCCTCCCTTCTACCCTCCTTTACTTCCTTGCTTCCACACTCTCTCTCCCAGTTTCTTTCCCTTCCTCCTTCCCACCCTCCTTTCCTTCCTTCCTTCCCTCCTCTTTCTTTGCACCCCCCCCTTCCTTTTTAGAAATATACTGACAATTTGAAGGAGAGTCTGTATACGTACGGAAGAATTAGATATATTTATCACTGTAAGTTTGTCTCAACGTGTCTGTGCTTAGCTTTCATCCTCTTATATAGCTAAGCCGTGGGTCATTATGGCTGATATCAGATTAATGAAGCAGAAAACCAAAGTGGTGATCTTTATAATTTTTTTTATTGTGCTTTAAGTGAAAGTTTACAGTTCAAGTTAGTTTCTCATACAAAAATGTATACACACATTGTTATGTGACCCTAGTTGTTCTCCCCACACTGTGACAGCACACTGCTCCTTTCCACCTCCGTTTTCTGATCTTCACAATTTAAGTAAAGAAAAACAACCTGCTGCTAAGGGGAACTACGCTTGTTAGTATCTAAACTGCCTATTTGACAGAATTTATTAGACGATTGGCCAGCTCCTACTTTTCATGTAACTTCATTGGTGAGGTAGATATAAATTATGTGATTTAAGGAGTAAACTTGCTTTTTATAATCCATGCAGAAGACAAGTAAATTGTAATCATTTCAACCACTCACTGAATTTAAAGGCAAATTATTGGTTTTTATTTATGTAGAGAAATTCTAAGTCACATAATTCAACCTATTCTTTTCTTATTAAATGTAATATGGAGTATGAGTCTTTCTAGTTTCCTTCTAATTGTCATACAATTAAATTAAAATTTGCCTTCGTTCTTTGCCAAACTGCATATGTTTATTTTCCTTTCCTTTTTAAAAACCAATTCCTCATTTCTTCCTCACCCAAGACTTTACAGTTTTAGTCTGTACAACTCATATATTCCCATGTGACATGAATTGCTTTGCTTCAAAACAAGGGATCAAACTTCCTGAAGGAAGATTCAATCAATATGTTATAGTGAATCCCTAAAGAGCAGACATGATTCTTGTATGCACAAATTTTTTTTTAAAACTAAGATTGGCTAGATGCAAAGATTTGATATTAAAAATCATAATTTGATTCTTATGAATGTTCCTTTAATGTTAGAGTTATCTTATTCTGACTCAAGTAGCTAACAAAATCATGGCATCGAACTCTTGATATAGCTCCCAAATTTCACTTACAGAAATTTAAGAGTATTCTTCTTGCCAGTATCTTGACTATAGAATTTCCTGTTTGCAAAGCTTAACAAAATCAGTTTCCTAACCTCAGGAAATACTTTGAGATTTAAAAAGCTGTATTTCCTGGTAGCATGATAAATTAACCTTTTAAATTTTAGATTAAAAATATATAGTTTTGCTTACTGTTATATTACACTTTGAAGTTTATAGTCGATATTTACCTGACTATATACTATATGAAAATAAAGGTTAAATGGTATTAAACGATGAAAATATTAAATAGAAATTTCACTACTTAGTCTAATTGTTTTAAATAAATTTTTTGAAAAAAAATCCAAAACGTACTCGCAAGACCATAACCATGAATTTTCTAAGTGATTTTGAGAACATTATAGCACTGATTTTCAATCATGTGATTTCAGTTTCTTTAATGTAACTAGCATTTCACTTTCCCTTATATATAAAGGCATTAATTCCATTGAAATACATTGGAGTTTTATTTTAAAATCCACATATAGGAACTAGGCTATACTATGTGAATAAAAAAGTTCATGTCTATCAGTATTAATTATTATAGCAATGACTACTTAGAAATGGTTAGGAATTGGATTATATGTTTCATTTAAAAATAAAAGCTTTGTTGTCCTTTTGAATACTCAGTTTGTTCTGTTTGATTCCATTTGAAACCACTGAACTCTGATCCTGAATGTGCAAAAACCTGAGTGCTCAAATTCCAAGTTCCAATCTGTGCCCTACCAAATTAAGATATTTAGTAAAATAAAAGAATGTATATGGATTTTATAAACTTAACTGGTTTTTGAGTTAGACTCTCAAATGTCTTCTATAGCTTAGTTAAGTATTCCTCCCAACTTCCCTTAAACTAGCTGAAAAACAGTAAGTTCTATTATCATTAATAAGTATTTCATCAAAGAATTAGAGAGTAGAGAGAAGATGGTTTATTATGTATAGGTAGTTTTTAACTTTCTCCTCTCTAGAAAATGAGCAGGTATTCCATGGACAGGGATAAAATACAACTCCTCTAGAAGACATAGTATGTTTATGCCAGTTCAAACTTCTGGATGGTTCATTGGCACTTAAACATACTGGTTTTACCCATGGATGTTCAATGAATTCTTTAACCTAAAAGAACACTTTCCTTCAGCTTACTTTGCACAAAAGCAAATGTACATATGCAGTCTAAAAAGAACACTAGAAAAAAATTGATAAAACTAGCAAATGTAACAATGAGGCCTTTGAGAAAAGTTGACTGCATAGATCCTGTCATAGCCCCAATGCATTTTAATTATAATCACAGTGCAGGGACCAATATTAAGTTGGTTTCTAAAAAAGTTTAAGTAACTAGCTAAAAGGATATAGTACATTTTTGAAACATTCTAACACATTGTTTAAAATGATACTGTTTAGTTCTTCAAATAATTTCTAGATTAAAAAAAAATTATCCACACTGTCTACCTTAATATTTGCAATTTAGAGAGCAAGATATATTATTAACATGGAGACATTTGAATAGATTTTGTTATTTTCAGCTGCATATAATCGTTCTTTTAAAAGGCTCTTTGAGGCCAAATTCAGTCTATTGGCTTTAAGCCTGAAGAATTTTTTTTTTAAGTTTAGTGAAAGTTCCAATGTTGTTTTACAATGATCAAAGCAGGTTTTAAAAATAGTACTTTTCATTCTTTGGGAATATACTCATATACATCTTTCCTAACAATATAAAATACATTGATTTTATTGTTGCAACCAGGAGAGTCTACATCTGGGCAGTAGTACCTTTCAATAATCACACTTCTGTGTATTTCAGTGACTTGTCAAAGACGCACATGTTCCACATTTAAACAAATAGTTAATCCTGTGACTCTTTCAAAGGGCATTGAAATAAATGTAACTATAGTAGAAAATTTCAGTTTTTTAAGCATGGGGAAACATTATGGTTAAAATTTTTGTGTGAGCTGGAAATTTACGCATCACTTGGGCCTAACTTGTGAATGTATTTAGACAGAAGAGGACAAATATTCTGTAAAAGAAAGTACTTACATATGTGCAAGAGAGTAACATGACAGCTATTATGGAAATAACCCTTTTTAATTTTCTGAGTTTTATGCCTACAAACTCACAACCACTTAATATTCCTCTTTTAAAATAACCTTTTAAACTCTATGCTAGCATTAATGTTTTCTTTTTACACACACTAAAATGAGTATGATTAGAATTATCAACTCACATTCTATACAATATTAACTATCAGTTTTATGCTAGGTCATAAGATATATGTGTAACAAACATAGTGAGCTTGGTTGTTGTTAATGTTGTTTAACATTTACACAACTCTGCCCTGTAAAATATGTCCTATGTAAATCATGCATCTTTAAAGTTTTCAACTTACATTTTACTACAAATAAGAAACATTGAGACTAGAAAGAAATCTAGAGGTGGGAAGAGAAGATGAAAATTATTAACAGGTGTTTGTTTCATAAAGACCCAGGGAGACTTTTAAATCCTTTACTGATCCCATGTTCTCACCGGTGAAGAGCTGGTCCACACGACTTTCAAAGCCTTCAGAGGAGTACTGAGCAGAGTTACTCAGTTTCTGATGCTAAATTATTCCGTTTAAATGAAGTACTCCCTGTGTATTGCTGCAAAGTTAAATGTTGACTGTATTCATTAAAAACAATTTACTTTTTTCAAATGGGTATTTATGCAAATGGAAAGAATGTTTCATGTTGAGTCTGTTTCAAATAATCGCTCCTGAAAACTAAAATACCGTGATAGTTCCTCATCCCTCCCCTCCACCCTTCAAGAACCTACATTTTTTAATTTTCTTTTAAGTTCTTTCAATAAAAAATGCCTTTCCTTCGCGTTTCTTCCTTTTAATGAATCACTCTTGTTCTCCAAACCAACTTCGTAGAAATATAAAGAAGATAAACTTTATACTGTATTTGAATCTTTACAGTTAAGAGTATCCGGAACAGTAATCCACTTCTAATAAAGATCTTGCCATTCCTAACTATATTTTACTGCGAAAACTGTCTATTTTATTAGGATTCTACTGAGTAATTAAAACTGGACACATAGATGAAGTGAGTACAGCAGCACAAAATTTGTATGTTTGCTTTTAAAAGGCATTTATTTGCAGCAGCATTAAGATTTTTTAAATAATCCTGTCAAATGTTTATGAAGTTTATTAATCCCCCCATTGCTGAAGTACAGTACGTGCACACACGATACACACACATATACACACAAAGGAAGGAATCAATTGCTGTATTCCAATAATGACAATGAAAAAAGAAAAACAAGAATTATATATTTTTACTGCCTCACTCATAAAAGGCCAGTGCTGCGGGGTTAAGCTGGTGGCAAAAACCAAACAGTTGCCTTAACACGGAGCTTCCCGCAGGTTTCGCGCTGAAGAAGGAGCAGGGAGGGCATAGTTTGCGCGGGCAAGTGGGGGCCCAGAGTCCCGACACGGTGAACTTTCCATCAAGGGGGTCTTTTAGGGAACTCTTTCGTGGAGACTGGCAGGAGTTAGTGACAGCCCAAGGTGAGCACAGAGTGGAAGAGAAAGCAGCGAGCGTCCACAAAGCGCCCGGAGCCGCCCCTCTCGCTGAGGCAAGGCGGCTCTGGGGGCCGGCGCAGAAGGAAGGGCTAGACGGAAGCGGCGGCCGGCGGCGGCCGACTGGGGTCCCAGGGCGCGGGGCAGGGAAGCCCCAGACCCGGAGGCCCGCAGCCTGCGCCACCGCCGCCGCCCCGAGCCGGGTGCGCGCGCGGCCGCATCAGCTGGGCGCGCGGCCGTGTCACGTGGTGCGCGTGTCGAAGGTCACGGCGCGCTCACAATGGAGCTCTCGGAGTATGTGCAGAAAGGCTTCCAGATGCTGGGTGATCCCGGCTGCTTCGACCCCAGCGCCTTCATGCTTCTCCTCCGGGCGGCTTTCCAGAGCCTGCTGGACGCCCAGGCGGACGAGGCCGTGTTAGGTAAGCCGCTCAGCTCTGAGCTGGATCGGCCTGGGTGGAGGGGCGCTCGGAGAAGAGGAGCGAAACCTAGAGAGAGGGGGAAAGCCCCGGGAAGAGGAAGTCTCCGGGCTTTGCCCTTCGCTCTGGACAGAGTGTGGGGCTGAGGCTCTGCCAGGACCCCACAGCGGGTCCTGGACAGTGTTATGGCCCCAGTTGCCACCTGCACATAGCCAGCTACACGTTCCTGGCCTTATTTGTCCTCTCAGTCTCTTTGTTCCTTTGTAAAGCCCGCGTTCAAGTCTTGTTTGTGGCCTAAACATCTGTTTTCAGCCTGGTCAGAAGCAGCGGCTGTTTTGACACTTGGACTTCATCAGGGGAGCTCCTTGCAATTCAAGCTTCCAGTGCTAGGCTGGCAGAGCCTTAAAAGAGTGTTTTTCCAAATAATTACTAGGTCAAATAGTGTTGACATTTTTCCAACTTAAAGAATACCTCAAGTTCCTATGATCACTCCAATACTTTAGTTAACCCTAGTTTTTACACAGGTACTACGCCTAGACTCTTAAAATTTGATACATTATGCTTAATTCCGCACCAGTTACCAGGAGGCGAAGTCTCTTAAGCCGTCGGGTCAGTGATTGCGGAGTGCAGTGTCAGTAGGGATTGAAGACACATTTTAAAAGAGGTCACTGTTAGATAATTTCCTTAAGCATAAATGGCCCACCCATTCAATTTTCTTCCCCCCGTAGTTTCGTGAACTAAACACTTGTACAAAAGGTATGAAAGTGGAAGTTGTCAAACGAAAATAGTCACCACCACCTGGTTAATCTCAAAAAAGAATGGCTGTCAAAACCTGAAAATATTGATATGATTTTCTAAATTGTGTTTGATATTCTGAACTTGTGCCCTCCCCTCTCTTAATGCATTAATGTCCATGGAAGCAGTTATGCTAAAATTTATCAACTTTTAGAGTGAAAGTTTATTCATTCTAAAATTTACACCATGTAAAATATTTGTCTCCTTTCTTTTCCTTTGAATTTACTCCATCCAGTGTTAGAATGGTGACCACTGTCTTGTTATTTTTTTCTTTGGGATTATAATATATGTATATTTTTAAGTTAAAAACATTAAGGCAAAATAACAGAAGGTAATTGAAACCAGAAAACAGCATAATTATTGATGTTCTTTTGTTTTGCAATTTATTTTCTCATGTCATTTACTTAAAATTAACAGTCCTTATATTTGAATTCTTTTTATTATCTGGTTAAAGGATTTTTTTTTTTTTACTGTAATTAAAATACCCTTTTTAGAAACATGACTGTGAAGCTTTTATTATCACAAGCATCACTGGCAATTAATTTATTTTAGATCACCCAGACTTGAAACATATCGACCCAGTAGTATTAAAACACTGTCATGCAGCAGCTGCAACCTGTATACTGGAAGCAGGAAAGCAAAGAGCTGACAAATCGACTCTGAGGTACAGGATTTATTTAAATATCCATTTATTTTCAAATAGTACCTTTATGATTCCAATTTCAGTTTTTAAAATGCATACTAATTAAACTGACTTCTCCCTCCCTCCCCCAGCACTTGTCTAGAAGATTGTAAATTTGACAGAGAGCGAATAGAACTGTTTTGTACGGAATATCAGGTTACTTAAACTTTTTTTAAGTTAACAATTACTATTTTTCTCCTATTCTGTTTGCAAAATTGTGTTTTTTTTTTTCTTTTTCTTTTTTTTCAGAATAATAAGAATTCCCTTGAAATCCTACTGGGAAGGTAGGTACTATATATATGGTGTCAAGCTGAGTCACTTTTCACTTGCAGGTATGAATGGAGAGTGCTGGTATGAAACAAAACAGGGAAAAAACAGGGGTATTGACCAAAAGAAATGGGGCCAAAGGGCGAGTGAAACAATTGAAGTTAAGCCAATGTTTTTAAAGGTAAAGTTTATTGAGATAATTTTTTAAATGCTCTTTTACTATTCAGAACTTGAAAATAAAGTTTAACGATGTTTTAATTCAGAGTGGATTCAAATCGTAGGGGTGAGGAGGTAGGCAGAGGCCATTCTTAGTAGAGATAAATAGTGGAAGGTTTTCTGTAGATATTATGCATGAAAGTATCGTTCGTATCTTTTAGTATAGGCAGATCTCTTCCACACATAACTGATGTTTCTTGGCGTTTGGAATACCAGATAAAGGTAAAGTTTAACAAACCGTTCTTTAGGGGGATTTGGGGAAAGCTTTTTTTAAACAAAGGCTGATATGTGTATGTTGTGTTTTAGACCAGTCAACTTCATAAGATGTACAGACCTGCGTATTTGGTGACCTTAAATGTAGAGGTATTTATACATACATAAGTCATGTCTAAAAATTAAATGTGTCATGAAAGCTAAAATTCTTTTGATTTAAATAAACAGAATTTTTTTTCTTCCCTAGAACACTGATTCAGGATCCCACCCAGGGATTAGTTTTAGTTGCAACATGGAACAATTACAGGTACAGTATTAGGATCTGTGAATATGTCTGTCTTTTTTATAGATGTTAGTTGAGAATTAGGCTTATGGAAAGTTCAAAAGAAAAAGTCTAACAATCTGCCAGCAGATAATGGAGACTAGCTTAAGGATTTAGTAGGAAGGAGGCTTCAAAAGCAATATTTTAACATAGACTTCACTTTGGGAACTAAGATGCTATTCATAGAGAATGGGCCTATATTTGCTGTCCCCTCCAATTAATATAAACTTCTGAAGTGTAAACTCTTCTATTCACAATAAGTTTGTTCCAGTAGGAAAAAGCAAACTTAAGAGCATGGCTTTGAAAATGTCTTCTTTGCTTTCAGAAATTGAATTAAACTTTCAAAATGGGATGTTAAAACAGTGGTTTTAAATGACTTCTTACAAAGGGAGAAGTATACATAACATTCTAATACTGTTAAAATTGCCAGTTTAAGACTAGGGAAATTCAAAACTACATTGATTAATGAATACGACAATGAATTTATTTCTTAACAGTTAAAAAAATGAAGATGATTTCTTGAAATGTTAATGACATTGAATTTTTCAAAGATATCTCTTGGAGTCGTTTTAGTGTAACCATTAATCAAACTTCTAAACTTTTAGAAAATGTGTACAGCTTAACCTTTGTTAGATAACTTGGGAAATTCTCTTTAGAAATACCTTTCCTGTTAAGAGGATTCGGTAGAAATCCTGTTTCATTCCAAGGGCAGACAGCCAATTTGAAGATATTTTAGAGAAAAAGTTCTTTAAAATATTTGACCGATAGTACTTTATTAAAGTTAAAAGACCTCGTGAATGTTAATTTCGTTTAGAAAGTGTCTCCCGACTTTTCTCGTGCATCTTTCTGAAACTTGAGTACTTCTGTGTTTTATCTGAAAAAAAAAAACGTTGTATTATGTACGTTTTGTAGGACTTAGTGGGGAAACTTAAAGATGCTTCGAAAAGCCTGGAAAGAGCAACTCAGTTGTGACTTGGGGAAGTTAACAGTCTGCTCGGGTCTAGAGAAAGACCAGAAACACCTTGCCTTCAGTCGAACCATCGTTTCTTCGAGCTGGATGTCCTCCTTTTCAGTAGAAACAATTTTCCCCTTGCATATATGCCACTCATCAATTTTGACACTTTATTTTTGCACACCTGTAAAAGGGTTAGGAAGTTCAGCTTGAGTATTTGAATCATCTTTAGTATTAACTGTACATCTATCCTATTTTGATATTTTTCAAGTTTTATGAAAGAAAGTAGCCAGTATTAAGTATTACATTATAAATAAATAAGGTATGTTCCCCCACACAAGAAAGTTATATTTTGTTTGGATTTGAGTTTGTGTGTTATTAGTGTGACTAGATACGATTCGCGTTAACTTTTGACGATCGCCATTTCTCTGGATTAAAGCGGAACACTGGTAAAGGATGCGATCTATGGGGTTTGTTGAAGACCCCAGCTTCGGGGTGCGGGGAGCGGGCGCGGTGGCCCCGCGGCGGGAGCGGACCGGGCCCGTTTACCTGCACGGGAGGGCTCGCCCGCAGCCCGACCTGCGGCCGCAGGGCTTCCG
>NW_004444011.1:6015069-6079017 GCF_000243295.1 Trichechus manatus latirostris | reverse complement strand
GCCGCCGCCGCCCGCTCCAGCCCCGGACGCGCCGCGGCCCCACGTTTTAGTTCCTTTCTCCCCCGAGCGCCCCTCTACACTCTCGCGACGCACATGGCCCCCGAGAAGAACACTTCTGTTTTCAGCCTCTGCAGCTCTCCCGGCCACAGCGCCCTTTGTTGAGAGGTAGATTTTGGTTAAGCGGGGACGGGTTCCTGAAATCGGGAGCTGGTTGGGTCAAGTGGTTTCCCACCTCTCCCGAAGAAAGGGCTTTTGAGGGGTTTAAACATACAGAGAACGCCCCCATTTTATAGGGACGGATTACGTGGGGTGCAGCGATCCCGATAAGGTGGATGTTAGCCTGGAGAGAGCCCAAACAAAAATGTTATTAACTTAAGTTGGAGGAACACTTGTGTGAAATTGGATGGCTTGTAAGATGGCGGTTCCCAGTTGTTTCCAAGGTCTCCTGCATTTGTGTTTAAAATGGTAAAGTTTTCAAGGTAGTATTTGTGGGGAGTGTTGGATAAGTTCTCTAAACATCACTTGAGACGTACTCACTGGGAAATGGGCATTTCAAATTTGGAGCTTTTTTTGGAGTGAAGATGGTGACTGGACGTTAGTCTTACATGAGGTTTCCTTTCTCTTTTTCCTTTTCCCCCTTTTTTTCTTTCTTTTTTTCCTCTGGGAAACAATCATTTTTTTCTTAACGTCTAGTGTGGGATGCAATTAGAATCATGACTACGTTTTATAGTTTTTGCTAAATGTTACCATAGGTCATGTAAAAAGACGCTTTGGAAAAAGAGCACCAAAAAGTTGATTGTAAATGTTTACGCAGTCTTTGGGGCTTGACACCGATATAGCATGATCTTTTTCCCGGAGATTTACAGTTAATAATTGGAAGTAAACAAGTAGAGAGACTTTGATCATTCCCAATTGTAATAAAAGGATTTAGTGGGCTTAGTGGTCATAGTTCAGTATTTGGAAGAGAAGCATGTATTAACCTCTTCCCTCAAAGTATGCAAAATTCCGAGAATATTTATGCAAACCCAAGTATCAATTGGTGGTACACAGAATGTTATGGGTAGTTCAGCTTATATTTTATAGGACCCTTAACACCAAAGTCTGGAAACAAAATAAGCTGTACTAAAGACTTGGTACTTAAAGGATGCACTGTGTTGACCATACATACCAAGTTATGAGACCATCTATTAGCATTTGAATTTTATTTCAAGTAGATTCATCAGAAATCTCTAAGAAGTTGATTTTATCTGCAAAATTATAACTTTTTTATACTTGAGTTCATTCCCATACATCTGCCCCAAAATGCAGTGAAATGTGTTTGAAAAAAAACCTACCTGTGCAAGTTATATTCCCAGTAACAGTATCTTTAAAGCTTATGTCACTACGTATGTGTGGTGTGTATACACACCCACCCACATACACACACACACATATATATGTGTGTATATATATGTGTGTGTGTGTGTGTATAAGCTTTTGTAAGAAAATTAAGCATTTAATTGCATTTGGTAACACTATTAATACTCTACCACCAAGTTCTTGGATGTATGTTAAGTGCCCAGATACCCAAAATTCTTCTCAGGAATCTCTTCAACCACCCCAACTTTGCTCATACTTGTATTGGTTGTATTGGCCTATGAACTCATACTAGGATTATGGAGTTCATTTGCATTTCTTAGATTGCAATAGTCAAGCCGGTTGTTAACTTAAGAACTTGCTTCTGTTTTCCTTCATTTTGACATTACTGGCATTAGGCCTCCAACTAAACTGACAGCCCCAACTGAGTATGTTATAATGGCAAGTTTTAAATACTAAGTATTTTTTCCATTGTATGTTTCGTGCAATTTGTTTGCTTAGTTGGCAGTTTCTGTGTTGAAACTTAAAAGGCTTTCATTTCTAAGGTTCAAGAGATTGTTTCTCAAACCTTGTCAGGCATGTCAAGAAACTCTTTGGATGTCTTCATTAGGTTGCCAGTACTTTCAGATGTCTCAGATGAGATAAAAAGATAAAGAACTGATTTTTATATAAGTTAACAAAGTGATATATATTAAGATTATAGATGGTGATAGGATTGTGGCCAGATTCTTCTGAACTTAGGTGGAAGAATTGTGTGAATTAAGATTTAAGATGAATCTGAAAGGATTTTGGTCAAGTATGTGTGACTTAAATGTTAAAAGCCAACAACAAGTAGATAATCCTCTACTGAGGTTTGAGTGTTCTGTTTGTTAATATTTGTGTTTATGTGATATCTTACTGTAAGGTAGAGGAGAAATAAAGGAAGCTTTTTATTTGAGTTCCTTCGTAAACTTGATGATCGATGGCATTAGTGTGATGTGCTTTCACAGGCAGACACTGAAGTATCATCTTGCTAACCATCTTTCTAGGAAAGCTGTGATTTCACAAGGAGAGTTTTCTTTAAGAATCTAGGAGGCTGATCTTTAATAGTCAAGTACAATTGGATTTAAATGTTGGTTATCTTTAGGGACATTGCTCTACTGACAACTCCTCTTCAGCCCCACTTAGATATATAGTCACAAAAATTAGACAGTGTTCTTCCAAACAAGTAATCCGAAGATAACTGAGGAGTCACACAAGAAGTTTTCTGGTTGAGGTCGCTGGTTGCCACTATGGGCACTTTCATAAGACAGGTTTTTACCTTTTTTAAAAGTACTGTAAAGCTTTTAATTTGAACCATTGAAGTATGTTGATTGGTATTTCCTTCTTCTGTATTAAAATTCGCTAAGAATCAAAACCTTAGCCGCATCTTACTGCAAGTTTCACAAGTTCCTAGATTTCTATTCAAGGCAGCTTTCAGAATGTACTTCAGACAGGTCTAGACACTTAGTCTTATTTTAGGTTTTGAAATGAAATGTGGGGGAAAGAAATGACTTTTTCAAGAATACTACAAGAAATAATTGACTTCTCTGATTGTCCGCTGGTGTATTGTTGCTGACAGTTCCCCATCATGACTTTTCTGTAATGTATAATATCCACTGGGAATATAATTTCATCATGTGGGGGTTTGTATGGGCGTCAAGCTGAGAAAATGACATTGTTGTTCTCTCTTATCGTTGCTCAGTGTTGACAAGGTGTTGATTTAGCTTTGGGAATGGGCTGGTCACATGATTCTTTATATATTCTCACTATCGTACAGATTAGTTTTTCTTGCCTGCAGCATAGTTGGTTCAAATAAAACGCAGGGCTTTGCCACTCCCCCTCTTGTAAAGTAGATGTTAGTTTTCAGTCTTTCCAAAACTTTGTATCGCTCGTCTAATCTACAGGAGAACGTCATATTAGAAAAGGAAGCTTTAAAGAGGTTCAGTTCAATAAACATCTCTGCAGTTTTAGCCCTGACGGTTTCGGGCTAAGTGCACAGTTGGCAATTCTCAAAAGATCCCTTTGTGAAATTTTTGACCTAGTGATTGCTAATAGGAGAGACTGAATGAGTCAAGATCTGAAACAAGCTCCTCGCACCAAGTCGACGTGGAAAGAGGCCCCCGAGAGTATCCGAAATGGCTGGGAATGTGGTTTGCATTTTCCTTTTCCAGTCTCCGCTGAAGGCTACGGGGGTCTCCCAAGCTGCCTGCCGGGTCACCTTCAGCCGGGATCCTCATCCCCAGCTCCTAGGGCCGCGTGGGACGGCCTTACCCCCGCGCCGCTGGCGCCCGCACCCCCAACCCTCGCCGGCCCCGCCCCCCGCCGGCCCCGCCCCCCGCGCCCGCTGCTGCCGGGCTGCCCAGCAAGACCCGCCGCCTGCCCGCTAAGGCTCGGTGCTCAGGCTGGGCTCCGCGAGGAGTTGCAGTGGTGGCCGGATGCCAAGTGTAAGTGTAAGTTGCTATGGAAACCCCCGACGGAGACGAGTTCCGAATCCGGAGCGAGACGGAGCCCCGGGCGCCGCCGGATCCGCCCCTTGCATCCCGGCCCCCAGGCGTCCGCCTCGCCCAGGCCCCAGCCCGAGGCCGACTCGAGGTGCTTCTCTTGCGGCCCCAGCACCCAGCTCCGGAAATGCCAGTGATGCAGATAGAACAGAATTTGTTTTCCATTTGTATCGCGTAGAAACGTAGAAACCGCCTAAAACAACAAGAACCTCTGGGTAGCCAGGGCATGCTCTGGGATTTTCGATTGAAGAGCCATGAGGAAGTTTTACAGTAAATTTGGAGATCTGGAACGAGCCCTAGTGGTTGGTAAATTCGTGCGGGGACTCCTTGGCGTCTGCAGCAGCTTTGGGGCTGCTAGGTTGGAGGGCAAATGAAAGAAAGAGACCGAATAGTCTCAATTCCCAGCCCCCACCCCAGAGCTTTTCTTCTGCCTCCAGGAATGACCTAACAGACCAGAAGTAACTTCAGTTGGATCCTTTTTCACCATTTCAGTAGAACTGATTTGGAGTCTGATTAGTAAATTCCTTCTGTAGAAAACAGTGGGACAGTCCAGCTGTACAGTATTAAACGAGTTCTATGAACTCCTGCAGTATTTCAGAGTGTAAAATTACTAGAAGTTGGAGATAATCATTTCTCTTTCTGTGAATTATGGCCAGTATTTCTGTGTCTTGCAGGATCTTTTATCAAGCAAAAATGCATCGAACAACAAGAATCAAAATCACTGAGCTAAATCCGCACCTAATGTGTGTGCTTTGTGGAGGGTACTTCATTGATGCCACAACCATAATAGAATGTCTACATTCCTGTAAGTACAGAGCTTTAGACCTCTTTTGTGTCATGTATATTGCACATTTCATCCTGAAATTTGAAAACTATGGTATTAATTCTCACAATTCTTGGGTACTTGGGACAAAGTGATGGAGTCATTTTCTTCTCTTATACTTAGTAACTTCTTGTTAATAGTTTATTTACAAGTATACAATATATAAGTGTTCTCAGGATATTAACTGGCTTAGTTTATTTAATTGGAAATACATTTTGGCGTTTAACATTTTGCTATTGCTAGTTTTTGGTTTCTGACATTAATTTTAATGCTTTATCTCTAATTCTTAACTTACATCTTGTGTTCCTGTGTTTAGTCTGTAAAACATGTATTGTGCGTTACCTGGAGACCAGCAAATATTGTCCTATCTGTGATGTCCAAGTTCACAAAACCAGACCACTCCTGAATATAAGGTACAAAAATGTTTTAAATCTTTGTAATTGTCATTGGAGTTGCACGATTTAGTGAAGGCTACCCTGTATATTTCTTTCTTTGTAGAACCTTTGAATGTGATAGCTCTTTAATTTCCTTCCGTTTTAATGGTGACCAACTTTAGACCAGGTTCTATATTAAGTGATTTTAAGATTGTTTTTTCTTTTTGCTGTCCTTTAAAAACTGAATTAGTTCTCCACTTTTGCATTGCTTCATTGAATTCATGACAGGCAAACGTAAATGTTTTAAAAGTGTTTCTTTTCTCTCTTTATTCGTACTAGCTAATTTAGTGACTTGAAAGGCACACTTTTTGACTCAGTGAATGTGAAGTATTCCTGTTGAATGAGTTGATTCGAACTCATAGCGACCTTATAGGACAGTGTAGAGTTGCCCCATAGAGTTTCCAAGAAGTGCCTGGCAGATTTGAACTGCTGACTCTCTGGTTAGCAGCTGTAGCACTTAACCACTATGCCACCAGGGTTTCCATGTGAAGTATTAGTGAATATAAAATATTTTTCTACTGACTTAATAGAGAAATTTTACACTCATAATTGTTTTTCATCTTATTTATGTAGTTATAGAGTGTCATGATCAAGTAAAATACTGTAGCACAAATAAAACAAGCTATAAAAACTACCTCTGTAATCTTTGATATATTTAGTTGATTGTTTACTTTTCTAATTTATTCTTTTTCAGGTCAGATAAAACTCTTCAAGATATCGTGTACAAATTAGTTCCAGGGCTTTTCAAAAGTTAGTAACTTACTTAAAAAATGAATTTAAAAAGATTATCCAGTGATTTTACCTGCTATACCAAATGTTTAAATTTTTTTTTCTTCTCTTTTTTCAGATGAAATGAAGAGAAGAAGGGATTTTTATGCAGCTCATCCTTCAGCTGATGGTAAATTTTTTGGAGGGGAGGAAAGCATTTTATCTGGGGGAGAACTTCTTATCCAGTAATTAAATTTTATTAAAATTGAGTTTAAAGTACCACTTCCATTCTCGACTATACATATATGTAATGTTTAAGTTGAATTTCACAATGTCTCTATAGCTGCCAATGGCTCTAATGAAGATAGAGGAGAAGTTGCAGATGAAGACAAGAGAATTATAACTGACGATGAGATAATAAGTTTATCCATTGAATTCTTTGACCAGAACAGGTAAATTCTCTAGGAAATATATTTTATGCTAATATATTTACTAGGTACATTGTGTTACTAATAAATGATCTGTTTCTTAGATTGGATCGGAAAGTAAACAAAGACAAAGAGAAATCTAAGGAGGAGGTATGGTATGTTCTATGTTACAAAAACATATAGAATAAACAATGTTTTTTTAGAGTTTTAAAGGGTGTATGTTACCAAATACAAAGGTGTTATGTTTGATGTTTAAGAGTGATCTTCATCCCATAGTTACTTAGAATCTATTTTATATGATTGCTGTTCTTATAAAATATTGTAATAATTCATGTTTAATATTTTGATATACTTAAAGTTTTGCTTAATAAACTCAGAGTATGGTTAGTTCGGAATTTAGTCACATCCCAGTTTTGGTATTACTTCCCTTTATCATCTTTAGGCAATCTAATTGAAAATTGTTTTCTTATCTGAAAGTTAGAAATAGAAAAAAAATGTACTTTTCTAAATGTACTCTTAGGTGAATGATAAAAGATATTTACGATGCCCAGCAGCAATGACTGTGATGCACCTAAGAAAATTTCTCAGAAGTAAAATGGATATACCTAATACTTTCCAGGTATCTGCTTTGTAGTCTTCATGTTTTTTTTATATATGTTTTTTAAAAACTTAATTATTTTTTTCTTCTTGGATTCTGAACCAAAAAAAAAGCAGTAGAAAATTTAAAAAATTTAGTACTGAAGTTGGAAATATCTTTTAAAACATTTGACATGAATCTTGTTTATGCTATCAAAACAGATCTCTTAGTAATTTCAAAGAGTTATTTTTCCTCATTTGAAGTTGCAAGAGGAATGTTTATTCTTCTGCTGAATGTTTAGAGAAAATGTTTTTAAAGCATTTTTGTATTCTTAGGTGATGAAAAATGTAGATTTATCTTTGTTATTCTTTATGACATTTAATAATTGAAATTAATTATTTTTCAATAGATTGATGTCATGTATGAAGAGGAACCCTTAAAGGATTACTATACACTAATGGATATTGCCTACATTTATACCTGGAGAAGGGTAAACAGCATATCTCATAATCTCAGACTATGGTGGCAGGGTATATATATGTTAAGAGTTAAGACTGACTGATTTGTTTTCCTTTTAACTTCATAGAATGGACCGCTTCCTTTGAAATACAGAGTTCGACCTACTTGTAAAAGAATGAAGATCAGTCACCAGAGAGATGGACTGACAAATGCTGGAGAACTGGAAAGTGACTCTGGGAGTGACAAGGCCAACAGCCCAGCAGGAGGTATTCCCTCCACCTCTTCTTGTTTGCCTAGCCCCAGCACTCCAGTCCAGTCTCCTCATCCTCAGTTTCCTCACATTTCCAGTACTATGAACGGAACCAGCAACAGCCCCAGCGGTAACCATCAATCTTCCTTTGCCAATAGACCTCGAAAATCATCCGTAAATGGGTCATCAGCAACTTCATCTGGTTGAACCTGAGACTGTTAAGGAAAAAAATTTTAAACCCCTGATTTATATAGATATCTTCATGCCATTACAGCTTTATAGATGCTAATACATGTGATTATCGTCCAATTTGCTTTCTTTTGTAGTGATGTTAAATTTGGCTATAAAAGATGGACTAGATGTGATATTCATATGGACGTTAATTGATAAGAAAGATTGTTTCTATGGAGAATTGGTTTTGGGGGAGACAGGCAAGATTTTCTCCTGTGTATTAGGAACGTTGTGAAATGGTTTCTGTAACCATTGTTTGGATTTGGAAATATTCTGCAGTGGATATAAGCATTGGGCCATAGTTTGTTAATCTCAACTAAACTCCTACATTACATTCTCCTTCATTGTTCTTGTTATTATGCTGTTGTGTGAACCTGTAGAAAACAAGTGCTTTTTATCTTGAAATTCAACAAAACGGAAAGAATACGCATAGAATAATGCATTCTATGTAGCCATGTCACTGTGAATAACGATTTCTTGCTTATTTAGCCATTCTGATTCCTGTGTTTCATTTTTACTTATCTGTTGCTGTGCAAAACCGATCAAAGCAAAGTCAACTTCAGTTTTACAATCTGTATGCCTAAAAGCGGGTACTACCGTTTATTTTACTGACTTGTTTAAATGATTCGCTTTTGTAAGAATCAGATGGCATTTTGCTTGTTGTACAATGCCATATTGGTATATGACATAACAGGAAACAGTATTGTATGATATATTTATAAATACTATAAAAATATTGTGTTTCATGCACTCAGAAATGGTTGTTAAAATTCTCCCAACTGGTTCGACCTTTGCAGATACATTTCAGCCTTGTTTATGAGCATAGAATATTTTTAATGTGGATATCTAATTCTAAATTCTGTTCTCTTTAAAGCAATTGGCAAGTCATTATAATGTTGACTTTTCTCTAGTGATACATGTTTACTTTTAATTGTTGCAGTAAAGGAAAGCACCTAAGAAATATTGAAAGGATGTATTCATTTTCCATTGATTATGATGGAGTTAATGTCTTTTTAAAATGTACATTTATCACTATAATTCTAAAACAATTTTTTAAATAAACCGAGTTGCTAGAAGAAGGCATTTTATCTAAAATATTTTAATACATGGTATAGCAGTAATTTCAAATTTAAGAGTTACTTTAACAGTTATAAACAATGGAATATGCCTTCTCTAATGTCTGGAAATTGAAGCAATTATTAGCTTCTACAGGTATAAATTTTTAAATAGAACAAGCATGTTGAATTTAAAATATGTATAACCTCAACAATTTTCAGTTTATGTTTTGCTTTGGTCGAACTTGGTGTGTTTTCATCACCCATCAGTTATTTGTGAGGGTGTTTATTCTATATGAATATTGTTTCATGTTTGTATGGGAAAATTGTAGCTAAACATTTCATTGTCCCAAGTCTGTAAAAGAAGCACAATTCTATTGCTTTGTCTTGCTTATAGTCATTAAATCATTACTTTTGCATATATTGCTGTTACTTATGCTTTCTTTTAAAGATACAGTAAATGAAATTTTATGAAGCCACAAAATACATATATTTTTATTTTGTCTTAAATTTGTACAGTCCCACTGTGTTGTTTCTAATTATAGATGTAAAATTAAATTTCATTTGTAATTGGAAAAAATCCAATAAAAAGGATATTCATTTAGAAATTAGCTATGATCTTTAATAAAAATTTGATATGGAAAAGCACAATATGCAGAAGTTTTGGAAACCCCATAATGGATTACAGCAGGTAAAAGCTAACAAGAATACATTGCTGTCTTAAATAGTGATGTTGCTGAGAAGTACCCATGCTTTGTTGTATAAATGCTTGAAAGCCCAATTCAAAGATGTTATCTGTTTATTTACAATCTTTGAAGTAAAAGTTATCCATGTTTGCCAATTTTGGTGAATTTAACTTATTCTTCTAAACCTTTCATGATGTTCTAAGACAAAAGTTAATGTAAGTTTCAAGATAGATTTTTAGCTTGGATAAGCATGTATATAAAGAATGAAAAATATTTCTCAAAGGCTTAAATCAACTTCAAATGCTAGTAGATGGTCATTTGACTTACACAAAACCAAATTATGTAAGATCAACCCTGAACTAAAAGCCTTTATTTACATCTCAACGTGTTTATGATGGACTTATTTTTGAAATTATTTATAAAAATGTCATGTTTCATTTATGGCTTAACACTTTCACCATACTTCAAAATATGTCCATTTTAAAGAGGATATTTTTTCCTACTCATCTTGAAAGTTGCTTAAGTATAAAGTTGCTTAAATATAAAAGGATATTTCAGATAAACATTTCTAACTTCCCAATGTCTTTTAATAAAACGGGTAAGATTGTTTTGAATTCTCCCATGTCTATCACAGGTCTGACAAGCTTTAAAACTTGTTAAACTACCATTTAGGAAGACCCATACCAAAGCTGCTAATTTTGTAACTCTTAGTCAAGCAGGGTACATGAAAAGTCAGCTTTAAGTAGGACTTGTCCTTCTAAACATATTCTGGACAAAATATTCCACAGACACTGCCAAAATTGATTTCACAGATTTTAGCTTAAATGCAAACAAACGAGGCTGGTTACTGTTGTGTAAATAGTGATCTGTCTTGCTTTACACATGCATACTAGTTTACAAGTACTTTTTGCTTTCAAAATTGCCGGCCGTTAATTGCACTGAGCTGAAAAAAAAAAGTTGCCCTTCAGTTGACTTAACTTACGAACCATATTGCTTAGTTTCCATAACCGTATGTGTAAATGTTATGATTTCTGGAGGTAAAATGTAATATAAGTTTGGTAGGAGCTTTCTTCATCCTTTCCTGTTACTCTTTTCCCAATATTTGGAGTTCGAATTCATCTGTCAAGTCTTTTAGTGCACTCGTCATATAGGCCAAGATAAAGTTTTGTTACAAAACCTTAATAGGAACTTAAATACCCATATGAAATACTACTTGTACTAACCAACAAGAAATGAAGACATTTGACCTTTTAAAATGGCTTTGATAATCTTTTGAAGGAATGGGATTTTAACTCTAGTCATCTGCACATGAAACCTAGTCTCTCAGAATCCTGGGGGGAAAGAAGCATTTTTTTTCAGAGCATAAATTCTTTCTCTTCACATTTTTAAGGTCTGATAAATGTCTCATCTTTCTTCTATCCATTGACTGTGGAATGACAAATTCTGATTTAATTTGGTACCTCCATGAAAGAGGTTCCATCATATCTTGAAATACTATGGTTTTTTCCTCCATACAGTGTTCCTCGAATTTTTTACCAAAACAGAAACGTCTTGATGAAATTACATTAAAAATTATTAGGCTTTTAGATCTGTGTCTCCTAACAGTACACTAATTAAACCCTTTTCAAAAAGCCGCATGTGCCTTTAAGACGTCTAGTGTGGAAAGAGCTAAGGACCCAGCTCCAATCTAAGGCTTTTGGGTTAGAAACGTTATTTTACTTGAGAATGTTTCTTGTATAAATGAATACGACAACAGGAATACTACAACAGGTGATTATTTCTAAGGTCACTCTAAAAAAACTTCTGACATCTCCAAAATAAAATCCTGAATAAAGCGGGACCACATCATTCAGATGGACGGGTACTTTCTACGAGAATATTAGCCTCCCAGTAAATGAGACTTAGGAAATACCCCGCGGAAGACCTGGAACATGTCGGTCTCCTTGCAAATTTCAAGATCGCCCAGTTTTGATTATGAAAGTCTCCGAAAATGTTTACACAGTCGAGTGTTTCCTGTTTCCGCAGTTAATTTTTTTTAACGTTTTTTCTTCTTTTGGTTCTTGAAACGGATATCCTTTATTTGCACCAGTTTCTTTTTCTGAATGTGCAATTTCTAGAGGTATCACATGAAGAACTTCTCTATCAACTTCTGTCTTCATCAAGTCGACGACCTCAAAAGTCATTTGTCAATAGAAGGGCTGCCTTAGGACCCTTGTGAGTTGTCTGAAGAAGTTCAAGTGCATTTGGAAAACTTATCCCGGAGTCTCATTCTAAATAAATCGCGCTCAATAAAAACTTGAAATGAATGAATTAAATTACTCCCATTTTTCTGACACTTGTCTTAAAAAAAAAAAAAATCACTTCCAGTGACTTCCAGAAGTAACTTCCAGAAATAGCAGGTGGTGTTCCTCAGAGTCGCCTACACGTTAGTAGAAGTATTAACTTCTTGCTCCGATTGTTGGGTCGTCATGTAATACAAACTTCACTACGATCAAGTTCGGTCCTGATTTGGCACTCTTAACGGAGAGATCTCCAACTTTATGTCCTCCTACGTTAGCTAGAGTCCAAACTGAGAGAAGAGACTTGGAAGGCTGCGAAGCAGGGTACACGGGAAACCGCCGCAAATTGGTTTGTAAGAACAAGACCAATGCAAAATTGGATAAAGGAGTTATTACAAGTAGAGAAGTCTGTCCAGGAGCTACAGCCTTAGGTCTAAATGCCCTCAAGAGTGTAAGACATTCAAACAAAACCGAAGAGAGGAGCGCACTGCACGGCGCGGAAGATAAAAGCTGGAGATGAGGGTGGAAAGAACCACAGCTTTCCAAAAAAAGTTTTCTTGTGTTCTAGCGCCGGGTGGAAAGGGCGCAGGTCCCCGCGTGGAGAAAATCACCTCCCCTACGCCGATACCGCTGCCTTCCCGGCCAGGAGGGCTTTACCAAAAGGACACGTTAAGGAGAAAAAGGCCCATCTCCCTTTCCTTATTTTCTAATTAGCAGCTTCTCTGACCTCCGTTACGAATTGCGCCGCCGGAATTCGGCTTTGCTGGGCGTCAGAGCCCAGACCGCCCGCCACCGGGAAGCCATTTTGCGCGTGCGCCGCTCGTCTCGCACCGCCCCCGGCTCCTTGTATTCGGATCCCGCCAAATTTGAAAGCGAGATTGTCAGGCCGCACCCGGACTTGAGAAGCGGGGAAACGACGCCATGTTCTCAAAGTCGGAACACGCGGCGAGCGGCAGCCACAGCCGGGGTGAGCGCGACCTCACAAGGTGACCCCCTACGTGGCTGACTTCCCAGGACTCCAAGAGGCCGAGGGCCCGCCCGAACATCGGAGCGCGGCGGCGGCCGGGGCCCGGAGCTCAGCGCTGGGAGAAAACGGGCCCACGCCGAGGAGGCAGCGGCTTTGCCTGAGAAGCCCGCAGAAGCGAATCTGGCGGGGGCCATCTAGATAATCGCCTTTGCCCTCGTCCCTCCTCCTGCTTCAAATCCAATGCCCTTTCTCCTTCAACAGCGAGATGTCCTTGGAATTTGGGTTTTTGTAGGATACAGTTTAAATTATTAACAAAACATAAAACTGCCATCTTGAAGGTTCCCTAAGGCGGTGACAGAAAAGGCGGAAGGGAGAGAGTCAAACGGATTATACCGTCCTGGGAAGGAAACTTGACGGGATGACCTACTGAGGACGGGGTGGCTGCGCAGTAGGACCGGCAAGATCTGGGCAAAAGACACCCCCAACACCCCTTAAGACCCAAAGGCGACATCTAACTGGGTTCCTGGGCAGCGCAAACCCGGGAGACCGTGCGCCCTCGCGTCCCCGGCTAGGCAGAGGCAGCGGGCTGGCCGAGGCCGGGACGTTGCCCCCGAAAGCTGGCGAGACGCAGCCTTTCTGCAGAACTCGCGCGGGCCAGATCCCCGCAGCATAAACGATTCTCTGGCCCCAGAGTACTAGGTGCATCCAAAAACCTGAATAGGCAGGAACGACTGGGCGGGGAGATGGGGGGTTCGGGTTAACCTCGGAGAAGTGAAAGCAGCCCAAAATGGGCGACGCGGGATGAGTCTTCTTTGTCAAGTGCAGCAGGCTGCAGAAGCCGCCATTTGGTGGCAGATTTCGGTATTTCAGTAGCACGTGGGGCTGAACGTCACAACTGGTTTGTCTACGTCGTTATTAAAAAATGCATATTTCCTCCAGCCTGCCTCCTTTCAGGACATCGAAACCCCTTCCCCACTCTCAGTGGACGGCTCTGGGGATTGGCTCGCTCCTCCGGCAGTTCAGCCGGCGCGGCTCCTTAGCCCCGGGGTGGGGTAGGGGACCTTTCCTCGGGCCTACGCCGGCCTCCACCAGTGCACAAGGGCTAGTGTGAAGCGTGACGAAGGCAAGCGCAGACCTAAGGGACATTTTCCTCCTCGTTTTTCCGAGACTGGGGGGAATCCGAACCGGCAGCTTTTGTCCCCTCAGCGCGGAGAATCTCATTTCCCTGGAGTCAAGACGGGCATTGTTTTTTCGCTTCCCCTTGTCCCTTCTCTGGTCTCCCGCTTCACACCTCTCAGATATGAGGAAGGGAAACAGCGAGTCGAGGCCTAGTAGGAAGGAGCAGACCCGACGAAAGGGGGGCTCAGCTGGGAGTCCCGGGTTAGTATCCTGCACTTGTGCTTCCAGCTCTGCCCGGAGTCCTCTGGGGACTGGGAAAGCCAGTCTTTCTGTGAAGTGACAGAAGGTCTGCCCCCTCCCTTCCCCCAGGTTGTCGAGTCTTCGAGGGTTTCCATTAAGATCCCCCGAAGCGTGAGTGGAGAACAAAGGCCTGAAGGGTGAACGCGAGGAGAGTCCGCGCGCGCCGCTGCCCTTTGCTTGTCCCGACTCGGAGTCAGGGGCGCGGGCAGGGCTGACTCTGGGCCTAGAAAGGAGCCGCAGGCGCTCTGCGGAGTCCGCTACCCCAGTCTCTGTGGCTGGACTGAATGAACCCTGTCTTCGAGACAGAGCTGCCATATTGCATTCACGGAGGGCGCCAGAAATTTGACGCTTCCAAGGCAGTGACACCCCAACCCGAGAGCCCTTTGGCCCTTCTAGCCGCGCAGCTGCAGGCAAAGCTCGAAGGGACTGCGGGACGCAGGCGGGCGCGAGAACCCTCTGGGCGGCCAACCCAGCGCGGCCGCGGAGCTGCAGCCTCTTCTCCTCGCCACCTTGGTTCCGGGGGCTGCGGGGCTGCGTGCTAGGCTGAGGCTCGGTTGCCAGTAGCAACCACACGACGGCTATTTGCAGCCAGGGCAGCCGCCACCGCTGCCGCCGGTACTGCTGCCTCCTCGTACACCTCGGGGTAGAGCATTTAACACTCTGGGGGTTGCCCGAGTTGACATCTCTCGCCCCGCCCCTCATCCTCTAGTACCCACAGCTCCACTCAAAAGCCAGCTCTCCTGGCTTGCCCTGCCCCCACAGCAGACAATAGGGGCGGCTTGGAGCGCACACGGCCGCGCGCGCCGCGCTGAACACAGGCACCTCAGCCCCCCCACCCAAGATAGGGACGCATTGCTTAGTCTAGCCCTAGGTGACCTCTTCTTCGACTTGAGCAGAAATTCTTTTTCAATGGCCAGCCAATTAGAAAGCTTTTCTTGACATCAGAAATAAGGATGGTGGTAAAGAAAGAAGTCAAGACAAGACGCCCACTCCCTTTCTAGTAACACGGACACAAAGACGAGCTTACGGTTGTGTCTGCTCTTGGTAACATGGCTTTCCTCTGGTTGCAGCCACAGGCACGAGCTACGATTCTCCTCTTTGTCTACCAGGAATATTTTTGCATGAAACCCATAATGTAACCACTTGCATTGGCTCAAATATTATATCCAGATACTTGTTATGCATAAGTGGATGGAGACCACACCCCTCCTCATGTCATTTGATGAAACACATCGTTTCTTAGCAGTGTGGTAGACTGAGTGGTCTGATGCATAAAGAAAATGATTGACACTAACCCTTAGGGATGTTTCTGCCTTTTTAAAATATCTGTGAATCTAGGTTACTGGTTTATTTATTTATTTACAGCAGAAGTCTTACTAGTTTTAAACAGGTTTTATTAAAGACAAGTCTTCAAAGTAACCAGCAAAGTCTTTTATTTAGCTGTTAGGATAATTTGAGAAATACGTGCATTGCCAAATTTCTTCGCTGGTAATAACTGTCCCTGCTTTAAATAGCCATTAAGTTAGCTGCTTGTTCTTCATGGATTGAAATTTCATGTAAATCACACATGTGCTGACATTTCTAAGTTTAAAGCTCCATGAGGACAAGCACCTGCCTTACTTATCTTTGCATTCTCTGGGGTCCTTTTAACATAACTCAATAGGTATTTCTTGAATTTCCAGAGGGTTCCAGAAGTTTGAGCAACCTTTATTTGGGGAAAAAAAGACCTTACTAATAACTAATATAAAGCTTGGATATCTTTAATGAACCCAATGAAAAGCTATTCACACATATTTTTACTTAAATATATTTCAAATGTGGTAGACTGTAATTCAAAAACATCTGACAAGCGTTTCCAAATTCTAAGGGGGAAGGAGAAATAGTACATAAGAACTTGTGACTTTGCTATTTCCCCACCAAAAATGTCTGAAAATGTGGTTAAATAGCTGTAAGTAAGGTGAGATTTTAAAGTGGCTTTCATACTTTCCATAGAGCACAGACTTGGCAGTAACTGTCTTACAGTTCAACAGCAATGCTTAAGGGGCTAGTATTGGATATTGCAAATCTACTGAGGCAATGCACCTCGAAATAAGTCTAATTTAAAGAAGATTTAAAACATACTGAAAGTTGTTAATATGTCTTAATTATAGGTGGAGGTAAACTCAAATCAACAATCCCTCCTAAAACGACTTTTAGGTATGATATTATAATAAAAGGGGTTCACCTTTAAGTGTCACAAAATGTCAAGTTCATTAAATAAGACAATTTATTTCAAAGAAGAAAGTTAGCACTACTTGGTTCTTGGACACAACATAACGACCTGTAGCTTGTCCACCACCCCCACCATCACCTTAGAAATAGGAAAGCAAGGCTTTAGTTAAAAGTTTCCTTTCTACGGTCTTTCAGGAAAGAAAAGCTCCAACAACTTGCTTTGGACCGAGTTAAAGAGATTATCTCCCTTTTTCATTACGACTGTGTCTTTCAATGAATTGAAGGATAAGATCAAAGTGCATTCATATTCATGTGAATTATCGCTGTTGACTTGAATAATGATGGATTTCACTGTTTTATTTAAACTGAAACCACGAACACCGCTGCTTGTGAGTCTACACCCCTAACGCTGTAGAATTTCTGCTATGAGGACTCAAAAGCCAAGCAATTTGGTCTGACAACCACGTCATTTCCATAATGTACTTCAGTACAGAGGACTTTTCATTGGAATCGGTTACATTTCTATACAGTCTTACTGTGAAATTTCTGACTCCTTTCCAACATTCTCAATAAAATTCCTAAGTTCAGTAAACACATTTCCAAAATAGTAGTGAATAAATTGTACTGGGAAGACACGGTGGTGTTTAGAAAGCATCTAGCTTTAGTGTTATCAGTAATTAGCTCAGGAGAGTGTTTTTGCTTTGAACATGATTCATTACAGTTCGTTTTCCAGCGTAACTGAAGAACTCAGAGTAAGCTTGTGAAAATGTGTTTACCAGCTGCTTCTTTCTAAATATGTCTCATGACAATTTTCTTAAAATAATTTTACTTGGGTTCTCTTCAAACTGCCCCATCATTTTTTGAGGAGAAAGAGGTTATCAGATATAACTGAATCTACCACTTTTGCCAAATGATCATTCTGCTCCAATAATTTATCTATTAAAATGCTCAACACTTTGGAGAACGCTTCTTAGGAAATACATTACAATAAAGTAAACTTATAATTAAATAATGTAAGCAACATTTAAAATAGACTTAAGAAAATGCATTTTCATGAACTTTAAAATACATAATTCATATAATTTCTCTAAACTTAAAGGAATTCAATGCAAGGCAAGTCTATTATATAGCCATGCTCTGCAATGGGTTTTGTGAATATTCTTTCCCATAAAGATAATTGCTTTTAATACAGTTACTTGATATCACTCTTAAACTTCTGTCATAAAGTATTATACATAACCATCACATTTAAAAATAAAAAAATTAAAAAAAAATGTCTTCTAATTGGGCTACAAGGAGTCCCAATTTTCACTATCCCCATTACATGTCCTTACACTCTTAAAACCAGGAGTTTGTTAGTAAATTTGTTTCTCTTTGCGATTTGACCATAAACAGACTGAATTTATTTATATACTTCCACGTTTATTTGTAAACTTTCAAGACCTTTAACCTTGACTTATAATTAAAATAAGCAATTGCGTATTATTTCACCAACGGGTGGGGGGAGCAACTCCCCTAGAAGAGAAAGATTCTTTATAGGTTCTTTATAGATTCATTTCCTTCCTGAGACCAAATCTGTCTTACTAATGGTTAACTTATTGAGAAAGGCATTAGTCTTTTATTCATATAAGTAGTTATTAATCTTTTTTTATGCCGTTCATATGAAAACCTATATTCTTCACTTTAAAAAATAAACATGGGGTAACGTTGGAGTACGAGGTCAATTGAAGCAATCCAGTTTTAGCAATATTCAGATATTTCCTCTGAAATAGCAAAAAATGACAGTTGTGTTCTGTAGTTGACTTGAAGTAACGAAGGTACAAATTGTAGCGGAAGCATCATCTATGAAACAGTGAGATGTCCCGGAATTTAGTCTACATTTTAGCGGAGCTCACTCTCCACTCTTGTTAATTTCTGTGGTGGAAACAGACGTGTGGAGTTGATAACCAGGCTGCGCTATTTTTGTGAAAGACGAAACCTTGAAAACCTTGTCTCTGTACTTTTGCAGTATTTTCCTCAATCCAGAGGATGCAGTCAGTTATTCTTCAGAGTAATCAACGCACAAGACGTATTTGTTTGAGGCTTGATATAGTGAAATTACGTCAAAAACTTAAAAGTGAGGCTCGCACATGCGCAGTGAGATGCAGCTGCTTTTTTCTTTTTTAATAAACTACTGGCTCCTCTAGGGATCTTAGGGAGCAGACTGATGTAAACTGGTGCCAGGTTCCCATCTCCCACTCCTGGCAAGGAGAGTCTGAAGCCTCTCTCCATCTCCCCCCCATCGACCCGGCTCTCTTTATAAGTCCGGCGGGCAGAAAGTCATGGGGAAGCGGAGCAGATCCGAGTGGCCGGGGCAAGCTCTTCTGGCTGCGCCAGCGCCGCGGGCCCTCGGTTCCCGGAGTTCCCGGGTCTCCTCCGCCCGCTCCAGGCTCGCCCCCGCGAGTTGGCAGCATCTTTCCCGGGCCCCCCGGGCTGCGGCGTCTCCGGGATGCCCAGGCTGGGATCTCTCCCCGAGACCCAGCTGGGCAGTGCGGTTCGAGCTGGAGGCCGGGCCCAGGGAACCAAAGCGAAAGGGTAGAGGCCTCCTTTATCTTACAAACCCTCTGCCCAGCAAACCTCGACCCTGCGGGAACCGCAGTCGGCCACAGCCCCCTTCCCTCGCGAGTCCCCGGCCGGCGCCCGCGGGGCGGCGAGGAAGCAGGAAAGTTGGATTTCGCCTCCTCGCGTCCGCCCGTACAGCGGCCGCCGCGCCCCGGGTCCGCACCGGGAGGCCCCGCCGGAGGATGGTCACCCTGGCGGAGCCCCAGCCGACCTCTGCCGGCGGGCCCGGCCTGCAACGCGTTTCCGCACTCGCGCCCTCTGCAGCGCGGCCCCCGCCTCTTCCTCCCGCGACAGCCGCGGGTCCTACAGCCGGCGCTCTGGGCCCTGCATCCCCCGCGCCTCCTTGACGGCCTTGCCTAGCCATTCACCGCGGGAGGCTCGCGTGTTTCCAATCCGAACGTCGACCTGACCCCAACCCCAACTGATTCCCAGCGCCCCTTCCCCCGTTAGCTGGGCGTTAGACCGCGAAGCCGTTGTCGGAGTTCGAGAACTCTGGACTCGGCTCTCATCCCCCAGCTCTCAGCCGCCCCCCACCCCAGCTGGAGCGCACTGGCCTGAGCGAATGAATGCTTTCTTGGCACTTTAGCTTTAAATACCCACATTCTTCTTCCCCTTAGGCTCCAACACCCCGATCAACCCTGAACGTAGTTAGGTGCCTGCCAAAGCCAGCGCCGTCGAGCGTGGAGACCCCCGCCCAGCACGCGACAGGAACCGCAGGCGTCCCGCTTTGCGGCGTCCGCGAACCTCCGGCTCCAAGGCTTGTATAGGAACCGCACCTGAGGGGTGTGTGGGCCGCGTCCTCCATGGTCTTGGTCCAGATGCGGTCCTGATGGGCTCTAGGGGTCGTTTCCTACCTGGAACCTTCCATTTTTGGCTCTCGTGTCGCGTACTAGAAATTGTTGGGAAAGGAGTAATGTCTACCTTCTCTGAGACAAGTCCACCAACGCCAAGATTTTAAAGCTAAACTGCTAGGAAAGCATTCGCTCAGGCGGGCGCGCTCCAGGGTAGGTGGGCGAGAGTGAAGCGACCGACTGACTTCTATGGCAGGGCGCTTAGGGTTTTCTATCTAGTGAAGCAGAAGCATGGTTTGGGTACAATTTTTAATTACTTACTGAGACAACTCACTAATGTCTTCAAAAAGATGTTCACATAACACACACACACCAAGCAGCAATAATTTGTAATTGCCTTAGAAAATGTTATACTGTATTTCAGACTTCTACAGCAAAAGCATCCATTTTTAGTATCAGTCACCTTATGTTATGTAGTGCCTTTTGGAGGCGAAATTATTCGTGTGTGGAATCACACTAATCATGGCTTTCTTTGGAGGTGAAAGAGTTGAGTTCAATCTCTGCATCCACTGAATTAGTGGAAAGGAAAACATGTGAAGGTATATCTTTGGAACTTTGGGACCAGCTAAATCACTGTCATCTTAGCATTCTATTGGCTTTAACACCAAAAAGAAACATAAAATTTTAAGTTTAAAATGTAAGGAGTAGACCTTTTAAGAGGTTTGGAAAGGAAAGAATAGGAAATAAAGATATAAACACAATGAACACATAGAAATGTTAATCTTCTCCTTCACAGAAGTGTCTGAATATCTTCTGTTCTGCTAACAAATTTGACGACACAACTGGATGGTATGTTCAGACCTAGATGTAAAATCCTAAGGTTATTTCCAATAGGAGGGGCAATGCAAGATTTAAGATAGTCATATGTTTGCTTTCATCACTATAGATAATGTTTTGTTTGCACTAGCTTGGTTATGGAGTACATAATGCCCTTATTTTTTAATTCAAGTATGTAAATACTGAGTTATTTCAAAACTTTTAGACTTGGTATTGGCAAAGTGATTATTGTATTCTCATAACTCGAATAATTACATGCAATTTCCAGCTGAATCACTTTTTAAGTGCTAACATGTTTTAATTCTTTGGGGGTAGGGGAAGAGATTCAGATCTAGATAAAATTCAGCTAATTTTTGTTTAAAAACAAGAAGACTTTTACTATAGAAATGATGTTTTAGATTTTCTCACCTCTTCCCACAGGTTACCCTGAGTCCCTCGTCTTTGCTCCCGAAGCACTGACAGCACTTAGGGCAATTACAGCCCTTAACTCAGTGGCAGGTGTTCAGTACATGCTCATTGAATGAATTAATAATTTCTTTACTGTCTATCTCCTAGTAGACTTCATGTCCTGGAGGGCAGGCACATTCTGTTACTAGCAAAGGGTCTGGAACACATTGATATTAAATATGTGTTTGGCTTGGTGAAGGGATAACACACACACACACACTTGCTTCACCTCAACAGCAGTTTTTAAAACATAGATGTAATATCTAATTTGCACATTTAAAGCTTTAACTTCTAAAATTTAGCTAGGAGCTGAAGGAAAAAACAAAACAAAACACCTATTTGTTAAAAGTAGCAGTTTCTTTTAGGCATATGCAGAATATATTCCCATAATGGGATTTTGTGAATTCCCAACAGAGATTTTTAAAGAGAAACAAGACAGGATTTTTAAACTGGCTTTATGTTGATGTCTTTTTCAGTCTCCTTTGCATAAATAAAGAATTAAATGCAAAAGTGTTTTTGAAGACAAATATTTTGATTAGCTTTTAACTAAAGGAGCCAAATCTTCCAAATAAATCTCTACTGGAAATACTTTTTCAAGTTGTTCAGGGAATATGCCATTGTTTCATTCTCAATCAAATGTATACTTTAATGTGCCAAGCACATTGTGTACCTGTATTTAATGTCAGCTGATACTTTAAGAACAGTAATCTTACACTTTTTTTTTAACTGAAGCATCCTTTTGCCTTGTTTTCTTTTGCACTGCTTAACTGTTAGTTTAAAGGTATGTATGTGACCATGAGGCATTAATTTAACTTGATAAAAAAGAATGGAACTATGTTTTAAAGTTAGTAAGTTCAAAAGTGGGTCAGAAGATATAAAATGGCTTTCTCACCAGTAAAAGTAATTTGTTAGCCATACTTTATATTTGAATTCTAGCAACTTCATTTATATGTATATTATGATCATTTTGTTACATTTCTCATTTAATTTTAAAGACTTACAAAAAAGAAAGCTAGAATAAAGAGCAAAGATATGTCTTTAATATGTCCAGTTTCAGATATGAAGTAGGCATCCTATATTGTGTTTCATCAGAAGAACACAAATTATTCCATGGCAGATACTCAAACTCTATAGTTAAAAATAACTTATATAGCATTTGAACTTAAGTTTTAAAACTTTTATAGCATTCCATAAGTAGAGTGTTCTGTTATGTTTATAGGTTTAGACCTTTCTTTTTTCACTATTGAGGTCTTATCTCAACACTTTTAAAGTAGGAAATAGTAAAGCAATTACTAAAAATGGCTTAGGAGTTTGAGTTGTTTATTTAAGGACTGAAACCAAATATGCAACCTTTTAGTTTTAAGGGGATTTCTTTTCATAATGCAACAAGGAACTGAAAATAAAATTACAATGGTTTATTTGCAATCTTATTTATTCAGTCTGTCCCCCCCCCCCATATCTCTAAATGGGGACACACAACAATTTTAATTTTAAAGGACTTATTCCCTTACGGAAAGGTAGAGATCATTGTGAAACTTATGTCTTGAAGTTAAGTGATTGTGGGTATTACTGGCTTCTGAACCGCGGAAGCAAAAGACATGCACCTGCTCTGGGGGTGGCAGGGAACACACTTATTCTTCCCTCTGGTTGTTGGTCCATTCTCCAACTCTTTGGAGCTCCACAAAATACAGGACTTCATCAGGGTGAGATCTCAAAGATTATTATACAGAACTCACCTCAACTCATCTTGCTAAGTTTATATGCTCTCTTCTGTTGAAGAAGAGATGTCAAGAGGTCTCCTGTCTTGGCACTACTCAGCAACAGATGTGACTATATACTGACTTGACACGTGGTGAAATTGTAGTTTCTGGTAGAAAAGCATTTAAAGTTGACACCTGTCACTGAAATATTTGGTATATAGTTTTCAAAGGTAAGCTAGAAGCCCCTGATAGACTAAATACTTCGTGAAAAGACACTGAGTAAAGAGTTACATGACCTAGGGAAGTCTGTTTAAAATAATTTTAATCAAGATTTTCCAGGTAAAGATTCTCTCTCCTTCTGTTTTGGAAATTTCAACAAGTAAAATGAAGCTTAAATTTAAAAGACAAAAAGTTTGAAAATCACAAAAAAGTGAGCAAACAGTAAAGTTAGTAGTCATTAGGAGAAAGGTAAGGCAGACAGAGCATTTGTCATGTTGTTTCCTTGTCTGCTTTTCTCATTGAATCCCTAGGAGTGCTTATCAAATGCTTTCAATACAGTATAATTAAGTGTATGAACATCGTTGTCTTGACCCTCCAGGAATCTAGAAGCCAGCAATTCCAGGTGTATTAAAAACTGGATTAAAAAGGAAAACACTCCACAGGTTGCATGAATAATAATGTACTTATCAAATTACACAACAACACGTGTGAGATTTCTCTTGTCTGTCGAAGCAAAGACAATTTGCGTGATGCAGGATACTTGTCTTGCCGCACTTCAATCATACTCTCTCCGCGCACTGGGTAACCGCCTGGACCCAGCCCGCGCCGCAGTCAGGAAATAACGCTGATCTGGGTTCGGTTTGTGAAGCACTCCCTATTGATGCAGTGCTTCTGTAAAGCGCCTTCCTGGCGTGGAGAAAGACCCTCGACGGTGCACAGCAGAGGCAGCGGTTTGGCAGATTCCCCCGGCGTTGGCCGTTTTCGCGTCGCCACCCGGCTTGGGGCGCCCAGGCACCGAAGCCGTGACGTCACGGCGGAGACGGGCCGTTGCCGCGAGACGGCCGCGTTCCGGTTCCGGTCGGTTGCCCTGGAGACGCGGATACACAGAGAAACGGATCTCCTCTGAGGCTGAGCCGTCCCGGTGGCCGCTCTCTCCTTGGACTCGCAGGCTGTGTGCCGACGAGCTGGTGTCGCCGCCGAGTTTCTCGAGGGCAGAGCGCGGCTACGGACGCCATGAGCCAGAGGCAGGTGCTGCAAGGTAGGGCCTGGGGCTGGCGGGGCGCCTTGACGGGCTGGCGGCTGGGGCGGCGGGAGCAGCGAGGGCGACAGGGGCAACGCGGTCGATCCACTCCTCTGTGTCTTTGCCCAGCAGTGTTCGAGCAATACCAGAAAGCTCGGACCCAGTTCGTGCAGATGGTGGCGGAGCTGGCGACCAGACCCCAAAACATCGAGACGCTGCAGAACGCGGGTGAGCCCCTCACCCCGAATCCAGTTCGCTCCGCACACCGGCTCCGCGTTGCCGCGTGCCTCTGACCTCGCCTCGCTCGGAGTCCCCGAACCCACGCCCCTTTGTCGCCCCTCATTCCGTATCCCCCGCCCCTGATTGCTCCGGGTCCCCGGTCCCACGCCTCGTCCTGGCCCCTTGCTCGCCCGCGTCCCTGCGGGCTCAACTGTTAGGGAGGGGTAGGAAGGGTGGCGGGACGGCGTCCCTAAGTTTCTCCAACCACTTCGAAGGCTGTAGGAACGTTCAGTCTCTTCAGCGGGTCTTTTGCACGTGAGGCCAAGAGGATAAAGCTTCCAGATTGGTGTGAGAAGGGCCGCAAGTCTCTATCTATACTGCAATCAGACAAGTGTCAGGTTGAAAGTTAATGCGGTACGAATTGCTTGAAAGTTATTTTACGTGAATGGGAATATACCCAAATCAGACCCATTTTGTCTGGGTGCAGTTGTATGTCACCCTGCCTTTGATCACCTTCGACTTCCTCACAGCAGAGGAATTCCAATGTGGTTGACACATTATTTCTCATTCTGAGTTAGTGAAAGAGGAATGATATGCTTGAATCTTTTGCAAGCGATTCAGAGTAGGTAAAGAACTGGCTTTGAGAAATCCCATGGTGCTCTCATTTCATCCCTCAGTCCGAACTTGTCTAGATTCCTTAGTTGGTGTGTGTGTGGTTTGAATCTTAAGTATTAACATAAATGGACTGAGAAAGTAATAGTGGAAATATATATGATTAAGGATAACTTCTACCATCTGAATTCAAAGTAAGGTAACATTTTATGGCTACTGTGTCATGAGAAATTTTCAGTTTATAGGATGCTATTTTAAAAATGTATTAAATTAGCATAAAGTTAAAAGAAAATTAAGACATATTTACAGGGCAAGAATGTTTAGACATAATGTTTCCTCTGGGTTTCTTTGAGGAAATTACTACTGCACCTGTGTGCTAATCTGTTTTGTCACTGGAATTTTGCTGTCTATTTCCTGTGTGTTTTAACGGGGGAGTGGGGGAAGGTGGTACGCGGGCTGTATTTAGAATGGAGGAAGTGTATTTGATTTTATTTAAATCTCCTACTCAGAGACCTTTGTGAATGGATACTTACTATTTACAAATCTTTAATTTCTGGACAATATGTTTACACTTGAACTAAAACATTGTCTTTAGAAAGCTGATAACTACAAGGGAGAATGATTACTGCTCTTTCAAAAATTTAATATGGAAACATTAAGATATAGATAACATTTAGGGTATAGAGTAATCCTATTCCCGTAAGTGTACAATGTAGACTGTATTATGGAATTTAAATCAAACCAAATTGTTCAGGCTGCGTGACTATCAGTGTAAAAGTGACTTAGATATGACATTCTTAAATAGCCAGCTATTTCCACTTATGGCCTGGCCTATGAAGGAATGGACTAGAAAGAGAATATAACTTAGTGATTTGAAATTATCTGCACTTGATTTGATGGCATGCTAAGATTTTTCTTTTCTTGAGGAACTTAATATTTCATGTTACTGAGATTCAATTTAAGTGTTCCTTTAGTGATTTTAAATAGAGACAGATAATGAATATCCCAATAGACTTTTAATTAAAAAACTAACCTGTAAGTTTTGTTATGAAAACTTTTCTTTCTTAATAATCGCTTAATTTAATGATTCAATTGATTTGTTCTTTAAAGAAACATCGTGGATTTAAAATCGTTTTCAAATGAGCTACAGTATGTGTGTATCTATTATATATTATGATTAAGATTTTTTTTTTCAGGCAGGTGCTTTCATTTTGGTATCATAAGATATTGATACATTTTACTCCTTACTTAAACATTCTGTCCACATATCTGGGAAGATTTTCTTTTGTTGTTATTTTCTCACTTTCTGTGCCCTAATAAATTACTTAAATACAATATGTATCATAGATTCAAGCTAATGTGAAAAACATTTTCCACAGTGATCAATAGTTCGGTTGTTAAGAATTCATTTCAGTGTGAAAAAAATTAAAGGTGAAAATTATTAACGGAATTTTATTTCATTTTTAATCTCTGATCCTTTTCATTGCATTTTGATGTGCTAACAAGAGAATTTGCCATATTAAACATGTCCAAAAGAATTACCACAGCAAACTTAAAATGTTGGAAAATCTTTTCTTCAGAGTTTTTGTGCAAGAATGAACTTAATTTTTAATCAAAATTGTTACTAGAAAGAACAGTGTGCAATGTGTTTATAATCTTGGTGTTTTTTTTTTTCTTTATTAAGTTCAGGTTTTATTCATCCTAGAGCAAAAGAACGTAAATAAAAACATTTAAAAGTTTAATGTTTGTTATAAAATCTTTTTATGTACCCTCAAACCCTGTATGTTTGAACCATTGTTACATCTTGCAGCTGTTTAAGAATGAATTTTGATACTTCCCCTGTTTGAATAATCAGTAACATATGACCGTATTAGAAGAGATAATACATTGTTACTTCTACCAATTGTAGAATTTCAGCAATTGGAGGTGGTTGGTTAGTTATAAAATATAAGAAAGGTGTTTTGTGGCGTATTGGAATACCACACCACTCTTACGTCTGTTTAGGAGGGCTGCTTCTAAAATAAGCTAATAAAATCTGCAAGAAATTATTTTTAAACTGCTTAGCTATATAAAATAAACTCCTTAATCAGCTATTTATATAAGAGAATTGAGATAAAGTTTAAAATGATACTCTAATATTTTACATATACTGTAGTAAAACTGAAACGGCAAATTGTAGTTATGCACATTTTCAGAAGAGTAGGAAGAGAAGTTTGTATAACACTTTTAAGTATACATCCAATTGAAGCTAACTTGGAGACTGAGGCAATTTAATGGGTTCAGGATTCAAGAAAATAACTAATATATATTGTTGATATAAAATTATTTTAAATTACATTTGTCCAGAACAGGGTAAAAATCCTCAGATTAACTATATAGCATTTCAATATTCTATGAGAAGGGAAACCTCCTAGTAAGCATTTATAATATACTTCAAACATATGCTGGCATAAACCATAATTCTCTTACAAAAACTATTGTTCCAAAGGATATTGAAAATGAAAAGAAAATTAGCAGAGCAACTTTAAAAACTTTAATAAATCATGCTGTAATAATCTGATGTATTTGGCAGTATGAGAGGCATCTTAGAGTTATAAATGTAAAAGTTAATTAGCTCAAAACATTGATTTAAAAAACAGGGATAGAGAGGTTTGCTACATATGTTTAAGTGGAAAATCTGCCAGGGAGCTATAAAAATTCTGAACTGTATGGACCTAACATTATGTCCTAAAAACATTATTGAGAATTTTATTCTGTGCTCCCAACTATTGTTCCTACGTGGACATTTATCTGATTTGTTATCTAAGAATTGGTACATAAATAGAAAATAATAGAGAGAGGGCTAGGGTCTCATTGCTTTTTTAGGAAAACTAGACAGTTAAAAAAAAAAAAATCTGAGCTATAGATGAGCCTGTAAGAGGATGTGGCTTAGAAGTAGCAAATTTTGTCGGTTAAAATTTAATGTTACACATTTAATGTTTTTGAAAAGTTATTTTTATTTTAGTACGTCATTATCCCACCTTACATATGAATGCTGCTACAGGGCCTTTGCACCTCTGCCTCAATCCTTTTTATACACTTCTTTGTCTAACTAATTTGTATTCATTCTTTATGGCTCTGTTTAGATGTTGATTCCTCAGGGAAACCTTTCCTAAGCCCTCACAGTAAATTAAGTCTTTAGATTATGCTTTCCTTGCTCTTGGTATTTCTCTCTCATAGTACTTACCACAGTTGTAATTAATTATTTAGTACTGTTTCTCCACTAGCTATAAATTCCATGCCTAGCAGAATGCTTAGCATGTTGTAGATGTTCAAAATGTTTAAATATAGACTGAAGGAAGGGGTAAATATTTCTCTAAGTGTTTTCATATATTTTAAAAAATTAGATTCTTACAACAGCTCAGGTAGTAGATAAGGTATCTTCTTCAGTGTGGATACTTAAGCTCAAAGAAGCTTGGATAATTGTCTTCATCACAAAGTGAGTTAATGGCCAAACTGGGACTAGAACCCAAGTTTCTTAATTGCTTCCTGGTCTTGCGCTTTATCTACTCTATCTTGTAGGTATTAGTAAGCCATTTATTCTAGGAATTTCTAATAAACTCTATTGACTATTGAAACAAGCCTACTGTTTAGGCCTTTGGGTAGCGTGGCTGTCTTATAATTGTGAAATCTGGTGGCTTTTGAGGTATCCTAGAGGACCATTATGGGAGTTTGAGTGGAGGCCATGTGTGGAGGATAACTTAGTTGATAAATACCTGGAAGATTGAAGGAGTGGGAGAAGTATTTTGGGCTTAAGCTGGCCCTAGAGCTCCAAAGGACCTTTAGGCTTCCTTTAGCTTCTTAGAATTATCAAACCAGGAGCTCTTTAAAATCACTCAGGAAAAAGTCTATAATCCACTGGAAGTTCAGAATCAGTATGGCACTTCAGAGAATTGTTGGGCTGAGAATCTGGCTGGAATCAAGGAGAGTCCAGAGGAGACTTATTTAGAGCCTAGGACGGTAAACTGCCCTGTAACTGACTGACTGTTCTGGGCATCGAGAACATGTGAGGTAAAGCTCCATAAAGGTAGAGGCACTTGGTATTTGTTGGTTAATTGATATGAGTGTATACTTAACACTTCTTCCCTTTGTTATCCCCCTCACCCCCCATGGCTGATACTATTTATTTTATGGGCCAATCTGTCATTTGGCTGAAAGGTGACCTCTGGGAGTGGTTTGAGTTCCAAGTTTAAAGAGTATCTCAGGGCCGTAGTCTTGGGGGTTTCTCTAGTCTCTATTGGTCCAGTGGGTCTGGCCTTTTTTTTTTTAGGAATTTGAGTTTTGTTTTACATTTTTCTCCCATTCTATCCAGGACCATCTATTGGGTCCCTGGTTGGTATTGTTGATAGTGGTAGCCAGGCGCCATCTAGTTCTTCTGGTCTCAAGGTATGTTCGTGTAGATTATTGGTTCTGTAGACTAATTTCTTCTTAGATTCTCTGGTTTCCTTCTTTCTCTTTAGCTCCGGATGAGTAGAGACCAATAGTTGTATCTTAGATCACCACTCAGAAGCTTTTAAGACCCCAGATGCTACTCACCAAATTAGGACGTAGAACACTGTCTTTATTATGAACTGTATTATGCCAAATGACTGAATTGCTCCACGAGACTATGGTCCTAAGCCTTCAAACCCAGTAGACCAATTCTGTGAGGTGTTTGGTTGTGTCTAGGAAGTATAACTGTGCCCCCATGTGCTTTATTTTATACTTGAAAGTATATGCAGCACACATAAACATGTATATACATAAGCCTACAGTTATTCATGTGTGCCTTCCTATATATATTTATGCATACCTATGTATCTGTGTAGCTTTATTATTTAATCATGTTTTGTATGAAATACTTTTGTTTCATGTTGATTGGGGGCAGAACTTTGGGATGTCAATTGAGCATACCCTAGCAGAAGTACCAGGGCTGCATCTTGAGAAAAATTTGGCCTTGCCTTGTACTGGGTGGAATGGCTTGTCTGAATGCAAGTCAGACTTCCTTAATTTTCAAACTGAAATATTGGTTTTGCCATATACCCCATGTTTTCTGTCATAAGTGTGGTTCAATTTTAAATTTATTGTTTGTTCGGATTCTGTTAAAAGTCTAGGTGAAAACAAATGACATTTATGCATGTATGTGTGTCTCCAAAGGAAATGCTGTCTATCCACTTTTCTATATATTCTAAATTCTCTTTGTCAATCACTACTAAATTATGTACATAGACTAGATTAGTTTTCCATAGAAATGTGTTTGTAGAATTAATTTAATAATATGCCCTCTTTTTTTTTAAAAAAAATTGAGGGCTTATTTAAAAAATACGAACTCAGATTTTTCCATTGCTCTTTAAATCTATCATTGATGACATTGTCCATTTTTTTAAGTATACTTCATATAAAGATACATTCTTTTATTCAACAAAAATGTATTAACTATTATATGTCACCACCACTCGTCTGTCAGTTTGTCATACTGTGGTGGCTTGCGTGTTGCTATGATTCTGGAAGCTATGCCACCAGTATTTCAAATACCAGCAGGGTCACCCATGGTGGACAGGTTACAGCAGAATTTCCTGACTAAGACAGAGGATACAGCCTTGCTTGTGGAAAGCGAAGAGGACTTAAAGCACTTACTAATGAAGATCAAAGGCTACAGCCTCCAATGTGGATTATGCCTCAACATGAAAAAAACAAAAATCCTCACAAGTGGGCCAATAAGCAACATTATGATAAATGGAGAAAATATTGAAGTTGTTGAGGATTTCATTTTACTTGCATCCACAATCAACACCCTTGGAAGCACAGTCAAGAAATCAAATGACGTATTGCATTAGGCAAACCTGCTGCAAAAGACCTCTTTAAAGTGTTAAAAAGCAAAAATTTCACTCTGAGGACTAAGATAACACCTGACCCAAGCCATGGTATTTTCAATAGCTTTTATGCATATGAAAGCTGGACAATGAATTAGGAAGACCAAAGAAGAATTGATGCCTTCAAATTATAGTGTTGGTAAAGAATATACCATGGACTGCCAGAAGAATGAACAACTCTGTCTTGGAAGAAGTACTACAGAATGCTCCTTAGAAGCGAGGATGGTGAGACTTCTCACAAACTTTGGACATGTTATCAGGAGGGATCAGTCCCTGGAGAAGGACATCATGCTTGGTAAAGTAGAGGGTCAGTGAAAGAGAGGAAGACTCTCAGTGAGAAGGATTGACACAGTGGCTGCAACAAATGGGCTCAAGCATCGCAGTGATTGTGAGGATGGCGCAGGACTGGGCAGTGTTTCATTTTGTTGTACATAGGGTCGCTATGAGTCAGAAGTGGCTTGACGGCACCTAACAACAACCAAACAACAACATTATATGCCAAAGTAGCTGCTAGGTATGAAACTTCAGGAAAAAAAAAATTGTTCCTACTTCTTTTATTTCACGAAGTGTTTTACTTCTAACTTCTGCTGCCAGGAAATTCAGGACTCTCTTCAGAGCTCAATTGCAGCAACTATTCCTAACCTACGTTTCTGATAAAACTATCAGCTGCCCTCCCCACCCCCGCCACACGGCTCCTAATCATTATTTTTGTATACATATTCTTTAGAGTAAACTATCTCAAAACATTTTAGAGTAGGTGGGGTATGAATAAAATAAAAATTTTAATTCCATTTGAAGATAGATTTTTAAATTGATTGCCTTCCCAATGTTTCCTCTTCATATATTTCCCAGCAAATCTCTTGGAGTAGGTAATGCTTTTAGTACTGTCTTATTTGCTCTGTATGCTGACCCCATTCCTAGACATTCCAATCTTTGGCTAGCATTAGGGTGTATTAGGTGTAACACATTAGCAAACAAAGCCGGACTAATTTAGAATTTGCAGGCCTCTAGAAGACTTTTAAATTAAAATAGAATTATATCTAGGTGGGGTTATTTTAGGTGAAGGACCAGTTTAAATGGCCCAGTGAGTTCCTCTTTATGCATTTGCCTATTCTAGATGTTTTATAAGTGGGATCATACAATATTTGTCTTTTTGTGTCTGACGTATTTCACTTAGCATAATGTTTTCAAGGTTCATCCATATTGTAGCATGTATCAGAATTTCATTTCTCTTTATGTCTGAATAATTCCATTGTATATATACCACATTTTGTTTACCCATTCATCTGTAGATGGACACTTGGGTTGTTTCTACCTTTTGGCTATTATGAATAATACTGCAGTGAACACTGTGTACAAGTATCTGTTTGAGTCCCAGCTTTCAAGCTTTTTGGGTATGTACCTAGGGGTGGAATTGCTGGGTGATATGATAGTTCTGAGGAACCACCAAAATGTTTTCTGCAGTGGCTGTACCATTTTACATTCCCACTAGCAGTGCATAAGGGCTCCAATTTCTCTGCTCCCTTGACAATACCTGTCATTTTCTGTTTCTTTTTTCATTTTTTTAATGTATATATCTTTTATAATAGTCATCCTAGTGGGTATGAAGTGGTATCTCATTGTGGTTTTAATTTGCATTTCCCTAATGGCTAATGATGTTGAGCATTGTTTCATGTGCTTATTGACCATTTGTATATCTTCTTTGGAGAAATATCTATTCAGGTCCTTTGTCCACTTTTTTATTGTGGTAAAAATATATATAACAAAACATTTGCCATTTCAACATTTTTTATGTGTGCAATTCAGTGGCATTAATTACACTCATTATGTTGTACAACCATTACCACTATCTGTTTCCAAATTTTTCCATCACCCTTAACAGAAACTTAGTGCCCCCTAAGCAATGACTCCCCGTTTCCCTCTAAAGATGAATGGGTAAACAAAATGTGGTCTATCCATATGATGGAATATTACTCAGCCATAAAGAGAAATGAAGTCCTGATATATTCCACAACATGAATGTACCTTGTATATTCTTAATAGATATTTTTGGTGAATAAATTATTCATTCTGTGGTATTTGTTATTTCATTCCATAATATTATGTGGTAGAAATCACTTTAAGAGCTAAAAAAACAAAGAAGAGGTAACCAGCAACTAGATGTCTATACTATGACTCAAATGGATACGAAGTCCCAGTTTGTAGAACAAAGTTGAGATGTTAAATATCTGTATAAAACACAGTAGAAAGAGGTTTTATATATATCACAGTAGAAAGAGGTTATATATATATATGTATATATATATATATAAACTATGTACATGTAATATGAGAATAAGGAGCTGTGGTGGCACACTGGTTAAAGCAATTAGCTGCTAACTGAAAGGTCGGTGGTTCGAACCCACCGGTTGCTCTGCAGGAGGAAGATGTGGTAGTCTGCTTCCATAAAGATTACAGCCTTGGAAACACTATGGGGTGGTTCTACTCTGTCCTGTAGGGTCACTATGACTCGGAATCAACTTGATGGCAATGGGTTTGATTTTGGTAATATGAGAATGAATGAATTTTTTTTCATTGGAAATGTTTGACGTTTTTCTTCCTGATGATTTATATATGCCAATGGCATGCAAAAATTTGTCCTACATTGTATAAGGAATTAAAGGAAAGAGTTGTGGCTATTTTCCAGTCTCCACTAGATTGTTAGTTTCTTGAGAGTAAGAGCTGCCTTAACTCATAAATGTATTCCTATTGCTTGCTACTTGGTAACCCCTAATCTGTTTTTTGAATGAATGATTATGGACAGTATTAGCAAGCTTATTTATTTTTTCACATAACTGAATTGCAGTGTAAGTATTAGAAGCAGTGTCTCTAATATGGCACTAGAATGAGAAAAATAGAAAAGGAACTCAAAGCTATAAGTTGGAGAGGAGGACATCATAAAGATTTATCCTATAAGTTAAATTTCAAAATATTTTCACACCTTTTAATCAGCTTTTATAGAGTTGTTTTCTAGGTATTCTAAACCCACCAAACTCATTGACGTTTCGTCAATCCTGACTCATAGTGAACCTATAGGACAGGGTAGAACCTGTAGGGTTTCTAAGACTATAATCTTTATGGAAGCAGATTGCCATATCTTTCTCCCACGGAGCATGCTGGTGGGTTCGAACCACCAACCTTTCATTTAGCAGCTGTGCGCTTAACCACTGTGCCACCAGGGCTCCTTTTTCTAGATATTAGGGAATAATATATGATTATTTTTAATATTGAATATAATATTAGATAGTACCTGTTGGGTCCTTTAGTGGAGACCCCAATAAGGTCATCACTCCTCACTAGTGGCCTTGTTTATCAGATATTTTAGTAACTATTCAAACTGCTGTAGTTTATGGACTCTAAATTTTCATGCATTCACTCACCATAGATCTCTGGATTCCTAATGGGCAGGAAGGTAAGAAAAAATTTTTTTTGTATATGTTATGTATGCTTCTTTCCCCTTTTTTTCCTTCTTTTTATCTTTCAATTCCTCTTGGATTTTATGTGTATTTTTAGGACCAAACCAAACCCACTGCTGTTGAGGCGATTCCAACTCATAGCAACTCCATAGGGTTTCCAAGGCTGTAAATCTCTACGGAAGCAGAGTGCCACATCCTTCTCCCATGGAGCTGCTAGTAGTTTCGAACAGCCGACCTTTAACCACTGCACCACCAGGGCTCCTTGTTTTTAGGACAAACCTATAATTAGAATAACAAAGTCTCCATGGCTAATCTGTGTAAAAAGGAAAAACAGATCCCTTTAGAGAAAGAGAAGCACTTGGGAACTGATGATAATGAAGCACTAAGTGGCAATTCAAGAAATAGAAATTTGGGGCAGTATTTATGATAATTTATTTTGTTCTCCAATGAAGATGACCGTATTCAAATAAAGATATTTCAGACTGACACTTTAGCTTTTACTTTTATAGGGTTTGAGATTTTTAAATTTTTCAAAATTCTCGTGCTATTATTTGAACTAAGGAATATACGAAAAGTATGATAGCGCAGGCATATCCATACAACTTTGGTGTTGGATACTGGAATAGAAGGAAAGAAATTGTGAGTCATTTTATTGGCCTTATATTTCATCAGCCAGATGCCGTAGAAAAATGAAGGGGGAAGTATATAAAGCAGAAAATGCCTTTGAGTATATAAACAATTGAAATATCTTTTTGGGAGAGAGGCAGGGAGCAAAATATTTTACTGCTAAAATTGCAAGTGGAAATCTTGCAAAATTGGGACATTTGTGATAGATTAGCTAAATAATGTAACTAATAATAAATATATAATTAAATATTATACAGTCAGACAAATTAATCCGTTGTTCCAATTCTTAAGTTCAGAGTTCTTGGAATTTAATTGAAAATATCTTATTGAATAACCCAGTATGGATTGATTTCCCAATTATGTTTCAAGAAATAATAAGCTACTGCCTTCACATAAATATGTCAAGTGAGAAAAAAAAAATACCAAAATGATCAGGAAAAAATAACTAACATGAAACAATTGTGATTCTTTTTTCAACTATCTTAAGCATACTTAAATACTTTATGTTTTTTGACCTAATTAATACATTTATTATGAAACTTTATTATGAAACTTTAAATATGTTAACAAATTCAGCTTTTCTCTTTTGAAGTAATGACTACTATTTTACTTAACATTATATATATTATAAAAAATATCAACTAACAAAGCAAACTACAAAGAAGAGATCAAATTGTTTTAAATCCAACTTTCCAGAAATACCCTGTCTTAACATTTGACAGTCATCATTCTAATACCTTATTCTGCAGTTTAAACTTTTTGTTGTGAGATGTTTCTGAAGTTATCCATATAAAAAATACAGATAATAATATAAACAAACCCACAAACATAGACATATAAATTTGTTTAACATGAGCTATCCACACAATTGTCTAGGCTGTGACCTAAGTGTTAGTGCTATGTTCCTGTAAAACTGAACAAAGTTAATTAAGCAGCCTGATTGGGATTCAAACTTGCAACTATGGCCTTATGTAAGATGATCTAACCAAGCTAACTTGACATAAAAATGATATAAAGACTAAATGAAATTGGAAGGTATGAAAGCCACCGGTCACATCATTAAATGTATCTGTGATAAGCGTCATTGTTTCCTGCTTGTGTTATTTGGTAATGCTATTTATTTTCTCATTTTGCTCTAATCCTAAATGTAAATGTTTTCTTTTTATTCTGTTTTAAACATTTCTGTATATAACATTTATAAAATATTTGTTTTTATGTATCACTGGGGTTTTTTTATAAAGAAAAGATGTAACAGCCTCAAGTTGAATACCAAACCTGTTGCCATCAAGTCAATTCCGACTGATAGTCTCTGTAGGACAGAGTAGAACTACCCCATAGGGTTTCTAGGGCTGTAAATCTTTATGGAAGCAGACTGCCACATCTTTCTTCCGTGGAGCGGCTGGTGGGTTTGAACCGCCGACCTTTTCGTTAGCAGCCAAGTGCTTAACCACTGCACAACCAGAGTTCCTTATTCAAGTTGACTAGCTTGGTGTAAATTAAGTTTAGAAAGTCAAGGGTATTATATTCCAGTCAGTTCAAATTCTGTCATTATCTTGATTGTAACCTTAGGCTAAAACACCATCATTAAAACAAATAGCAGTTGACTATCTTGCATATTTTATAGTAAGGTAAAACTAGTATCAATAGTTGGAGTATTCACTGAAATGACCACAATGTAATTATGATTTATCTTCCTTTCCCCACCTCACCATTGTTTCAGTACATATTATTTATTTAACAATTATCAATAAAGAATGTCTATATTTCTTACCTGGCTCCACATTTACTTTGACAATTTACCTTCCTCAGCCTCAATTTCTTTATCTGTGAAATAGAGATAACAGGGCCTACTTCACAGGTTTGCTATGAGGGTTAAATGAACTAATATTTTTAAAAATTCCTAGAATGATTCTTGGTATATAATAAATGCTCAATAAATATAAGCTACTTTTATTATTGTTGCTGTTATGATGATGATGATGTGACCTACTATCTATTCAACTCTGGGGTGAGTATTATGAGAGCTAGTAATAAGATATATGTCATCTCAAGGAACTCATTTATTTATTTGGAGATAATGTCAGAAATCTTTATTTGCAGCTCTCATGAATGTGAGACTCTAGCAAAATGGTTCTCTTAGCTCCTTTGCTGATATAGACCCTGTTAAAATTTCTGTAATAAACTGTAAGTGCAATTGGAATCAAAGAAAAGACCAAACTGAGGTCACTGGGGAAGACTTCATTGAGAAGAAAGCACCTGAACTGAGCCTTGAAAGATAAGATTTGCAAAAGCTGAGATAAAAACCTACTTTTTTTTTTTGAGCACTAGACATATGCTAGGCATTATACAGTAAGCTTTACAACCTTTTTCTGCATTTCTCATGACAACACTATCGGGTCACATAATATATGCTGAATCAGGGATTTAAATTCTTATCTAACTACAGAGCCTTTGTTATTTCCATTCAGTGCTGCATCTTTGATAATTACAGGTTTTATTAGTCAGTGTATTGGCCAGATAGATGCTTCCTGTTATCCCATTTTTAGTGAATACATGGAGCCCCTGGGTGGTGTAAACAGTTAACATGCTTGGCTGCTAACTGAAAAATTGGAATTTTGAGTCCACTTAGAGGTGCCTTGGAAGAAAGGCCTGATGATCTAATTTTGAAAAATCAGCCATTGAAGACCCTATGGAATACAGTTGGAGTACAATTTTACTCTGACATACATGGGGTCACCATGAGTTGGAGTTGACTCAACAGCAACTGTTATTTGTTTTTAATTTTAATTTTTTGATTTTTCCCTTAATTTTCTTGTCTCCATAGACACTGAATTGTGTGTTTGCTTTTTCATTAAATTTTGCTGATTTCTGTTCATTCATAATTTAACTCAGGTGTAATGTCTTTGCTGAGGCCTCTTCTTCTGGATGTGGTCCCAACAATTCAACAGACTGCAGCTTTGGCTCTTGGGAGACTGGCTAATTATAATGATGACCTAGCAGAAGCAGTTGTGAAGGGTGACATTCTTCCACAGCTTGTTTATTCACTGGCAGAACAGAATGTAAGAATTAAAAAAAAAAAAAAAAGTTATATGTTTTTTGTTTTAGATTTTAAAAATTGATAGTTTGGATATAGTTCCATACTTGTATGTGTTAGAACTATTAGAGTGTTAACATGACCTTCAGTTCTCTGAACTGTGCATAATAACATCTTCAGGCTTTGGGGTTGATGATGCAGTTTTTCCCCATTACTGTTTATATAACGGGAAAAAAGATTTAATTTTGCTTTATGTATAACTTCTTACAATTAATATTTATTTAAAATAAAAAACACTTACTTAAAATTAATTTTAAGGATTATACATAAAGCAGAATTTCTGTGTATGAGAGTTTTAAACAAAGTTGTAAGATCAGTCTTAGGGGTGAGTGGGGGTCCTGTGCAAAAAAAAAGTTGGTTTCAGTAGTCCTTACATGCAGGTGAAATCAGGTTAATGGGAACGGTAAGGGACAGACTTAAAGGAAGGGGGAGAGAAGCAACCAAAAGGAAGAAGAGAATATGTATAATGGCAAGTTTGATAAAGCATTTTTTTTTTTTTTAACCAAGCATACAAGCATGCCAGCCCTTTGAAGGATCATCTAAGAATGCACTATTTTTCTCCCTCCTATCTGGTGCCATTTTGTATTTCTGTTCAGCACCACCTATTTGGTTTCCACAATAGTTAAGGACCTTCTTGGGTTGTTCATTCCACTCAGCTAGTTTAGCATTACCTAGGGATATACTTTTCTTGACATATCTTTAAGATTCAATTCCTATTTGTATAACAAAAAGAGAAACAGCCCAGTTTAAAAACAGGGAAAAGACCTGAACAGATATTTCTTCAAAGAAGACATACAGATGGCCAACAGGCACATGAAAAGATGTTCAGTGCCATTAGTCATCAGGGAAATGCAAATCAAAACTACATCTGCTAGGATGGCCGTAATAATAAAAGTGGAAAATAACAAGTGTGGTAAAGATGTGGAGAAATCGGAACCCTCATACATTGCTGGTGGGAATTTAAAATGGTGCAGTCACTGTGGAAAACAGTTTAGCAATTCCTCATTAAGTTGAACATACAATTACCATTTGACACAGCAATTCCACTTTTAGGTATATACCCATACAACTTGAAAACAGGTGTTCAAACAAAAACTTGAACACAAGTTTTTGTATACACATGTTCACAATTTGTACACAAATGTTCATAGCACTATTCACAATAGCCAAAAGGTGGAAACAACCCAAATGTCCATCCACTGATGAATGGAGAAATAAAATATGGTGTATACATGCAGTGGAATACTACTCAGTCAAAATGGGAGTCCCTGAGTAGTGCAAATGGTTAAGCGCTTGACTACTAGCTGAAAGGTTGGTAATTTGAACCCACCAAGTAGTGCCTAGGAACACAGGCCTGGCAATCTGCTTCCAAAAGGTTACAGACTTGACAACCCTCTGGTGTAGTTCTACCTTGCACACATGGGGCTGCCATGAGTCGAAGTCAATTCGATGGCAACTAACAACAACTAGGAATGAAGTACTGATACATGTTACAGCATGAATGAACCTTGAAAACATTATGCTAAGTGAAAGATGCCAGACACAAAAAGGTTAAGTATTGAATGATTCCATTTACATGAAATATACAGAATATGCAAATCCACAGAAGCAGAAAGCAGATTAGTGGTGGCCGGGTGCTGGGGGAAGAGGAAAATGGGGAGTGACTGCTTAATGGGCATGGAGTTTTCTTTTGGGGTGATGAAAAAGTTTTGAATCTAGCTATGGTGATATTTGTACAACATTGTGAATGTACATGTTAAAACGGTAAATTTTATGTTATGTATAGTTTACCACAATTAAATAACTTCCTATTTGTGTAGAAATTTGCCTTAGTTTGTAAGTTGGAGAGTCATTTACTAATGACCATTTTGCTCTTTAAGTTAGAAAAAATTTTATTTTTCTTATGGATGTTCCTCCCATCAAAGACTCTTTAACCTCTTCCTTTGAGGGCAGATGTGTTTTGGTATCCCCACATAGAAGGTTCTCAATAGAAGTTTTCTAAGTGAATGAATGGACATTAGTTGAAAAGAGACCAAAAAAAAGAAAAAAAAAAGTACTAGGGGACAAAAGTGAGGAGGAAGTGAGACTGTGAAGCATTATTCACAAGCTTCTGTCTCCTTCCACCTACCAGTCCTATAAGTCATTTCTCACAGGAGACGTGAACCTCTTCTTTATGAGGTACAAAGTCCTCTGGTTTTGCTTTTTTTTTTGGAAGATATTTCTTTTGGTGAAGAGCGAGAAAGAAGAGAGTTTAGAATTTGGAGAAGCAGAAATTAGGAGAAGGGGGAATGAGATGAGAGAGTGAATTATAGGCACTGCAGTTAGTAGTAACCACTTATGCCAAGTATATTGTGAATCTGAAAATTCTATAATATGAAAAGTCAAATTATCTAGGTAATGACAAAGAACGTATCACCACTATTTTACACAATTGTAAGAAAGTAATCTATGGAAAGCTGTTTTAAAACTCTACCTTAGTTTTTACAGTAAATTCAGTACAATAGATTACTGGTATGTAAAATTAAACTTTGTAACAAACATTTTAATATTTTATATTAATATTATTTGAATTTATAATCAACATTTATATTATGTATGTTAATATATTAACATTTAAAAAATGGAGAAAATAATATCAATACTAACATATTTCTTAAATTATTAACATACTATTTCTTGAGATATTTTGTGTGCTAAAAATATACTTTATGTGCTTTCCTTTCTTCCGATAATTTTTATTGTATCTTAATATTTTAGCCTAAGTAAATAGAATGCTTTCAAGATAGGTGTTGTAGTCACATAGTCACTTTTCGGTAGTCATTGTAAAGAAGTAGAAACTCAGAATCTAAAACGGGTGATTAATTGGGTTCTGTTAATAAAAGGAAGAGTTAAGAGACCATTACTGTGTCATTAGGCTAACTATAAAACAACAGTTGAGTGTAGTAGCCAAGTATTTTCTATACATTTAATTAGGGGAAGGATAAGAGAAATATGTTAGTTTTATGTTTCAGTTAAAAATTGATCATTCCATAATCAGATGAACTTTATAAAGAAACTATAAAGCAGTGTTTAAAATTCACATTAAATTTGTTTTTATCTTTTTAAAAAAGCATTTCTAATAAGGCATAATTAATAATTTATATCCATTGTTTGGTTAATTTATTTGCCAGGAAAAATTTTACAATGTAATCATGAATGTTTTGCCTTTATGTTTATTCAGTGATTGGTAAGTGCATCTGGAACATGGTTGTTTTTTCAGGATAACTTGAGACATCAGAAAGATTAGTTGAGGTCATGAAAGGCCTACCATGCTTAGAGACTGAGGGCAAGTAAAGGAAACGAATTAGTCAGTTGACAGGGAGTTTAGTTGCACATGCTAACAATCTCAGAGTTCCCATGGGCCAAACAAATACCTTTCAGGGTAATGCAGATACATAAAATTATCTCATTATTTTATGAATTTGTGGAAAGTATAATGTTTACATTTTACTTTATATAATTTCTAAATGCACATTTTAGGGTAAAACATTTGACATGTAATTTAAAACTTGTTTTCTGTTACTGAACAAAAGTAATAGGGGAATATCAAATAATCAAAATGATTTTGCACAGTTTTCATCTTTTGTATTTAAAAGCTGTTGAATTTTCATTGAATTCATATTAATATCATTTTTACATTGGCTTTGGTCTGTTTTAAATTTTGATTATATATGAATGTTTGATTCACTTTGAATTTTGTCTATTTTACCATTGTAGCGTTTTTATAAGAAAGCAGCTGCCTTTGTGTTACGAGCAGTTGGTAAACATTCTCCTCAGCTAGCTCAGGCAATAGTTGATTGTGGAGCACTGGATACATTGGTGATATGCTTAGAAGATTTTGACCCTGGAGTCAAGGAGGCTGCAGCCTGGGCACTTGGATATATTGCGAGACATAATGCAGGTAACGGCATATTTTTCAATAGAATTATTAAAGTTTAGATTTAGTGGGTAAATCCAGGTTTGCTTACTAGTTAAACCATAGATGGGGTTTTAATGATATTTTTGTACATGAGAGAGGTAAGTTTTGAATGATGGCCAAATTGTTTGGATCACATATTCACAAAAAACCCTATATATTTCAGTCTTTATCTTAGTTAGCAAAAGAGAAATTTGAACGGAGTAGGTAATGAGAGAGAGAGAAATTGCTCCTACCACTTTATAGATGATGCTAAATAATATGAACAAATAACACAAGAAAATAGTTTTTTCTGTTATTTTCTATTTCTTTTTTAAAAAATTTTATTATGCTTTAGGGAAAGTTTATTATGCTAATCAGTTTCTCATTCAAAGATTTATACACAAATTGTTTTGTGACATTGGTTGCAGTCCCAGCATTGTGTCAGCACTCTCCCCCTTTCCCTTTCCACCTCAGAGAAAATATAGTTTTTTAACCAACATATGAAAACAATTAACTTTGCTAGTAATCAAAGCAGTGCATATTAAAGCACTGATGAAGATATGTTTTCCCAGCTATTATTATTTGGGGAAAAAATAAGAGTAAAGCAGCAATATAGCCAAGTAATTAAGAGCACTGTGGCATTAGACAAGATCTGAGTTTGAGTCCCAAGTTCTATCATTTATTTGCTGTGTGACCTTGGATATGTCTTGTAAACTTTCTGAACCTTAACTTCCTTATCTGCAAAAGAGGGTAACTAATAGTTGCTACTTCAGAGATTTGAGGACGATGAGATAATATATACAGCCCTTAGCCCAGTGCTTGACATGAGGTGAACACTTAATAAATGTAAGATATTAATATTAATACTGAAGGTTGGAGATGACATTTATGCACCTTAGTAGAGGAACTACAAATTGTATAAACTTGTGGAAAGCAGGTTGGTAAAACTAATCTAAGTCATGAAAGAATTCATGCTTACTCTAAAAAGCCTACTTTGGAAATTCATACTAAGGAAAGAATGCCACAGAATGAAAAGCTATATTCATGAAAATGTTATTGTAGCATTATTTGTCAAATCAAACAAAACCTCAAATATTTGACAGGAATTTAATGGTTAAATTATGGTAGTATATTTAATGGGACTTCATTAAACAAATTAAAAAGGTAATTATGAACCTTATATGGTAACATCGAAAAGTGATTGTAGTGTTATGAAAGACAAAATTGTAGATTACCATATTTTTATATAAATAATGTGTACCTTCTATGTTTATAGAGCCCTGGTGGCACAGTGGTTAAGCATTGGGCTGCTAATCAAAAGGTCGGCAATTCGAATCCACCAGCTGCTCCTTGGAAACCCTATGGGGCAGTTCTTAATTTAGTTCTTAAAATGTTGACACTATTAGAGACAAAAGAGAAATAAAACAATATAAAAGAGGAGAAAGAAAACTGTTGTCATGCTTAGAATGATTCAGAATTCATATATTAAAATCATTTCCTTAATATTTTGATTTTGGTTTTCCAACTAGGTTCACCTTAAGACTATTGTTTAGTGCATGTTGATTGCAAAAACTAAGGCAGTGTTTTAAATCAGAAGCTGGTTATGATGGGGAAACTGTATGAGTATATTTAATAAGTTTTTTATATGACAGAAAACTTTATGGCAAAGAGATTGTAACGTGAGTATTTCAAAGAGTGGTGCAAGAGCACTTTAAGGGACTATAGAAACACTTTCAGGCAGGTGCCCATAGATAACCTTACCACCTCTCCCTTTTGTTGAGTCTGGGCTAAACGATTATAGTTCATAAATAGGATCTGTGTTAGGGATCCAATTCCAATTTCTTGCTATAATCTGACTCTCACGTGGAATTCCCAGTGTAATTTCAATATTTCACAGTAGTTAGGGGCTTGGAATCCTGAAGCTCCCAGAAGATATTACTGCATATGTTTCTCAGAAGGAAAGGGAATTTTTACCCAGTAAACAATAAAAGAAGTCATCATTCACATCCATGTCAGTGAAAATAGAGGATTTACCTCCAAATAACCTGATTTCTTTCTCAGTGATTTCCTGAAAGTCAATATATTTAGATTAATGGAAGGACAGTCATTCAGTGTTTTCTTCTTACCTATTAGTATTAGTAACAGAATGTTTGATTAGACAGTTAAAGAAGTATAAACCTTAAATGGAGATGGAGAAGAAAGAAAGTGTACCTTTAAGGGAAATAGAAGGAAAAACTTATGTGTATATAAAACAAAAATAGGCATGCAGTTAGTAGAAGAGAGAAACCAATGAGCATTATCTGACTTTTCCTTATGTGAAAAATGCAGTTTCTAAAAGTTACTTCTATGTATTGATTTTGAAGCATTTTATAAATAACCAAAAGGAAATGGGACTGACAACCCAGAATGGTGGGTTTTTTCCTCAGATCTTTATAAATCATATCATTAAATGTCTTTGACTGAATCACCAGTTATTGAATACACATAATATTTACCTCTTATTTTGAAGATTAAGAAGCTATTTCTTTACATTTTTTCTTACTACTTAATAAAGGCTGAGATAGAATTCTTCTCAGATTGGTTGTCTTTCTTGTACCTTCTTGCTACTCTCTCCCACTCTGAAGAATTATTCTGTTAACATATTTACTTACCTAACCAGTGTTGAATTTCTCACTATTTCCAAGGGATAGTCTTGGTTTTGGTTTTGGAGTTAAAAAGGTATAGCAAGGAGCCTGTGTTGGTATGAAGGGCAAGGTAGAAGGAATAGTTGGATTCTGTAGCCACAGTGTTTCTTCAGCAGCTGGAGCAGCAACTAGAATGGTGCTCAGGAGGGCGTGCTTCACAATGCTCCAGGCCCTCCTTCTGTGCTCTCACCTGAGCAGCTTCTCGCATGTCTTACTGTTTGTAGACACAGCAGCTTTGTAGAGGAGCATTTCCAGTACACTTCTTTAAAGAGTGTGGCAGCAATTAGAGTAGGCGGGACTGAGGTGAGAGCTACAGCCCTGCTGAAAGTGTGAAGAAGGGTCTGGATGAGTCACATTAAGCATTTAGTGTGAATGGTCTTCCACATTTGGGCTCAAAAACAAATTGTAAGCATTTGGGAGCTTTAGTTGAAAACATGCTGTCTTAGTAGTAAACATTGACTGTTCTCAAGTCTGGAAAAGAGGAATACTTTTTTCTTTAAAATTTTTTATTGTACTTTAGATGTTTACAGAACAAATAGTTTCTCATTAAACAGTCAGTACACATATTGTTTTATGACAATGGTTAACAACCCCATGACATGTCAACACTGTCCCTTCTCAACCCTGGGTTCCTTATTACCAACTTTCCTGTCCCCTCCTGCCTTCTAGTCCTGGTCCCTGGGCTGTTGTGCCCTATTAGTCTTGTTTTGTTTTATGGGGCTGTCGAGAGGAATACTTTTGATTAGGTACTCTAAAAGTATTTTGAAATTATTGATTGTGATATAGATGAAGAAACTAAAAGTAGAGAGGTTAAAAGATTTATTCTGGGTCACACAGCAATTTATGGTGGAACTTCTTGGGAGTTACTCGAAACTTTTCCAAGATTATTCCTTTTTATAGCGTGAACTGGAAAGTGTATGAGATTTCATCATTCTTTTTTTAAGCTCCTTGTAGCATCTGAAAGTCTTGCCAGACACCTCTGTTTTTAATCCCTGATGATGGGTTTCCACATGTGCGAATGTTCTTTTATGGACCTGATTTATGTCCTTAGGATCTAAATCAAATGGGAAATCTCCATTCCAGCTCCATAGCAGTTAGGAGATGATACTGCTGCAGCCAGAGATGAGCAGTGCTTACTCCATGTAGAAATAGGGATTAGCTTATTTGGATACTACAGAAACATTTAGTAGATTAGTGTAAGGAAGGAATCAAGGCAAAACTGGCCAGCCCAATTCTTTTCTATTTTGTTTAGAGTGATGAAGTGATAAAAGGAGGAAAACAATTTTTTAATTCAGGATTTAAGTAAAATTATAACTGTTTCACCAAACCAAAAACCAAACCTGTTGCCATTGAGTTGATCCAACTCATAGTGACCCTAAAGGACAGAGTAGAACTGCCCCATAGGGTTTCTTAGGCTGTGATCTTTACTGGAGCAGATCTCCAGGTAATTTTCTCTCGCTTTTTAAAAAAGCAGAGTACAAAATTGTAGGTAGAGTGAAACCACAACTATGGTTGCAATAGCATATAAAGTAAGTAGGAAAAAATGAAAAAACTTCTAGATACAAAAAGTATATTTTGTGAAGATCTGATTCCAAGTAATTTTTTTTTTTTTTTTTTTTCATTAGAAGGGCACTGCAATCCCTCTCTATAGCTTTGGCTATTCATCTTATTGTCATTTGTTAAACAGTTCTAAGTAAAATGCTAAATTGTGTGTGTGTTTTCTTTTTCAATTACTTAGAATTTTTCCCAACCTGTCTTTATCTTCTTCCACCTTCTTCTTCTCTGATCTCCACTTCTTGACGTTTCCATATCATGTTTTGAAGCTGCTTTTTTATACTTTAGCCATGTGAGAACTGTACGTCCATTCCAGCTGATAGTAATTTCTTACAAAGATCATTGGTGTGGTTGTTAAGGTTGTGTGTCAACTTGGCTGGGCCATGATTCTCAGTGGTTTGGCAATTATGTAACGATGTAATTTGGAAGTTATGTAATACTGTAGTCATCCTCTGTGATGTGATCTGATGTCATCAGCCAATCAGTTGTAAGGGGAGTTTCCTCGAGGGTGTGGCCTGCGTCCAATAAATATGTGGATGTTCTGGCAAAGCTCACTTGCTTGCTCTGAATCCTGTATCCGGATCATCATCATCTGACTTCTGGTTCTTGGGACTTGAGCCAGCTGCCTGTCATATTGCCTGCTGATCTTGGGATTCCTCAGCCTCTACAGCCTGTGAGTCAGTGGCCTGCTGTCTTATCTGCCAGCCTTGGGGTTCATCAGCCTCCGCAGCCTGTGAGCCAGCAGCTTGCCATCTTATCTGCCGATCTTGGGTTCGTCAGCCCCTGCAGCTGCGTGAGTCAGGAGAAGCCTCCAGCCTGACACCTGACCCGTGGACTTGTCAGCCTCTACAACTGTGTGAGCCATTTCCTTGAGATAAATCTCTCTCTATATATGTATACGTTTTACTGGTTTTGCTTCTCTAGAGAACCCAGCCTAAGATAAATGGTTTATTTGACTCACTTGACTTTTTAAAGGAGCCAGAATTATTTAGCCTTCAAAGCAAATGTATGTATGTATGTATGTTAACTCCTAAGGTCTTGAACCCTTAACCCATGCTTTATGGTTAGACTGATGGCTCTGAAGATTGGGTAGAGGGAAGAAGGGTGGAAGAGATAAGAGTAGGAAAAATGACATTTTGGGGATGGATAAAGATCACCTATGAGTCTTTTTTTAAAATAATATGCAAACTCCCTCCGCACCCTTTTCTCACTCCCGCTTGCAATTGTAGATGTCAGTCTCTCAGCTTAGAATTATTGCTAAAGTGATTCATTGTTACCTGTGGAAGGATGTTGCCTCTCTCAGAGGTGTTGGTGAAGAACAAAGGTTTTTGTAGTAGTTAGTCTCCATGAGGCCCCCCAATGATGTCCGCCACCTATCATTCACATCCTTGTGTAGTCCCTTCCAACACTGTACCAAAAAATTAGCAGAAATTATGGTGTATCACTTTTGAGGTTAGATTATAAAAGAATAAAGCCGTTGTCCTGGCTTCTGTCTTTTGGATCACTCACTTTGCAGGAAGCCATATCATGAGCAGCCTATGGAGAGGACCACATGGTGAGAAACTGAAGCCTCCTTCCAGCAGATCCACGAGTGTCCTTTGAAGCAGATCCTCTACACTCAGTCAAGCTTCAGACGACTGCAGCCTCTGCTGACACCTTGATTGCAGCCTTGTGGGAGACTCTGAGCCCAAATCACCCAGTTAAGCTGCTCCCAGTCTCCTGACCACAGAAACCATAAGATAATAAATGTTTGTTGTTTTAAGCTGCTAAATTTGGGGTGATTTGTTACAAGACAGTAGATAACTAAACCAATTGTAAACAGCTGGGTTAGGCCAAAACCGAAACAAATTTCTTCTGCTTTGGAAGGGACATTACTAAAGTTGTATAGGAGTGTGGCTAGTGAATAGCTTTGGCAAAAACAGCACCATGTTGTTATTAGGTGCCACCGACTCATAGTGACCCCATGTGACAGAGCAGAACGACCTGATGGGATTTCTTGGCTGTAATACTTATGGAAGCAGATCGCAAGGTCTTTTCTCCCATGGAGCTGCTGGTGGGTTCAAACTGCCAACCTTCTGGTTAGCAGCCGAGCGCTTAAGCATTTATGCCACCATGAAAAATTTGGTAGAATGGGATGACTGATTATTATTAACATAAAATTAATATTGTAAGTGGTGGCCAAATATTAAATGGATATTTTAGCCTGCTTTATCTCACAAAGGTTTTGGAGTGATACAGCTATATATTTCTAGGGCCAGATACAAAAAACCAGCCCATCTTTAAACTGGCAAATAGGGCGACCTAAGTGCAAAGAGATTATTGATTCATGACTTTCTTTTCCTTTTTAATGGAACAAAATATAACTTTTGTAGGTCCTAGAAACAGTGAGTTAAAAGCAGTGTTTGAAAAAGTAAAAAGCAATGATGTTAAAAGAAATTAGAGTTCCAGAAGAGTTTGATTTCCCTAATTATTTTTTAGTTAGTGTGCTAAATACACATTTTAAATTTTTTTCTCTTTTTGGAGAGCCTCTTCATTTTGAGTCCCTTTTGTTAGTTCTCATGATGAATCACTTACTTTAATTTTGCTTAAAACTCCTCTCTCCTTACATTTCCATCATGAACAGAAAGATTAGTTGAGCATCACATGTTTAGATTAATCCCTTTTTTGCAGGCCACTTTTTAGGTTTTCATCAGTTTCTTGGAATTCTCCTTTGAATTCTCTTATATAGCCCATAGTCGTTCTTCCTTTATGACCCCAAAACATGACTTCAAGCATCAAAGTAGAACAGCACCATTCTATATACAGGAAAATCCCCCATAGGTTGTTTTAGAAGGTATAAGGTTTAAGCTGGAGGTTGTAAAATGGTGGTCACAAGCTGTACCTGGCCCACAGATGGATGTGTTTTTTTTGGCCTGCACTATGTTGTCTCACACCCTCTTCTTAAACAAAGAGTTGCCAACATTTAAAAACTAGCTGATTTCACATTAAAAATCAGATCTGTAGCTTCTCTTGAAAAATCAAAAGACCTGACAACAGTAGGCCTATACATTGCAACACTGGGCTGAAGCGAAATAGCTGTTGCCCCTTGTAGATGGTGCATAGACTTTTCCAGTTTACTACTGCTCCCCACTCCTTGTTTTTCTTACATCCTCTAGCTTCAATGATTTTAGTTATTTGCCTGGCTTCTGTGGGCATTTGAGTTTGCCACCCCTGATCTAAACAAACAGCCTTTGTTGTTGTGTGCCAACAAACAACTAGCCAAACCATAACCAAGAAGAGTTCAGGTCATTGTGAGCACTATTAAAACAAAATTGCTTTTGCCTGATTTACCTAGTTTTTAGTGTTGGTGAAGAATATTGACTATACCATGGATTGCCAAAAGAACGAACAAATCTGTCTTGGAAGAAGTACAACCAGAATGCTCCTTAGAAGGAAGGATGGCGAGACTATGTCTTACATACTTTGGACATATTGTTAGGAAGGATCAGTCCCTGAAGAAGGACATCATGTTTGGTAGAGTACAGGGTCAGCGAAAAAGAGGAAGACCCTCGTTGAGATGGATTGACACAGTGGCTGCAGCAATGGACTCAAGCATAACAACGATTGTGAGCGTGGTGTAGGACCAGGCAGTGTTTCAATCTGTGGTGCATAGGGTCACTGTGAGTTGGAACTGACTTGACAGCACCTTACAACAAGTTTTATTAATGTTGATCTTAAAAGTTCTCCCTTTTACTTCTGTTCCTTTTATGTTTTACAATTAAAGTTGTACTGAGCCATCTTTTACTATTTTAATGGTCTTAGATCCATTTATATTCTAACACTTCATACCTGTTAGAGATCAATACAAGTTTAGCCTTTATTTTATTAGGCAAGAAACCCAAAAACTTAGGTCCCAAAGACAGCACAGAATGAAGTTCTTAAGAAAAAGCAACTGTGTGAAAAGCAAAGACTTATCCAGAATTTTCACGTTGTTAATATTCAAAAGGAGCCCTGGTATCGAAGTGGTTAAAGTGCTTGGCTGCTAACCGAAAGGTCAGTGATTCAAATCCACCAGCCACTCAGTGGGAGAAAGATGTGGTAGTCTGCTTCTGTAAAGATTTACAGTCTTGGAAACCCTATGGGGCAGTTCTGCTCTGTCCTATAAGGTTGCTATGAGTCAGAATTGACTCAACAGCAGTGGTTTTTTTTTTCTTTTTTGGTTAATATTCAAAGAATTGTATGCACATAAGCTTCCTAAATGTTATCAGAAAGAATCATGGAAAAATTGAGAGAGGCAGAAGAGAAATGTGATGAGGTGTTTTTTTTCCCCCAGTTGTCACAGTCCCACAGAGGAGGCTGCCTCAGTTCCTTCACTCATCAGTGAGCTATTCATGAGGCTGAATAGAACTAGTTATTCCTTTATTGAAAACAGCTGACCATCAAATTTGAGGACTATACATTCAGTTATCTACATGTATGCAATAAACAGCTTTAATTATTATTTGTAAATAAGTAAGTGCTGTTGGTTAATTTTATTCCCTTTGACAATTTGCAGTCTAAAAATGGTTAAAAATGGTAACTCCTAACATTAAAAAAAGTAATACTGTAACTTATATGTAATAACAGCATGAATTAAATCAGCAGGGAAAATGTGAAAAAGTAAATGGATAATGTATCTAATACATATTAGTAACATGTTTCTAGTATATATCAGTAACTTTTTTTGATAAGAATAATTATACCCTCTTTCCTAATATTTTGTTTAAAGGAGATGTACATTCCCACTATTTTTTTAAAATAAGAAACTTGCAGCTATTCTGAAGAATAAGCTAAAAATTTAATATTTTTTTTTCTGTGTATTAATAATGTTAGTATAGTTAGCTCCAGCAGTATCTACATGTATGGATAGAAGACGTATGTTTCTTTTTAAAAAATATATAATCACATTGAAAACAATGTGGCAAATAGAAAAGAAAAATATATCAGCAATAGTACCACCAACCCAGTCTAACCTCTGTTAGTATGTTGTATGTATAGCCTTTTTCTTTGCATTTTTTTAACATAGTTATAACTATTTTTTAATCTTGCTTGTTATCTAACAGTATATGTTTATGTCCCATGTTATTGCATAATAGATGTATTTTCAAAAAATCAATTTTGAGGTGTCAGTGAAATTAATTATATTTAAAATGTTGTGCAGTCATCACCATTGTATATTTCTAAAACATTTTCATCACCCTAAACAGAAACTCAGTACCCATTAAGCAGTAACTCCCCATTCCTTCCTCTTTCCAGCCCCTGGTAACTGCTAATCTACTTTTGTCTCTATGCATTTGCCTATTCTAGATATTTCATGTAAGTGGGTTCATACAATATTTATCTTTTTCATGTCTGACTTATTTCACTCAGCATAATGTTTTCATACTGTCATAGTGTGTATCAGTACTTCATTTATCTTTATGGCTGAATAATATTCCATTGTAAGTAGGTACCATGTTTTGTTTATTCATTTATCTGTTGATGGACACTACTTTTCAGAGTAGAAAAGTATAGGAAAAACAAAAAACGAGGAAGGAAGTAATGTGGAATGTACTTTCTAAAACAACACCCTTATATACATTTTCCCTGAACACTCCACTAACTTGACTCCTACCTCTGCTTTCTATTTGTAATGATTTGTTCTGTGTCACCCTGAGCAGGGTCTTTTAGGACAGAACAGTATTTTACTTCATTCTGCTTCCCCAAGATCTAGCAAAATTTCTAGCACATAGTCACACTTAATGAACACTCACATAAACCAAACCTGAGAGAGGAAAGAATTATATCAGGATGTATTTGGCTGCAAGCTACAGACTATCGATAGGTGTCTTAGGCAATAAGGACACTTTTTATTTCACATGACACAAAGTTCAATCAGAGCCGTTCCAAGGTTGGTTGTGCAGCTGAACAGTGTCATTGAGGACCCAGATGTTTTTCATTTTTGTACTCAGCCGTCCTCAGTATGTTGGTGATTTCTTCCCTTATAGTTGCAAGATGGGTGTAGGAGTTCCAGATGTCATTTGCAGACATGACTATGTCCAACAAAGAAGAGGTGGTGTTTCCTCCTGTGTGTGTCTGTTTATTTAGAGGAAAACCTTTACAGATGCTTCCAGCTGATTTTGACTCAGGTCCTATTGACCAGGATTGGTTCAGGCTGGGAGAGTGAGGATCTGGCATCTTCAGCCTCTATAGTGGGATGCAGGCTCTGCCAGCAAGGAAAAAATTGAGGGTTAGGGTAGGAGACCAAAGGCTATTGGGTAGACACCAACAGTGACTGGTACAGAAATGCCAGAAGAAGCAACAGTAGGAAAAAGGAGAAAGGTATGCCATGGCAGGTGAGGGAAGAGTAGTAATAGATACAGAATGAAATAGCCTGTAGTATTTGTAATATAAGTTGGAATCTCCTTGACAACAGCAGGTATCTGTAATATAAGGAGCCCTGGTGGCACAGTGGTTAATTGCTTGGCTGCTAACTGAAGGGGTGGCGGTTTGAACCCACCAGCTGCTCTGAGGGAGAAAGATGTGGCAGTCTGCTTCTGTAAAGATTTATGGACTTGGAAACCCTATGGGTGGTTCTACTCTGTCCTACAGGGTCACTGTGAATCGGAATCGACTTGACAGCATTAGGTTTGGTTTTGGGTTTTAGGTAGCACAATAGTTAAGCGCTCATCTGTGAACCAAAAGGTTGGTGGTTCAAATCCACCTAGTAGCTCTGTGGAAGAAAGAACCGGTGATTTGCTCCTGTAAAGATTACCCATTGCCTTTGAGTGGATTCCAACTCATAGCAACCCTATAAGACAGAGCAGAACTGCCCCCATAGGGTTTCCAAAGCTGTAATCCTTATGGAAGCAGAATGCCACATCTTTCTTCCATGGAGTGGCTGGTGGTTTCAAACTGTCTACTTTTCGTTTAGCAGCCTAACGCTTAACCACTGCGCCACCAGAGCCCCTCCCGTAAAGATTACAGCCTAGAAAACCCTAAGGGGCAGTTCTACTCTGTAACATGGGGTTGCGGTGAGTCAAAATCAACTCCAGGGCACCTAACAACAACATCTGTAATATAGTTGGGTGTGCATTATTTAGGCCTATTATATTTTACCTATATACACAGTCTTATTCCTACTATATGTATGAAGGCTATAGAACAATGTTATTTCTAAGTAACAATGTGTGTCACCCAAGAACAGGTCCTGGTTTTATAGAACCATATAAATTTGAAGTTAATCTTTAAAAAACATATATGAAATTGCAAGTACAAAATTGCTATGCCCGATCCAGGTCCTTGGAAGCTTCATTACCTTCACAGAAAATTTTTCTTTGTTAGCTGCATTGTAAAAGTACCAACCCCCACATCTGATACCATCACTACCTAGAGAGAACAGAAGAAGTTTAGGGTGGGACTGGGTAACAAGTCAGAACAACAGAGTTGACTATATTATTAACACAGAGGAAGGTACGGTGCTCTGAGAATTGTTCAAGGAAAGGATGTGTGGGAATTATAAACTAGACAGTAGATATTTCTTCAAAAGAACCTTAACTTTTTATTAATACTACTTCTAAGCAGTTGTAGTTTGCTACATACTCTCTACTCTTAGAAACTGTATAAAAGTAGAAATACATGACTAGATGAACTAATCCTTATACTCTCTGAAACAAAGTGTTCAGGCCATTATATATATTCCAGGTGTGTTTAAATATATACATATAAAGTTGGTTTGGTTAGTGATAAAATGTTTGACCGTGCAGCACATGTATAATTTGGATTGAATTGAACTGAATTGAATTCTTAAGTGTTAATAATTAACAGAAAATGAGAATTATATCTAGAAACTACATAACAAACAATATCACACTTCATATTTTCTTTCTGTTTTCCTCGGGGGTGGGAGAAACAGTGATCACCTGTTTCACCTGCTGTCTTGTTGGTCTTCAGGCCATTGTAAAAGCATCCCAGAGACTGCTTCTAAGGAATCTGTTATATTGTTAGGTTGATATTCCAGTCTGTTGCTGCCATCTTGTCTTTTTCTTTAAACCATTTTCCTCTATCTGCTTCTAGTTCTTGAGATTACATATTACCTTCCCATTGTATCCCATATATCATACCGATTTTTTTTATTGAAAGGGATACTTGCTAATCAGCGTGGTGTTAATTTGTAGAAGTGTGTCATCTGCACCAGAGTTGAATGAACCTGGCACATAATAACCTTCCATTGATACTTGTTAATGAAAGAATGAATGAATCATTTATACAGTATTGAGACTTCTAAGATAATTATAATAATTTGAGGAAGACACATATTGGATACTAACTTGTATTTTCTAACATTTTCTTTTTATAAAATGTGATATTACCACTCTTTTGAAAATATAAAACACATGTTCTTTTAAAGACTTTAAGTGATATGCTGAATAGATAACTTGGCTATTAAGGCATATTTATAAATTGTTAAAGCACTGCAAATCTGGGAAAATAAGAACATAATTCGAAAGGAAGAGATTATAGAAATAAGTGTATGTAATTCATAAGAGAAGCCACAAATACAATGAGAGTAGAATCGGTAACTGGTGCTTTATGTTTCTCAAAAGACATTTTTAACATATATATTATATGTATCTGCCTGACTGTCTCCTATTCTCTGTAATTTAAACTGTGTTATTTTTATAGCTGTTATTCTTGGACACACGAGTAAATCAACGTGTCGTGTATTCAAAAGATATTTACTATATTTCTGACATAAATTTATTCCTTTATCTAAATACTAACATTTATATAGAAGTATATTCTTCAGTAGTAGATCTTGCTTTTGAAAGTATTTTTAGATGTACAGTGAAAATGCACATTTATATTTTATTTAAGGTTTGGATAAAATGAAAGGAATTTAAAAATCGACATTATTAGCACAAGATTTATGTTAATGTTTACTCACGTAAACAGAACAAAATACTGTCTAATTGGTGTGGTTGGTAAATTTTGGGTACTTTAATTTTCACTGTTATTGTAAACCATGCATAAAATGCTTGCCTATTGAGAAGTGCAGAATTGTCAGAGCTTAAACAGCTGACATCTGCTTACTCTCTTAAAAAAAAAAAAAAAAAAGAATAACAAGCCATTTCAGCCTAATCTACCTCAAATGTGTTCATGTAAATGGAGGTCCATCTATTGACCTGTATTCTTTTCAGCTCAGGATTGGTCCACATGGTTTATGAAACCAGGAAGGCTGATTTGAAATGCAGATGTCGAGACAGTGAAGTATACCCTACCCTTTTTTCTTTGCTGTATCTGTCAGGGTGAAAAATGGCTTGCACAAGGGTCAGTCACCCATACTCACTTAATTACTTTTCTTGGACCCACAGAACTGTCACAAGCTGTGGTGGATGCAGGAGCGGTTCCTCTTTTAGTACTCTGTATCCAGGAGCCAGAAATTGCTTTGAAAAGGATTGCTGCTTCGGCCCTCAGTGATATTTCAAAGCATTCTCCAGAGTTAGCACAGACAGTAGTGGATGCAGGAGCTATTGCCCACTTAGCCCAGATGATCCTGAATCCTGATGCTAAATTGAAGGTATTTAAAAATAAGGTTAAAAAACAGTCATTCCAGGCTACATAGTAACCGAAGAAAATGGAATGTGTACAGATTAATATTATATATTTAAAAATAATAAGTAATCATTGAACACAGATATGAATAGATTATGTATTTGGTCTTCTAATATGTGAAAATAATTGCTGTAAGAAGTAGATAATAAAGATGCGATTGGGAAAAACATGTGCAATGTTGAAAACTAGAAGTAACACCAGTGTTAACATTAATAATTAAAACGAGGACTCACATACTCATAGAACCTTAGAGTTGGAAGGAACCTAAAGGTTTTCTAGTACCACCACTGTAACATTTAATTTTCTTAAAAAAATTGCTGTATTAGTTTTTTTTATACCTTTTTGAAATCTGATTTTCACTTAGTAGTCCCAAGAATACTTTTATTTTCTAATAATTATATTCTATGTACTTTTAAAATTATTAACATTACCTAAGCAATGGAAAATTCTTTGAAATGGTATTAGCATCATCTCAAAAATATATGTTAGTTCTGCTTGATCGGTTTTTGTACAAAATTACCATGTGTTATAAATTAACAATGTAAGTATTGCATAATTAAGAAATACTCATTCAAAGGTAATATTCTTTGATCATCTGCAATACATAGAGTTTTAAATACTCAATTGAGAACTAAGAAATTTAATTTTAAAAATTAGGGAATTAAAAAAATGAGTGTTTAAGACTTGAATGTGAATATCTCAAGACTCAGAAATCATAGGTTATATTAGATATGTAATTGTTTTTTCTTTTTATAAAGGAATTTAATATAAAGCTGTTTAAATTGCATCTGAACTCTTTGTGGACCCTATGTAATTTTTTTTTTTTTTTTTTTTGCTTAACAGCGTCAGGTCCTTTCAGCTCTCAGTCAGATAGCAAAACATTCTGTGGATCTGGCAGAAATGGTGGTTGAAGCAGAGATTTTTCCAGTTGTACTTACCTGTCTGAAGGACAAAGATGAATATGTGAAGAAAAATGCTTCTACTTTAATTAGAGAGATTGCAAAACATACACCCGAGGTATTAAAAAAAAAAAGCTTCAAAATACGATAATTTGTAGTTAATTTTAGTTTTAAAATAAAACATCAATTTGTTTACAAGGCCCAAAGATTGTGCCACATGATCTGGTAAGATCAGGGTTTCTCCTCAGAACTGTTGACATTTTAGACTGGCAGTTCTTCTGTGGGGACTGTCATGTTGCATTGTAAGATGTTTAGCAGCATCCCTGGCCTCTAATCACTAGATGCCAGTAGCATCCCCCAATTATGACAATCCAAAATGTCTCCATACATTGCCAAATGTTCCCTGAGTGGCAAAACTGCTCCCAGTTGAGAACCACTGGCTTAGATCAATGGAGTTTGAGTCTGAAATCTCAGTTTTTAATCATTTTCAGCTTTCCATTTCCAGAGTATGGATGCTGTGGACCTTTGCCATCCTTATCATTTTATGTCAGCTAGTAGTAGTGAGAACGGTATTACACCTCCAGATTGGGAGAGACCACAAAGGTCCCCTAGCCTGGTGCAACCACCTCGACAGCTGCTCTTACATGGTTCTTTCCTGCTCTGAATTCTTAGATGTGAAGGAAGTAGACAAAGCAGGCCTGTATTGATTCTGAAGTAGTATCTTTTTCTGTGTATTTTTTGACTAATCAGTTTTCATTTCGTTAAACTTTAAACTCTTCATTCTTTATTTCACCTAACATTTTTCCTTGGTTGAGATTTTTCAAGGTTGAAGAGCAACCAGCTAGTAATCATTACTAGGAAAGGGAGGATAATTAGATGAGAATATTTTAAGTGTGACATTGTCTTTTGGTATTCAGTGATTAATCTGCTTCATACTCACGCATTATGATTGGGGGTTTCAGTAGTTGGCTAGTTATGAACTAGCCCTAGGCTCAGTGTCTAGGTGAGGGATTTTGACATCCATTATAATAGGGATAAAAGTTGTGCCGTCGCTGCATGAAAAATTGAACCACAAAGTGCCTCACAGTGAGTATATTTGTACATTTGAAATAGTGAGATTATTATACTTGTATATTTCTTTAGTGAACATAGTAATTTTCACTAAATGATCTTTCAAATTTTGCTAGGTATTTTTAGGTTCTAAATAAAAGTTTGTGAATACTAAATAATATATACAGATCATCTTATGCTTTATGGTCACGATTATCTAGATCTACTCCTTTTCTCTTAGCTTTCGCAGCTGATAGTTAATGCAGGAGGAGTTGCCGCTGTGATTGATTGTATTGGCTCCTGCAGAGGAAACATAAGGCTGCCTGGCATCATGATGCTGGGTTATGTAGCGGCCCACTCTGAGAACCTGGCAATGGCAGTGATCATTTCCAAGGTTTGTTCTTCCTTCTTCTTTTTATTTTTTTTAGTATTGCAGTGAGATATTCTAATTAATAGTCTAATTAATTCTAATTAATACTCTCCTACAGAATATAAAATATAATTGACTGAAGTGAAAGAATTACCTGAAAAGATTTTCAGCTTTTTTCCAATGCTTATTAGTAAGTTTCCTAAAGCAATGCCTGAAGTAAGGTTTACTGTATAGGAAGTTTACAGTTTTATTCAGTGTTTAATATCAATAAAATATCAACTGTTTTGAGTATTAGCATCATCTGTATTTAAATATTAAGTGCATTTGTATGTTTAAGGTTTGACTATGCATATTTACAAATATACAATGCATACTTGGTTATAAACAACTTATAAATGTTTTGTTCTCCCAGTCTAAAAATCCTTCCTTTCCTGTCATTTGGGTAGGAGATGACACTGGCGAGGACATACTTTTTCATCTACTTTTCCCTCCTGCTTTCATGAACTAATGTATTTTCTTAAAAAAAAAAATTACTGTGGAGTCGATTCTGACTCATAGTGACCCTATAGGACAAAGCAGAACTACCCCTTAGTGTTTCCAAGGAGTGGCTGGTAGATTTGAACTGCTGACCTTTTGGTTAGCAGCGGTAGCTCGTAATCATCGCACCACCAGGGCTCCTAATATTTTTTTCTTAGAAGCAGACAGTTCAGAGCACAAGTCAGACAGCAGTGTTTTTGTTTCCTTGCTCTAGGGATTGTTGCCCTACCTCAATTCACAGCTTTGTTATTAACCTACCATAGAATGTAGCCCTGGCACATAGTAGGTGCTCAAAAAGTATTTGTTGAATGAATATTGATCTCCAGAAGAATGCTTCAAAGGCTGTGTGCTTAAAGTGTGTCTATGGTGACCCCCTAGGGTGTGGGTTCTTATCAACATAGAAAACCTGCTGCTGTATGCTAAACAGAAATGTGGAATTTTTTGATCCCTTGCTACTCTCTAGAATAAAAAGGAGCCTCAGATCTTTATTTTCTACCTATTCCATGGCAATTCCTTGCTTCCCTCCCCTTTTATTCTTCGATTTCCTTTTGTTCTATTACCAAAGACTATCGCGGTGACTAGAGCAGTAGTAGTGCCTTCTGAAGGGTCACTGTCATTGTAGTGGCATTACAGGGATTTTTGTTTCTTGGTTCTTTTGTGGCTAGTCAGAAAGCTCACACATAGGAAAAATGATGAAAAAAGAAGAAATTGCTTTTGCCTCCAACATCCCTTTCTCAAACTAACCAGGAGACCCTCTTTCTTTGGTCTAGGGTCACTGCTGGCCTCTCCCACCTAGTTTGTTTTGCAGTTAGTTGAAGATCAAGGTGGCAGCAGCAGTTACAGGGAAACCACCCAGTACTGTATCATTCTCTCCTTCTCCTAAATATTACTATAAGGACTAATAATAACACCTTACATTTAAATAATACTTTATAATTTTGAAAGCATATTCATACTCCTTATCTCGTTTGCTATTCACAACAACTGAGGCTGGTAAATCAGGGCTTGAGGGGAGGGTACTGTCTCCTTTTCTTCCTGCTTCTTCAATCTCAACATCCCTGAAGAATGGACTTTCTGGAAAGTTGCTTTATTCTGAAGACAGGTCTGACCTTTTGTATTGGCAGACAGACATTTTTAGTTGTAGGAAAGAATCCAGGAAGAAATATGGCAGGTCTCTTCAGGAAATTGATCTTAATGACCAAATTAAAAAGTGGAGAAAAAAATAGTATATATAATGATTTGGCCTTTGCTAGGATAGCATGACCATGTGATATTAATTTTTATGGTACTAAATTTAAGATGATAATTATTATAGTATCAAATTAGTTAGAAAATTGTGCCTATACAGAAATTGGAATTATAATTTGATTTGGTTGATTCTTCCTTGGGAATATAAACTGATTTATTTGAGGCCCTTTAGTTTTCTGTTTTGATTATTTAGATAAAATTGAAGAGTGAAGTATAAAATGTAAGCACATGCTGTGTAACTAAAATAATAATTTCTACTTTGACATTCAAACATGGTAAAAATGGGCAAAACTATAAAAGTTGACCAAAATTAATAGAAAATTTTCACTTACTATTTCAGGAAAGGTATTAGTGAAAATATTTCATCTAAAAGATACCTAAACAGTATTCTAACTCATATTATTCATTTGATTTTGCAGGTATGCTAGTTATTTGTCTCAGATTTATTAAACTTGGTGAAAAAAGACAATTTCTTTAAGGATTCTAAATTAACTTTTTTATCAAGGAAAATAGAAAGTTTTAAAATCTTAAATATTTTTAGTTTGTCATGGTATAACCTGATTTTGTATATATCCTAGTCTGTAGCATCTGTTGTTTGATTAAATGCCTCTCTGTTTAGGGGGTAAAAGCTAGCAGAGATATTCTTCGTTTAGTTGGATTGTTACAGATAATTAAGGTAAATTAGTTCTAATCATTTTGTTGACTTGAAAAATGACAGCCCCAGTGATGTGCTCATTTATTGAATTGTTTAGGAAAGAAGGATCAAGACCAAATGATTTCTTCTAATGTTTGAGAGACGTGGAAAGACTCTTTAATTCTGCTCTAGATTCCTAACACTTGCTTTTTTGATCAACACTGCAGGGTGTACCCCAGTTGTCAGTCTGCTTGTCAGAAGAACCAGAAGATCATATTAAGGCTGCTGCTGCTTGGGCCTTAGGACAGATTGGGAGACACACTCCTGAACACGCACGGGCTGTTGCAGTCACAAATACTTTGCCAGTTCTGCTTTCTTTGTACATGTCAACAGAAAGTTCTGAGGATCTTCAAGTAAAAGTAAGTGCTTGATTCTTAACTGTTTTGTGAAAATTTATTACAGTTTCATTTATTCTTCAACATATGTTATTTAAAATGCTTTACTTTTTATTATAGACAGTATCATTTTTATGAGTCAAGAAATACAAATTTTGCATAAGAATTGATTCATAGCTTCTTTGAAAATAGATTGCCTTTGTCTCTATCAGTGTTTCTGTATCAGTGATCCATTTTAACGAAAGTCCTTAACAGGTGTAAAGTTGTCTGTAGGATGAATGTCTAGCTAATTGCATTCTACGTTCTTGTTGACTTTGTACTGGAGTTGGAATTGACTGGAGAGATCGTTAGTTCATTTCACAGAAAAATTTGAGTCCAAAAGAATTTAAAGAGCTTTCCAAAGGTATAATGTAACTAGTTGGAGGGTATTCTTGGAGCCATAATCTACTTTTCCTAACTCCAGCTCCACTGGTTTTTTAATTATATGTCCTATATTTGCTCCCCATAAAAAGTATGTCCTTAAGATCCATAACCATTTTTAAGTCATGCATTTTTTTTTTTAAAGCAAGCTTTCTGGAAATACTATAAGCTATTAAATTGATTCACAGAACTTGAATATACAGTAGGGTGGGTTGTTTAATAATTTCAAAATTTCAAAGAAAGAAGAAAAATGTTTCCCAGCATATTATCTATTAGGAAAAGATGTAATTCTTTGAAAGCAATTTTTCAGAATTGACTTGGATCAAGGGAATACACAGCAAAGACAAAAGTTTGCAATAAAATTAACAATAGTAAATTAAATTACATTTAAATTTTAATTAAAATAGTAAATTAATAAATAGGAAAACACATTAGCTAAAATATAACTTTAAATGATATGAGGCAGGAAGTTCATTTGAACTAGGTAGCTGAGGGGTTCTGAAAGTTATATATAGTGAATCATTTATTTGATTTATAAATTGTATAAAAGTTAATTTTTGTTTATTTGGTTATGTTTACATGTTATTTCTCTACAAACTCATTGAGAGGGAAATTGATTTATAATATTAATATTTCTTCAATTTTCTGAGACTTTCTAGATCAAAGCAAGGATTTAATAGATTTAGGGCTTCCCTAACATTTTTCCAATGTTGAGTACATTCCTTGGCAACACTTGGTTGAATAAGATTGACAGTGTGCTCTGTAAGGTCTTTTCCAATTTAGCAATTCTGTGATTCTATGACTTTCTGGTCAGAAAGCACAACTCTGTTTCCACTTTTGAGTTGTCCAAGTACATAGTTCTCTTTTAGCTTCGTATTTCTTTAACCCATTATCATTATTGCTATTTCTTTCTTCCTTCTCCTCTCTCCCTCCTTCTGGACTTCTTCCTTTTTTCTCCCTTTTCTGTCCTCCCTCCTTTTATCTCTAGTGATGTAGTGACTCTTGGACTCCACTGCGGGTTCTCTACAGGCATAAACGTGCCCACGTTATAATAGTAGTTATGTCCAACTTCTAGATTATCAGAAAAATTATTACTATTTAAAAAATAATCTTTTATCACCTTCAGATTCCTGCATTTAACAATTTTTATTTTCCTTTAGGTAAAGGAATATATGAGCTAGAGAATTAATAATTAATAGTTAAAGTTAATAGTAATTACAGCTTGAGAAATTCTTTCAAATACTTTCCCAATGTAGCACTATAGTACATTTTAATAGACTATCTTTTTATATACTATCAAGTTTATATAACTTGGTTTTTCATGAATTATTATGATGTTATAATATCAGTGGGGTACAATAAGTTTGAAAAATTCACTTTGAAGTGAAGTAACTTTTTTTGTATTTTAGCTTGACAAAGGTTGTTTTATTCAAACATTTAGGTTTACTAATAGAAATTAAAGTTCCTTCTACCTATATTTGATACGGCATTTACTTTCATGAAATACACTAGGTAGTTAATTTTAAAAAGTGGAATCTTTACCAGTCATTATCCTGTAAGCAATCTTTCCAAGGCTTTAAGGCCACCCACATAAGTATTTTCTTACTGTAGAGACTTGATCATTGTTTTTTTTCTTTCCCCCAAGGTCTCTTGGATTCTATCAGTTGTTATTTTAAAGGCTTTAGAATGAAAGTCCCATTCAAGTCTGTTTGATTTGACACTATCTCAGTAGGGAAAACTGTATCCAAGAGCATCACGAGCTGTCTTACGTTATTTCTCATTTGTTGCTCTGTGACAGCCTTGAAATTATAAAGCCATGTTGAAGTTCATTTTGTCTCAAAGGCATGTCAGCTTCTGTAAGCTTTCTCTAATTGGTTCTGATCCAGGAGAGCCAATGAGCAGCTCCTTGGAATTTCTTGCCTGTTTTACATAGCCTTACTATATGCCTGAATCTGTGTTATTCCAAATATCTTAATAAAAACTGAAAAAAATTATCTTTCATCTGATAAGCTTACCTACATATATTTTGAAAATATTCAGGCAACTGCATTTTCACTTGTTTTGATTTGAAGTGTCTGTTCCATCTTAGTTTGGCTTTTTTTTTTTTATTGTTGTAATTAAATGAAGTTTACATTTCAAGTTAGTCTCCCATACAAAATTTTTATACATACATTGTTATGAGACCCTAATTGCTCACCCCATTCTGTGACAGTACACTCCTCCTTTCCGCCCCTGATTCCCTATGACCATTCAACCAGCTCCTAACTCTCTCTGCCTTCCCATCTCACCTCTGGACAGAAGCTGCCCCTTTGGTCTCTTGTATCTGCTTGACTAAGAGGCAAACTTTTCAAGAGTATCACTTTATGCCCCACAGTCCAGTCCAATCCCTGTCTGAAGAGTTGGCCTCAGAAATTGTTTTAGTTCTGGGCTGATAGAGACTCCAGGGGCCATGCTTTCCAGGGTACCTCCAGTCTCAGTCAGACTATTAAGTCTGGTCTTTTTACTACAATTTGAGTTCTGCACCCCATCCTTCTACTGCTCCATCAGGGACCCTCTGTTGTGTTCCCTGTCAGGACAGGACGTTCACTGGTGGTAGCCGGGCACCATCTAGTTCTTCTGGTCTCAGGCTGATGAAGTCTCTGGTTTATGTGACCCATTCTGTCTCTTGGGCTAATACTTTCCTTGTGTC
>NW_004444011.1:6008838-6014969 GCF_000243295.1 Trichechus manatus latirostris | reverse complement strand
TTGGAAAAGAAAGTGTACTTGGCTGCTGTTGTGTGGAGTGTTCGGTATATGTCTATGAGATCAAGTTGGTTGATTTTAGCATTAAGCTCTTCTGTGTCTTTGTTGAGCTTCTTTCTGGATGTTCTGTCCTTCACCGAAAGTGGCGTGTTGAAGTCTCCTACTACTATTGTGGAGCTGTTTATCTCTCTTTACAGTGCTGTTAGAGTTTATGTATTTTTGAGCCCTGTTGTTGGGTGTGTAAATATTTATAATAGTTATGTCCTCCTGGTGTATTGACCCTTTAATCATTATATAGTGCCCTTCCTTATCCTTTGTGGTGGATTTTACTTTAAAGTCTATTTTGTTTGAGATTAATATTGCCACTCCTGCTCTTTTTTGTGTTGTTTGCTTGATATATTTTTTTACATCCTTTGAGTTTTAGCCTGTTTGTGTCTTTAAGTCTAAGGTGTCTCTCTTGTAGGCAGCATATAGATGGATCATGCTTTTTTATCCAATCTGCCACTCTCCATCTCTTTATTGTGCAGTAAGTCTGTTTACATTCAGCATAATTATTGATAGGTATGAGTTTAGTGCTGTCATCCTGATATCTCTTTTTGTGTGTTGTTCACACTTTCTTTGGTCCCCTTAATTTTCTGTGCTGAGTCCTTTTTCTTTATGTATTTTGTTTCATCTTTTTCATTATTGTAGATTTTCTGTTTTCTGGGTCTTTATGTTTTTCTACTTTTTTATTTTGATTTGTAGGATTGTTAGATTCCTTTGTGGTTACCTTAATATTTACCCCTATTTTTCTAAGTTTACACCAGTCTTTTATTACTTTATATTGCCTAACTTCCCCTCCATATGAAAAATCAATGTCTCCATTTTTTAAGTCCCTCTTTTTTGTTTTAATGTTGCCCTTTTTTACATGTTGATATCTCTGTTTCCCTATTTTCAGTGTTTTAGCTTTGATGTATTTTCAACTTCCCTATCTGAGTCAATATCTGGTTGCTCTGTCCTGTGTTTTAGTCTTGCGTTGTTAGCTGGTGTTATTGATTATCTAACTGTAGGACTCCCTTTAGTATTTCTTATAATTTTGGTTTGGGTTTTGCAAATTCCCTAAACTTCTGTTTATCTGGAAATGCCCTAATTTCGCCATCATATTTGAGAGACAGTTTTGCTGGATATATAATTCTTGGCTGGCAGTTGTTTTCCTTCAAGGCTTTATATATGTGATCCCGTTGCCTTCTTGCCTGCATGGTTTCTGCTGAGTAGTCCAAGCTTCTTCTAATTGACTCTTCTTTGTAGATGACTTTTCTTTTATCCCTAGCTGCTCTTAAAATTCTCCCTTTATCTTTGGTTTTGGTAAGTTTGATTATAATATGTCTTGGGGACTTTCTTTTGGGATCTACCTTATGTGGGGTTCGATGAGTATCTTGGATAGATATCTTCTCATCTTTCACGATATCAGGGAAGTTTTCTGTCAACAAATCTTCAACAAATTTCTCTGTATTTTCTGTTATCCCCCTCCCCCGCCCCCGTTCTGCTACTGCAAACACTCGTAGGTTATTTCTCTTGATAGAGTCCCACATGACTCTTAGAGTTTCTTCGTTCTTTTTAATTCTTTTATCTGATTTTTCCTCAAATAACTTGGCGTCAAGAGCTTTATCTTCAGTGTCACTAATTCTAACTTCTACTGCCTCAATTCTGCTCCTCTGGCTTTCTATTGAGTCGTCTCATTCTGAAATTTTATTGTTAATCTTCTGGATTTCTGATTGCTGTCTCTCTATGGATTCTTGCAGCGTATTATATTTGGCATTATGTTATTGAATAACTTTTTTAAGTTCCGCTACTACTCTGTCTGTTTGTTCCCTGGATATTTCTGCATTCTGTAGAATTTCTTTTCTAATTTCTAGAAGAGTTCTGTATATTCATCTTTTGTATTCTGCCTCTGGTAATTCCAAGAAGTTCTCTTCCTCCAGAGAATTTATTGGTTCTTTATTTTGGGAGCTTGCTGAAGCCATGATGGACTGCCTCTTTATGTGACTTGATATTGACTGTTGTCTCCGAGCCATCAATAATTTATTATAATTTTATTTTGTATTTGTTTAGTGAGACCTAGCTTCTTATTTTGTTTTGTTTTGATATGCCCCAATAGGCTGCTCATGTGTGCTAGTTCGATTTTTGACACCTTTGAATCACTTAACGTCCTGTCACCAGGTAGTTAGTTCTGTAACTAAGTATGTGCACACAGGAGTCCGTTTAATTTTCCTGTATGGGTTTAGCTCTGGTGTTCAGGCAGTCGGTCACCAAGTGTGTGATGCAGTCTCTCAACCCCAGTCCTAGAGAGGCATGGGTGATTGGTGCAGGCACTGGACTCTGGCTGTAGTAGGGGATCACGCGCTGAGCCAAGCAGAGGCTGACGGCTGCCACTGAGAGTCTGAAAGGAAAGCATGTCCCTATTCTCTAGGGTGGATAGGTAGGTGAGTTTTGCAGCTGGACTGTGAGCCCCCCACTCTGTTGGCTGTAAAGACTTGAGGGCACCGCTTTTTCTTGGACTCCTGTAGCAGGTAAATAGGCGCTTTAGGTGATACCACCAGTCCTCAAGCCCCTGCTGCAGATTGATAAAAGTGCCTACTTAAGGGGCAGGGCTGTTTCGAGGGTCACAAATCTGCCAATTCACAGCTGAAGCAGTTGAAGTTAAACTTCAGATGTTTGCCCTGTTGTACTGTGGTAGTGAGGGCTAACGCTGTTGAGATGAGTCCCTACAAGTCTATACAGGGGTGTAAGGCACTCAGAGTCTCTGGACCCCTGATACCTGTGCCTAGCAAAGGAGCTGTGCCGACCCTGTGTTCCTGGCTTAGGGGAGCCAGTAGTTTATTTGTTCCCTCTCCAAGGCCAGGAGAATGGGTCAGGGCGCCTTTTGGGATCTACTTCCTGCCCGTGGACTCCCCATGCAGAGCGGGGAGAGATGAGGTAAAAGGGAGAGAGGTTTTTTCCAAATGGGCTTTTTTTTTTTTTTTTAAATCCCCACGAAAAGCCATACGCATGTACTTATCTTTAGCCACTTGGGAGCTGCTTTTCACTGGTTTGGAGTATCCAAGCAGAATCTCTGCTGCCAGATCTCTCTCGATATGGAAGCTGCTTCCTGAGCGCGCACAGCTGTTTGCCTGCTTCACTGCGGACCCGGTGTGGCTGAAGAGGTGCAGTCCCGCTGCCGCCACTCTGGTGATGCTGGCTTCTTCTGAACCATCTCCCTCTCCCCCCACCACTGAGTCTGATTCCTCAACTTTGCCTTGTTCAGGGCTCCTAGATATTCATATATAATCAAATCACTTGTTTTTCCAACTTCTTTGTTGTAAGAGGAATATAGGAAGTGTCTGACTACACCGCCATCTTGGCCCCCCTCCTCTAGTTTGGCATTTGAATCAGTTCATTTTGTTACCTTAATTATAAAACTATTTCTGTAGTAATTATTTGATTTAATTATTGTGTTAGTATAGTCATGGTTGTTCCTTCTTCATTTTTTTAGTAGCTTTATTGAAATTCACATTCCATACAATTCAATCATTTAAAGTGTACAATCCAAGGGTTTTTAGCATTTCACAGAATTGTGCAACTGTCACTACAGTCTAATGTTAAAACATTTTCATCTCCCAAAGAGAAACTTTGTACTCATTAGCAGTCACTCTCCATCTCCCATGGCCAGCCCTAGGCAACCACTAATCGACTTTCTGTCTTTATGGATTTGCTTATTTGGACATATTTCTTTCACTTAGCATAAGTCTTCAAGGTTCAGTCATGATGTAGCATGTGTTAGTACTTCATTCCTTTTTATTGCAAAATAATATTCCATTGTATGGTATGCCACATTCTGTTTATCCATTCATCAGTGTATGGACATTTGGATTGTTTCAACTTTTTGGCTATTGAGAATAATGCGGCTATGATCTTACTGTACAAGTTTTTGTGTGGATGTATGTTTCCATTTCTCTTGGGTGTATACCTAGGAGTGGAATTGCTGGATCATATGGTAACTCTAACATATTGGGAAACTGCAAAACTGTTTTCCAATGTGCTTGAACCTTTTTATATTCCCACCAGCAATGTACGAGGGTTCCAATTTCTCTACATCCTCACAAACACTTATTGTCTTTGTTTTTGATTATAGTCATTCTAGTGGGTGTGAACTGGCATCTCGTTGTGGTTTTGATTTGATTTCCCTGATGGCTAATAATATTGAGAATCTTTTCATGTGCTTATCTTTTCTGGAGAAATGTTTATTCAGATCATTTGCCCTTTTTAATTGAGTTATTTATCTTTTTATTATTGGGTTATGAGTTTTTTTAAATATATATGATACAAGTACCTTATCAGATATATAATTTGCAATTATTTTCTCCCATTCTGTGCCTTGTCTGCTTACTTTCTTGATGGTATCATTTGCACCACAAGTTTTAAATTTTAATAAAATTCAGTTTATCAATTTTTTTCTTCTTTTGCTTATACTTTTGGTGTTGTATCTAAAAGGCTGTTGCCTAACCCAGGGTCATGAAGGTTAACCTCTGCTTTCCCCTTTCATTTTTATAACTCTTTGGACCAGAATGCTCTGAGAACAAAAATTAACTTTATAATGAGAAACGTTACTTTCCTTTAAACAATTTTCATTAAAGATCATCCATTAAGGAAAGCAGCAATGGATATAATTTTTATTATTCCTCCCATTTTTTTGAAAAAAATTAAAGTGGTATTAAATGTTTGCATAGTATGGACAGTCTTTTGTTAACTGCTGTTCTTATGTGTGTTATTAAGAGATAAAAATAGTGTTATTAGTCATTTAATATGGCTTTTTACAATGACAGCTCTGATCATTATGGACAGAGTTAGATTTTAGAATTGCCATAAAAAAGAATAAATGTAGAACTGTAGATGCTATGATAGTTCATAGCAAAACCAGACTCAAATCCAAGTTTCTCTGAGTATCCCACAGCTCTTTCCCTAACATCATCATATTTATGTCTAAGGGTAAATTAGTAAATGCTAATAAATGCAGTAACAAATTAGTATTCATAATCTGTTATTAATTAGTTCAAAGTAAGATATTTGTTGGTTTACTGACTTAACTAAATAAAAGTGTTTGCTGACCCCTTATGATTTCTGTACAATTCACAGTATGAAGGTGTAAGAATTATTTTATTTTACACACAGCCATAAATAACTACACATAAGGCACATTTTTCTGAAAGCTAACAAATCTTAAGCTCAGCAAGTGACATGATCTTGTATGTAGAAAATCCTAAGGAATCCACACAAAAATACTGGAAGTAATAAGAGTTTCACAAGGTCACAGGATACAAGATCAGTATACAAAAATCAATTATATTTTTATATTCTAATCATGAACAATCCAAATATGAAATGAAGAAAATAGTTTTATTCACAATAGCATCAAAAGAATAAAATCCTTAGGAATAAATTTAGCAAAAGAAATATAAGACTTATACACTGAAAACTACAAAACATTGGTGAAAAAAATTAAAGACGATATGAATAAATGGAGAGACAATCCACGCTCACAGATTGGAAGACACAAAATTGTTAAAATGGCAGTACTCCTCAAGTTGATCTATATTTTCAATGCAATCCCTATTGAAATCCCAGCTGACTTTTCAGAAATTAAGAAGTAGATCCTAAAATCCATATGGATCTTGTGGGACAACTTGGTTAATTGACATAACATAGTTCATAAAGATAATGTTCTACATCCTAGTTTGGTGAGTAGTGTCTGGGGTCTTAAATGCTTGCAAGTGGCCATCTAAGATACAACTATGGGTCTCGTCTGGAACAGAAGAGACTGAAGGAAACCAAAGACTCAAAGAAATGAGTCCCCAGGACTAATAGCCCAAATGAACCACACAGCCTTTTCTAACCTGATACCAGAAGAACTAGATGTGCCCAGTTACCACGACTGAATGTTCTGACCAGGAACATGATAGAAAGTCCTGGATAGAATGGGAGAAAAATGTAGAACAAAACTCAAATTGCTAAAAAAGGCCAGACTTACTGCACCGATAGAGACTAAAGAAACCCCCAAGACTATTGCCCTGAGATACCCTTTTTTTAAATTGTATTTTATTTTTATTTTCTAAAAATTA